>NC_089227.1:313653-627307 GCF_963924675.1 Phocoena phocoena | reverse complement strand
GTGTTTATCCTTGTATTTATCCTGTATGGGACCCTCTGTGCTTCCTGGACTTGATTAACTATTTCCTTTCCCATATTAGGGAAGTTTTCAACTATAATCTCTTCAAATATTTTCTCAGTCCCTTTCTTTCTTTCTTCTTCTTCTGGAACCCCTATAATTCGAATGTTGGTGCGTTTCATGTTGTCCCAGAGGTCTCTGAGACTGTCCTCAGTTCTTTTCATTCTTTTTTCTTTATTCTGCTCTGCAGTAGTTATTTCCACTACTTTATCTTCCAGGTCACTTATCCGTTCTTCTGCCTCAGTTATTCTGCTATTGATCCTATCTAGAGTGATTTTAATTTCATTTATTGCATTGTTCATCGTTGCTTGTTTCATCTTTAGTTCTTGTAGGTCCTTGTTAACTGTTTCTTGCATTTTGTCCATTCTACTTCCAAGATTTCGGATCATCCTTACTATCATTATTCTGAATTCTTTTTCAGGTAGATTGCCTATTTCCTCTTCATTTGTTAGGTCTGGTGGGTTTTTATCTTGCTCCTTCATCTGCTGTGTGTTTTTCTGTCTTCTCATTTTGCTTATCTTACTGTGTTTGGGGTCTCCTTTTTGCAGGCTGCAGGTTCGTATTTCCCGTTGTTTTTGATGTCTGTCTCCAGTGGCTAAGGTTGTTTCAGTGGGTTGTGTAGGCTTCCTGGTGGAGGGGACTAGTGCCTGTGTTGTGCTGGATGAGGCTGGATCTTGTCTCTCTAGTGGGCAGGTTCACGTCTGGTGGTGTGTTTTGGGGTGTCTGTGGCCTTATTATGATTTTAGGCAGCCTCTCTGCTAATGGGTGGGGTTGTGTTCCTGTTTTGCTAGTTGTTTGGCATAGGTTGTCCAGCACTGTGGCTTGCTGGTCGTTGAGTGAAGCTGGGTGCTGGTGTTAAGATGGAGGTCTCTGGGAGATTTCCACCGTTTAATATTATGTGGAGCTGGGAGGTCTCTTGTTGACCAGTGTCCTGAAGTTGGCTCTCCTACCTCAGAGGCAGAGCCCTGACTCCTGGCTGGAGCACCAAGAGCCTTTCATCCACACAGCTCAGAATAAAAGGGAGAAAAAGTAGGGAGAATTAGTAGAAGTATGAGTAAAGAAAGAAGGAAAGGAGGAAAGGAAGGAAGGAAGAAAGAAGCAAAGAAGGAAAGAAAGGAGGGAGGGAGGGAGGGAGGGAGGGAGGAAGGAAGGAAGGAGGGAAAGAAGGAAAAAAGACAGAAAGAAAGATGATACAGTAAAAATAAAATAAAGTATAATATAGTTATTGAATTAAAAAATATTTAGAAAAAAAAGGGATGGATAGAGCCTTAGGACAAATGTTGGAAGCAAAGCTATACAGAGAAAATCTTACACAGAAGCATACACATACACCTTCACAAAAAGAGGTAAAGGGGGAAAAATCATAAATCCTGCTCCCTGAGACCACCTCCTCAATTTGGGGTGATTCGTTGTCTAAAGGAGGGAAGGAAGGAAGGAAAGAAAGAAAGAACGAAGGTAAAGTATAATAAAGTTATTACAATTAAACTTAATTATTAAGAAAAAGAATTTTTAAAAAAAAGTCATGGACGGATAGAGCCCTAAGACAAATGGTGGAAGCAAGAGTATATAGGCAAGATCTCACACAGAAGCATACACGTACACATTCACAAAAAGAGGAAAAGGGAAAAAAATCATAGATCTCGCTCCTAAATTCCACCTCTTCAATTTGGGATCATTCCTTGTCTATTCAGGTATTCCACAGATGCAGGGTATATCAAGTTGATTGTGGAGCTTTAATCCGCTGCTTCTGTGGCTGCTGGGAGAGATTTCCCTTTCTCTTCTTTGTTCTCACAGCTCACAGGAGCTCAGCTTTGGATTTGGCCCTGCCTCTGCGCGTAGGTCGCTGGAGGGCGTCTGTTTTTTCGCTCAGACAGGACGGGGTTAAAGGAGCCGCTGATTCGGGGCCTCCGGCTCACTCAGGCCGGGGGTTGGGGGATGGGGGAAGGAGGGGCACTGCGTGCGGGGCGGGCCTGCGGCGGCAGAGGCAGCGTGACGTTGCGGCAGAGGCCGGCGTGACGTTGCACCAGCCTGAGGCCCGCCGTGCGTTGTCCCGGGGAAGTTGTCCCTGGATCCCGGGAACCTGGCAGTGGCGGGCTGCACAGGCTCCGCGGAAGAGGGGTGTGGAGGGTGACCTGTGCTCGCACACAGGCCCCTTGGTGGCGGCAGCAGCAGCCTTAGCGTCTCCCGCCCGGCTCTTGGGCCCGCGGTTTTAGCCGCGGCTCGCGCCCGTCTCTGGGGCTCGCGCTTCCCGCCGCGGCTCGCGCCCGAGTCGGGGGCTCGCGCCCTCAGCCGCGGCTCGCGCCCGTCTCTGGGGTTTGCGCTTTCAGCCGCGGCTCGCGCCCGTCTCGGGGGCTCGCGCCCTCAGCCGCGGCTCGCGCCCGTCTCTGGGGTTCGCACTTTTAGCCGCGGCTCGCGCCCGTCTCTGGAGTTCCTTTAAGCAGCGCTCTTAAACCCCTCTCCTCGCGCACCAGGAGACGAAGAGGGAAGAAAAAGTCTCTTGCCTCTTCGGCCGGTGCAGGCTTTTCCCCGAACTCCCTCCCGGCTAGTCGTGGTGCACTAACCCCTTCAGGCTATGTTCAAGCCGCCAACCCCAGTCCTCTCCCTGAGCTCCGTCCAAAACCAAAACCCGAGCCTCAGCTCGCAGCCCCGCCCGCCCCGGCGGGTGAGCAGACAAGCCTCTCGGGTTGGTGAGTGCTGGTCGGCACTGATCGTCTGTGCAGGAATCTCCCCGCTTTGCCCTCCGCACCCGTCGCTGTGCACTACTCCGCGGTCCCGAAACTCCCCCCTCTGCCTCCCGCAGTCTCCGCCTGCGGAGGGGCTTCCTAGTGTGTGGAAACTTTTCCTCCTTCACAGCTCCCTCCCACTGGTGCAGGTGCCGTCCTTATTCTTTTGTCTCTGTTTTTTCTTTTGCCCTACCCAGTTACGTGGGGAGTTTCTTGCCTTTTGGGAGGTCTGAGGTCTTCTGCCAGCCTTCAGTAGGAGTTCTGTAGGAGTTGTTCCACGTGTGGATGTATTTCTGGTGTATCTGTGGGGAGGAAGGCGATCTCCGCGTCTTACTCTTCCGCCATCTTCAAGGTCCCCCCAGACCCGATTTTTAAATTACTCTGTCAGGTTGGTTTTTCAAATTTTGTGGAAGTTTGGACAGGAGAAGAGATGTAGAGGTCTGTTTTTGTAACAAGCTGAATGAATTTCTAAGATTTTGAGACAGATTTTGTAAATAAATGATAAGCTGTTCATATCTGGACAAAACTGGAATAGCTACTGTCATTTGGGGGCTTTCTGTTATTGCAGCTGAAGACGGTCATGACTGATATAACTGAGTACTTCCACCTAGACAAAAGCCCCTCCTCCATCCCCACCATGACACCAAAAATATGTCCAGACATTGTCAAATGCCCCTGGGAAAGCAAAACATCCCCCCATCAATAACTAGTGCCTTAACTGAAGGCTGTGTGCCTAGCGCTACTCAAGGGTTTGCGCCAAACACAGGGATCTCCAGCCTAATGAGATCAGCTGGACCACACGCCTGTCTTCTAAAGCCACTCTCTCTGGGTCACCCACCACCGTCCGGCCTCAATGTCCACCTTCTGCTTTTCTAAACCCAGAGCCTTACTTGAGAAAAGTAAAACTCGTCTTTCATCACTCATTCATCTCTTGAGTGATTCCGGCTGTCTCAAATACAGCTTCTACGTAGTGTTACTAACAATCAAAGCATTAAAAAGGCATGTTTGAAAAATAAATTAAAATCAATGTTTTGAACTTAACCATTGTGGATGAAAAATGTTGCCTGTCATATCGGTAAACAAGGGGCATTGCGTGGAGAAAAGCAGGACACTGGCCACAGGTAGCTGAGGCGCGTATCCAAGAAATGATTTCAGTGAGCCCAGACTCTTGCATCTTCCCATACATAGAAAAGTGCTGAGTTCGTTCACTTAAGATGCTTGTTTTTTCTTTAATTTACAGTACTCTTTTGATGCTCCGACTACCTGGTCTTTGTTGCAAAAACTCCTATACATCCTGGCTCCCCCTAACCTCTTTGGAGGAGTCCCTCAGGGTGATCAGAGATTCTGTGTCCCAGGCTTAAGTCCTCAGAAAATCCAACAAATAAAACATAATTCTCAACTTCTAGGTCATGCATTTTTTTTTCAGTTGACACCGCTATGTCTCTGAAGATTAAGTTTCAAACTTTTGTTAAAATACTTACTGTTAAAAAACTGGAACCATAAGAAGAATCTACAATAAAGGTGTCAGAGGTATCAGCTCATTCGGCAACCAGAAAGCATGTGCCGGGCAGCTATTCTAGTTCCAAAATCAAATGGATGATCACAGAGTCCTGATTACACAAAACCGAAGAATAAATCAGAAGGAAACAGTCACTTTCGACTTCCAAAACACATTGATATTAAGTAAATTCCTGGAAAATGATTTAACTAGTAAACCAAATTTCAACAATTTGCCAAAAAGTATTTATTATCTTATCAATCTCTAATCCACAGGCGTTGTGAGCATTCTGGACAGGATAGAGAGGGTGAAAGGAAAATAAAGAAAAACAAAGAGAGAAAGAAGTTGAAGGGGAGAGAAGAGTGAAAATACGATTTTTCAGATTATATTTGGAATCCGGTTGTGATAAAATAAGAAATGTATGTTGGTCTCTGTTCTCAGTTCCTAACACAGGCTCCTAAATTCTCACCATTTCCTGAGGGATGGGTGAGACAGGAGCATCTCTTTTTATACTAGTCCTTGTTCCCTACAGGAGAGCTTCTAAGGCTCTTGCAATCTACCAAGTGACAAGAGTGCCTCTGAACGCTAATGACATGCCTGGGGCTGGGGCCCCCAGCTGGCTTCAGTTCTGAGACAGGCTGGGACCTGAGATCTTTGCTGCAGTGCTTGCAACTGCACCAACATCTCCTGGAGCAACAGATACAAAGAAACTATAAGGGACTAAAAATAACTGCAGGCCTGCACAGTTGGGGCAAATATGAACAAGATATGGAAAGGCCAAAACCCAGCTGCTGCTTCTGAGGTGTCAGGAGCAAAAGCAGGGCCCCACCAGGGGGGCGGGCAGACCACCCAAGCTGCCCCGCTGGCCCGACCCCAGCACCCGGTCCCACCCTCAACACCTGCCCCCGCCAGCAGGAGCGAGCAAGGTCGTGGGTTATTTGTTCTTGCTCCCCCTGGTGCAGCCGGAGCCCCAGTAAAGCCTTGCCTGGGTTCCTCACCTGGCCCCTCGTCCATTCCTGTTGACTGAAGAGTCCAAGAGCCCACGTCAGTAACAATTAGACTTGGAACTTTCATCTCCCACCCCGCAACCCCAACCTCCAGGGAGTGGAAAAGGGCTGGAGACGCAGTGTACCACCAATGATCTAACCAGTCACACTTGCCTAATGGAACCTCCACAGAAACACGAAATGATGGCTTCAGAGAGCCTCTAGCTGGTGACCACATCCACACACTAAGTCCAGAGGGACAGACACCCCGAGCCCCGGGACCCTGCAGGCCCCGCCCTGTAACTTGCTCATCTCGCTGTTTATCTGTAGCCTTTATGATAAACTGCTAAAAGCAGGTAAAGTGTTTCCCTGAGCTCTGTGAGCCATTCTAGCAAATCACAGCACCTGAGGAAGGGTTGTGAGAACCCCCGATTTATAGCCAAACGGGACTGAAGTGTGGAGACCCCGGGCACCCACTCCTTGCTATTGGACTCTGCAGTGAGAGCAGCCTGTGGGGCTGAGGCCTCCCCTATGGGGTCTGTTAGAACCGGATTAAGTCACAGCACACCCATTTGGGGTCCACGAGAACTGGGAAGTCACTGGGTTTGGAGAACCCAGGCATTTGGTGTCAGAAGTGCTGTGAGCAGAGTAGGTTTTCTTTTACACATAAACCACGGGAAACGGCTCAGACAGCAGCAAACTGAAAACCAAGTGGGGTCTTCACCTCAAAACATTAGTTCCCCCCTAACAGAACGTTGGAGACCTCACTGGAAAAAAATTTTATGAAGGTAGAGTGACCCCATGACAGCACCTCATATAAGAAACCCATCCTTGGGTGTTTAAGCTACTCTGGTTTTTTGTTGTTGCATTTGGGTCCATTGTGGACAAAGCGGTCCACCCTGGACAAAGGCACTGCTTCCTCTCGTAGGAATAACACGTAATGTTTATTATCTCCTCTGAAGAGCTCTTTCTGTATTTTCTGCCAAACGCTTCATTCCATTTTCCTGTATATATTCCATGGGGGGGAAATATATATATATATGTATGTATAAGTATAAAAATTCAAGGTGGGTACTTAGGGTTGCCAATTTAGCAAATGATAACATAAGATGCCCATTTAAATTTTTACTTTAAGTATGTAATATTTGGGACATACAGTAAAAAGTTATTTGTTATTTACCTGAAATTCACATTTAACTGAATGTCCTCTAGTTTTCTGGGTGCTGTAGATAGGGTAGTGTTAAAAAAAAAAAAAAGAAAGGGCAGGATAGCTGTGCCCCGTTTATTGATGAAGTCTGTAGGTATTAACCTGGCTGTGTGAAGACAGGCAGTGAGCTGCCCCTCTGAGGGGCTTCTCCACTTGTCAGCCAAGCTCGTCAAAACCTATAGCCACTGAACTTTCTTTACTGGGGACTTACAAATAAGAATTGGCCTAGACTGTGGACATGCTTCATCGTGAACAGAAATAATGCAGCCCAATAATCCAAAAGGTCTGCTATCAAAGCAAGCTAATCGTGAGGCCAGAATCACAGTGTTACCAACAAAGACCAACCAAGTCTACAGGGCGGAGGAAAGGAATCAGAAGTGTGTGTGTGTCTGTGCGCATGCCTGTCTGTGTTTCTGTCTGTGTGTGTGCTTGTGTCTGTGTCTGTGTGTGTATGTGTGTCTGTCTGTCTGTGTCTGTATGTATCTGTGTGTCTCTGTGTGTGTGTGTGTTTGTGCGTGTGATACCTGGGGACAGACTTTAAACACAGAGGAAGAGGGAACGAGAAAGGACGTTAGCAACAGAAGAAAGAGAAGGAGAAGGACCAATGGAGGGAGGGGCCCTGGACCCTCGGAGACAAGGGGGAAGGGCTGCAGCCCCTCTGAGGGCTGTGCCCCAGGGCCGTGAGTGAGGGAGCGGAAATGCAGCCCAGGCTCCCCACCCGCCCCAGGTGCCGGGCCTCGACCCTGGAGGGGGGGTGGCTTTTTCTAAGTCTCACAGCAACGGCTGCTGGAGGGGGTATGAAGCATTAACAGGATTTTACAGACATCCTGGGTTGTCACAGGGCCCCACCTAAGCCTGTGACCAGGGACGGGGTGGAGAGTTTCAGAGATTTACTTGCCTGGAGTCTTGGATCTTTCTACCCAAAGTTTTTGTAAGTTTCTCGCCTTGTCCATCATTTCATAAACTTCCTGGGCAAGGGCCTATACCTCTTTTAAGAAGGCCAGGTCGTCAGCCTTCTTGTGAGAAGGCTGCTGCAGTTGGGAGCCTAGAAGAACTTTAAATAAATGGAGTTAATACCCGAGTAGAACTCTTCTACAGGCACAAGTTTCCTCAGCAGTTTAAGGAGCTTTACACACCCAAGGCCAAAGTGTTCTCAGCTAACCCTGTGCCCGTGTACACTTCCACCAACGCCCCAACAGCCCACTTTACTGGATCTTCGTCCAGAATGGAATTTGTCATTTTAAAAAACTGTGGCCAATTTAAAATTAGAAAGTTGTCCTCAATCGCCTTATTATTTGTGAGGCTCAACCATTTTATATGTTTACTAGCTACTTCATCTTTTTTCACTTATTCAACACATATTATACCACTTCCCCTGAGCAAGGTGCTGGGAGCCAGCCCAGCAGTGAACAGGGGCCCCACACGCGGAGGGGATGGGATGAGCCCCCAGTGACGCCTGGTCATTACAAATGCCGTTGGGTCGAGGCCCCAAGGACAGTCAAACGCAGTGAGATAGGGAGTGAGCAGGAAAGTCTGCAGTGGAGGGAGGGTGGGTCGCCCCCTGCCATGGCACAGGGAAGACAGGGTGTCAGGCAGAGGGACCCTTGGGGGACGTCCAGGGAGGGTCAGAGGGCAGCTCCCTGTGAGGGGTCAGCTGGGGGGGCAGAAGTGGGGGCGTGGCCAAGACCCAAGTCCACGGTCACCTGGACACCAAGGACAGAAGTCAGGCTCGGTCACACAGGCTGGCAAGCAGGAGGGGGTGCCACCCACGCTGGCTGGTCAAGGCCATGACCCGGTTTTCTGCTGGGATATTCCCTGTCTTCTCACGCTTGAAACACAGCTTCCCTTTATTGAATTTGTAAGAAACATCCTCTCCAGGTTTTGTTTTGGTTTTTTGCCTTTAATTTTATTTTAGCTTTGAGTAATTTGACTACTAGAAGACACTAGTAAATGTGAAATGTGTAAACAATAATGTCCATCAAAGCAACGATCTAAAAGAGAAAGATGTAGACACAAGGTAAACGTCCAGTTCTAGGAGAAGAGGTAAGCGCATAACAGCACATGCTTGTGAAAGGGTTTCCTTTTGTCTTTAAAAATGGGGCTCCTGGAAACAGACTCCTGCAGAGAGAGTCAGACTCTAGTGGGCTGATGGACCACTGAGGAAGCATGTGAAGATACAGACTCTCAGCCTCACCTCCCATCCGCTGCCTGGAACCTGTCCAGGACCCTGCATTTTAACCCACACATCCTAGTGGTTCTAATACAGACGATCCTGCGCTCATCCCATGGTGTGGGGAAAGGCACGCTGTTAGAAAAGAAATGACAGGCCCTGGATGGAGTCCCCTGTGCTAGAACCAAGACTTAATACCTAACGTAACTGCAGTTACAGCTTTCCCCAGGAATATAACCCTGGTCAGTGTGAAATGTTCTGATCAACACCAAAGAGGTAATCCCTTCCACCCTCCAAAGAAGGATAATTTGGCACAGAGGCCCCTTCTGTCCCCGACACAGGTGGGCGACCTAAGCCTGAAATAATCTTCTTTGTTTGTGGCTTCCTTGTCTTGCCTTTAAAAGCCTCTCCCTTTCTGTAGCCCTTTGGAGCCCCTCTACCTACTAGACGGGAAGCTGCCTGATTCATGAATCATTCAATAAAGCCAACTCGACCTTTAAAATATACCTGGGTGAATTTTTATTTTAAAAACATTATGTAATTCTAATGGAAAAATGATGATTAAATTGCTATGTTTTTTCCTAACTTTACACATACCATGTATGGGGGGAAAATATTTCTTTTCTAGTAAACAAGAGAAAACATTCTCACGACCTTGAAAGTCAGCACCATCTACCATGTCTACATCTGATCTCAAATTCAGTGGGGATTTATCTTAATCAGAAAGAAAACACTGATTTAAAATAAAATAGGGACTCATTTCACAAGTTGCTGAAAGCCTGTTAAAGAAAGCCAGTGTCCGGTCACATTTAGCATATCCGAGAGGAAAAAAAGGGGGAAACTTTTCTTGATTAAAAGATTATAGAACCCATGAGATATTTTTTAAACTCCCAAACCCTTTATTTTACAAATTCCCGAACACGGTGACTGAAGGAAGAGTCGTCAACAGGTAAACCCACCACAGAAGAAAAGCAAAGCTGCATCATCCCCAAGCCCACCAGAGACTGTCACCACCTATAAGGAAGTAAAGGAGGGTCCACAAGGGTTTAGTGACGAATAATATAAATTCAGTGCCTCTCAGGTCAGTCCACTCAGAGACAGACAGATGAGGCCCAGAGAACCAAAATGAATTTGCCAAAAGCAAGGGGCTGGATAGGGCAGAGCCAGGGCTAGGCCCTGATAGCCCAGCGCTGGTTACACTTGACGGAAATCTCGCTGTTTAAAGTGTGGTCTTCACGGTGAGTGACTCAGAATTCCAGAAGCACAAGGAATCAGTTATTACTTCTGTTGTGGCCTCGGATTAAAGGATAAAAATGACCCCTGGAGGCTGTGGACAACACTCTCCTGCCTCACCCACACCTGGTCGCACCCTGGGAACCACAGAATCACCAGATCATAGAGATTGATGTAATTCAAGGGGAGTTTTCCTGTGATAACGACCTGGTTTTATGTTATTTTTCTAATTATTATTCCAAAATTACCTCAATTTGTCCTTAAGACCAGTTATGAACTATTACTAACGTGAGAAATGTTTATAGCAGAAAACAATACATAGTAAATCCTGGATTAAATGTGTGTGTGTGTGTGTGTGTGTGTGTGTGTGTGAGAGAGAGAGAGAGAGAGAGAGAGAGAGAGAGAGAGAGAGAGAGAAAGAGAGAGAGAGAATGAATTCTGCAGCCCCAGAGAAATCCCAGTGCTGTAATAGGATTTGGGAGGAGACCAGTTTCCTCCTTCCTGAGTCCCTTTCTGTGGTCTTTTTATCAGGTGACATTGCTCCCTGCCTGGTATGGGAAGAGCTGTGAATGGAAGAGGGGGGCAAAGAAGATCTGATGCAGGAAGACAAGAAAAGGTCTCCTACTGGTCTGGTGGCCCTCAGACCAGTAGGAGACGACCCTCTCAAAGGGCCAGGAACCATCCAGCAACCCCTGTGCGATTTCAGTGAAGGACTTGAGGAGAGCAGAGGTGGGAGGAGTTGCTCAGGGTCCTCCCTCAGTCTTCAGATGAAGAAACTGAGGCCCAGTGAGGGACCCCAGGAGCCAATTCTCAATTCTCACCAGAGATTTCCAAGCCAGTCCCCAAAATGAAGAGCTCCTGTGTTTGTTTTCAGGGTAGGCTGGAGAAATAAGACCTGCAGTGTACTTACCAGTATTGTGCCAATGTCCATTGCCTGTTTTTGTTGTTGTTGTTGTTGTTAATATTTTATTTATTTATTTGGTTGTGCTGGGCCTTAGTTGCGGCTCACGGGCCCCTTAGTTGCAGCATGCAAACCCTTAGTTGTGGCATGCATGTGCGATCTAGTTCCCTGACCAGGGGTCAAACACGGGCCCCCTGCATTAGAAGCACAGAGTCTTAACCACTGGGCCACCAGGGAAGCCCCCATTGCCTGTTTTGATATTGTCCTATAGTTATATAAGGTCTCACTATTTGAAGAAGCTGAACTTGTACTATTTAACAACTTCCTTTGCATCTATAATTATTTCAAAATGAAAGTTAAAACATGAACAAAGTCAAATAATAAATGACAAACTCCGGAAAGAATATTTACAACTCATGTCACAGATGAAGGGTTTAACTCCCTAATATGTAAGGAGTCTCTAGAAATCAAGAAGAAATATAATAAATGAGAGAAAAATTGACAAAGGACATGAAAAATATTTCACAGGAAAGTAAGTATAAATTGTACACAGAGATATGAAAATAGGTTCAACATCCCCCATAATGAGAAAAATGCAATTAAAACTGCACTGAGATATCATTTCTCATCAAGAAATTAATGAGAAATCAGATTGGCAGAAATCTAAAACTTCGACAAGACCCTCTATTGGCCTTACTAGAGAAAGAGATAGCCTCATATCTTGGAAGATAGAGTGCAATATATTACAATCCCCACATAGGAGCATTTAGACAAGGCCATTAAGATAAAAAATGTATCTACCTCTTGACCTGCAGCTCTACTTCTAGGAATGACTCCTACAGATACAGGTACACTAGTATGAAATTGCATAAACCATTAGAAAAATACAACAAAAGGTACAGTTCATAAGTCAATAGTAGAGAAGCTTTAAAGAATAAGAAATATTCAATTTACATAAACAAAGGCGACAAAGAGGACAATAGGAGTACAAAAGAGACGGCGAGAGTAGAAAACAAGTGCAAAACGTAAATCCAATATATTAAAAATAACTGGTCTAAACACTAAAAGGCAAAGACTGTCAGACTGAATAATAAAGAAAGAACCAACTATATGGTGTTTGCATTTTAAATATAAAGAAACAGATAGCCAAAAAGTAAAAAAGATGGAAAAAGATATATAACACTAATCAAAAGGAAGCTACAGTACTTACGTAAATATCAACAAAGTAGACTTCAGAGAAATACAACCAGGGATAAAAAGATTATATATCACTTTATAACATATTATGTATTATGTATTATAATATTTTATATAGTGGACGTAATGTAATGTGTATATTGTATTTTACATGACACGTTGCATATATAATGTGCTGTATGCGTAATGTATAATGGAGATAATTGGATAAAATTATATCATGATAAATGCGTCAATATAAGAAAGATTTAACAATCCTAATGCATATGCACTTATACCAGAGCTCCGAAGTAAATGAAGCAAAAACCAGTAGAACTGAAAAGGAAAACAGAAAAATCCACAATTATGATTGGAGATTTCAAATCCTCCCTTGATTATTTATAGAACAAACAGAAAATTAGTAAAGATACTGAAGACTTAAACAGCACTCCACCCAACAACAGCAGAAGGCAAGTAGTCGCTTTAGGTAACGTTAAATATTTATCAAAGGAGATCAGACGCTACGGCCATAAAATGAGTCTCAACAGATTTAAAAAGACCTAAATCACATAGAATTCTCTGACCACAGTGGAATTAAGCATAAATTAGTAATAAAAAGATTTCAGGAAAATCCTCAAATATTTAGAAGCTAAACATCTGACCTACAAATAACCCATAAGTCAAAGAAGAAACCACAGTAGAAATCAGTTAATACTTTTAACTTAATGCAAACAGAAATACAGCAAATCAAAATTTGTGAGATGAAGTTAAGGTAGTGCTCAGAAAGAATGATAAGGCTTTTAATCTTTATATTAGAAAAGGTCTAAAATCGATGATCTAAGTTTGAACAAAAAGAAGGTAAATTAAATTGTACATAAAAGAAAAAGCATCCAGGTAAGAAAGGATAAAGTGAAACTGCATTTCCAGGTGATGTGATCATGTATGTAAAAAATCTTAGGAGATATATTAAAAAGCCACTAGAACTGATTGTCCATATTTAGAAGTTTTTTAAACAATACCAAAAACCACAAACTATTTAGGAATACATCTAACAAAATGTGTATAAAACTGAAAACTACAATAACATTCCTCAGAGACATTCAAGAAAACCTAAATAAATAGAGATATCTATCATGCTCATGGATTAGAAAACTCAGTGTTGCTAAGATATCAGTTCTCTCCCAACTAATCTACAGATTAAATGTAATCCCCTGAAACAGCTGGACATCCACATGGAAAAGAATGAAGCTGGACCCCTTACTCACACCATACACAAAAGTCAACTCAAACACCAAAATATAGGAGCTACAAGTATAAAGTTCTTAGAAGAAAACATAGGAGTAAATCTTCATGATCATGAGTTAGCCAAAGACTTTTAGATATGACACCAAAAGCACAAGCAACAAACAAAAAAAATAGATAAGTGGGACATCAACAAAATACAAAACTTTGTGCTTCATAGGATACAATTAAGAAAGTGGAAAGACAACCAACAAAACAGGAAAAAACACATGTGAATCATATATCTGTTCAGGGACTTGTATCCAGAATATATATAGGGCTCTTACAACCCAACAATAAAAAGACAGATAACCCAATTATAAATGGGCAAAGAACTTGAACAGACATTTCTCCAAAGGAGATATACAAATGGTCAATAAGTACATGAAAAGACTATCAACATCATTAACTATTAGGAAAATGTAAATCAAAACCACAAGAGTTACCACTTCTCATGGCACCACACACGTGAACGGCTATAATCTGAAGGAAAGAAGCATACGTACTGGTGAGCATACAGAGACACGGAACCCCCGACACTGACAGTGGGAGGGTAACATGGCGGAGCCTTTGGAAAACAGCCTGACAGTTCCTTAAAATATTAAGTATAGAATTACCATATGACCTCGCATATACTCAAGAGAAAAAAACACATGCCCATACAAAAAACTGTCCAAGGGTAGCGCATGCATAGCAACATTATCCATAATAGCCAAAAAGTAGAAACGACTGATAGGACCATCAACCTCTGAACAGATAAACCAAAGAATATGGTATACAGTGGGACGTTAACTGATCAGCAATAAAAAGAAGTACTGACACCTGCTATAACACAGAGGAACCCCTGAGACATTATGCTACATGAAAGAAGATAGTTACCAAAAACCCAGAGCTGCATAATCCCACTTCCATAAATGTCCAGAACAGTCAGTTCTACAGAGACAGAAAGTCAGTGTTCAGACGCCTGAGCCAGGAGCAGGGGAGACGGTAGAAAAGGAGTGAGCGCTAATTCACACAGGTTTCTTTTCGGAGTGATTGAACATTTTCTACGGTTGATTGTGGTGATGGTTGCACAACTCTGTAAATATTCTAAAAACTATTTAATTTTATGCTTCAAATGGGTCATTTTATGGTATGTGATGTAAATCTCTATAAGGCTATCTTTTAATGTAATCCTCATCAAAATCCCAGCAGGCTTTTTTGTAGTACTAAATAAGCTGATTTTAAAATGTATATGGAAATTCAAAGAAGAGCTAAAATATTTTGGGGGGAAACAAAAGCAAAGCCGAAGGACTCATAGTACCTGATTTCAAGACATTTGCCCTAAAGCTATAGTTAGATTATCGGCCTAAGGACAGTCCTAAAGACCACTGAAATAAAAGCGGGCAAAACCAGATCTGCATGGTATTATCACATCAGTTGGTTTTCACCAAAGGTGCCGACAGCATTTAGTGGGCATAGAATAGTCTTTTCAACAAATGGTATTAGAACAACGGGACAACCATATGTAAGATAAACCTCAACACTTATATATAAAAATTAACTGAAAATGGATCGTACACCCAAACAAAAGCTAAAACTACAAAACTTCTAAAAGAAACTGTAGTGGGCAATTGTAATGATCTTCAATTAGGCAAATACTTCATTGTTAGAGAAAAATACAAAAAGCACAAACCAGACATGCAGATGGCCAAAAGGCACGTGAAAAATGCTCAGCATCACTAATTATTAGAGAAATGCAAATCAAAACTACAATGAGGTATCACCTCACAACAGTCAGAATGGCCATCATCAAAAAGAAGAAATGCTGGAGAGGGTGTGGAGAAAAGGGAACCCTCCTACACTGTTGCTGGGAATGTAGATTGGTGCAGCCACAATGGAGAACAGTATGGAAGTTCCCTAAAAAACTAAAAACAGAGCTACCATACGACCCAGCAATCCCACTCCTGGGCACATATGCAGAAAAGATGAAAACTCTAACTGGAAAAGATATATGCTCCCTTATGTTCATAAGCAGCACTATTTACAATAGCCAGGACATGGAAGCAACCTAAATGTCCATCAACAGATGAATGGATGAAGAAGATGTGGTACATATATACAATGAAATATTACTCACCCATAGAAAAGAATGAAATAATGCCATTTGCAGCAACATGGATGGACCTAGAGATTATCATACTAAGTGAAGTAAGTCAGAAAGAGAAAGACAAATATCATATCACACCACTTATATGTAGAACCTAAAAAAAGGATACAAATGAACTTATTTACAAAACAGAAACAGACTCACAGACATGGAAAATAAACTTATGGTTACCAAAGAGGGGGGAGAGGGATAAATTGGGAGTTTGGGATTAAAATATATACACTACTATACATAAAATAGATAATCAACAAGGACCTACTAGAGTTCCCTACGCAGGCAACTAAACTCAATATCTTGTGATAACCTATAATGGAAGAGAACGTAAAAAAAGAATATACACGTTTATATACATGTATATATATATATATATATGTATAACTGAATCATTTTACTGTACACCTAACTAACACAACATTATAAATCAACTATATTTCTATTCAAAAAAGATTTTTTTAAGGCACAAACCAAACCAGAAAAAGGTGATAAACCGTATTTCATCAAAATGGAAAAAACCTCTGCTTTTCAAAAGACAAGTCAGAAACTTGACAGAAATATTCACAATACATCTTTCTGATAAATGATTTACAATCAAAATATGTAAAGAACTCTAAGGATTCAGTAAAACCAAAAATTTTAAATTAAAAAAATTGTAAAAAGATTTGAACAAGCACTTTATACACAAAAAGATTCAAAGGGCCGATAAACATACGAAAAGACGCTCCACATCACTCATGATTAAGGAAACGCAAAGTAAAACTATAATCATATCACGCTTAACAAAAAATATGCATGGCTTTTATGCAAAAATATTATAAAGCTATAAAGTAAATTAAAGGATGT
This sequence comes from Phocoena phocoena, assembly GCF_963924675.1. NCBI lineage: Eukaryota > Metazoa > Chordata > Mammalia > Artiodactyla > Phocoenidae > Phocoena > Phocoena phocoena. The sequence goes on along the minus strand of NC_089227.1, from coordinate 611,086 downwards.
GTCATGTCATTGAATTTGACGCAACTCCAATCAAAATCCCAATACAGTTTTTTCATTGACCTTGACAACAAGTTTGTAAAATTTATATGGGAGAACAGAGACTTCCCTATATACACTATTGATACTACGTATAAAATAGGTAACTGATGAGAACCTACTGTAGAGCACAGGGAACTCAGTGCTCTGTGGTGACCTAAATGGGAAGGAAATCCAAAAAAGATGGATTTGTACATATGTAGAGCTGATTCACTGTGCTGTACAGTAGAAACTAACACAACATTGTAAAGCAACTATACCCCAATTAAAAAAAAAAAAAAAAAGACCTCGGCCTCAGACACCACTAGGCCCGGGAGGACCTGTTTTTGGCCATCAGCGTCCAAGGCTCTGAAACAGCCTGTGCGATCACCTGGTGTCAGCAAGTGGACGGGGAGGACAAGGGCCGAGCTCTTTCCCGATGTGGAGACCCCAGTGTGACTGCTACAGCCAGAGCAATAAGGATGGGTGAGTGTTACCTCCCACCGCGGGAGGGCTTCCTTACCACCTACTTTAACACTCACAACAGAAGGTGAGTGAGAAGCAGATGCAGAGACAGTAAGGAAGTTGCACAAATGCACACAAGAAGTGACAGGGCAGGTAGAGTTTGGGTGCAAAGCCCCACTTTTCCGACTTCAACTACATTCAAATTTCCCACTCTGAGCAACGAAGAGATATAAGAGAGACCTGAAATGGCAACTCTGATCAGCCTCAATTGCTTCTAATTTTCCCAGGAAGGCACTTTCTTCTCCACACATGCAAAAAGATCACCAAGTATTTCAGGGTTATGATTTTAGACTACGTCCAGATGATTTTCTTAATACCATACTTTTATATTACCTCTCTCAAAAATTTGTAAGAACCGTTGACAAATATTGTACCAGATGTGTCCAAAATTATCTAGAAATTTTTCATTCTCTTCTTGTAACTTAGAGTTGAAAGGTAAAGATCACATATTTTAACAGGCTTTACACTTAAATATGTTAGATTGTTCAACACCAGAAAGGAGAGAGGAAGCAAAGCCAGATTATTCACACGAGAAAAACTGAAACTATCTGATGAATCGGTCACTTCCTTTCATTCCTAACTCCGCTGAGAGAAGTTTCCAGAGCCTTCAGGGTGCTCTAAGTTAAAACCCCCTTTATTTTGACTCTTTTCACACAAAATACCTCCCCTCTTTCTCTTTTTGGTCTTTGGTGCAAACTGTCGCCACAGGCAAACACAAGTCTGGTTCAGCATCTAGAGTCACAACAGCTACTGTCACCTGGTCCAGGTGAGTGGCTCGATTGTATCTCAGCCGCGAACAGGGTGCTGGTCCAAAACAGCACAGCAGGAAAAGCCCAGCGGGTAACTCAAACACATACTTGTTTGGGGGCATTTGGCACCAAAATGAATAGCTGGCTAAGCAGGTGATTTCAAGGTCAGAGTTTTAACCTACAGAAAACAAAGTATGACAAGCAAATGGCATCTGCTAATCAGTAATCACTTTGTGATTCTTTGAACAGCAGTGGAAAGTCCTGCTACTGGAAATGAACCGTTACCTGGAGTTGTTTTCATGTGAGTGTGAATTTAATAAAACTGATTTTCTAGTAACTCTAAATTCTGTGTTGTTTATGATCTCTGGCTCACCCCAAATGATGGAAGCTGTACGAAAAGCCTCATGCCCGTTCTATACAGCATCTTCCCATGAATTCTGAAAAGGATGTTTGTGTTTCTCTTACCAAAAATGCTGCTCTGTGGCCCATTGATGGCTTGTGTTCCTGCACCTAGACCTGGTGTTGCAAAGAAGGCCTTGGACAAAGGGGGAAATGCCCCGGCTGGGCAGATCCCGGGGTTGCAAATAACCTGGATGTGGATACAAGGCAGAAATGAGTCCATATGACTGGTCCCAGAAATGGAATACCTAGTGAATTCAGTAACATGTAATGCCATGTTGTTATATTATTAATCCTGCTGTTTATTTAAAGGAGATCTGAGCAGTCCAACAGAAAAAAGAAAAAAGGTAAGAAACCGTTTGCAATAACCGCTTTCCCCCAGGGTCTGCACACAGGCTTCAAGCCAGGACAGCTCTGCCTGGCCACATCTTCCTGCCAGAGAAGTGTCAATATCTCTGTCAGGCACCCTCACCTATGGATGCTGTGAACAAGCCGTAGGCGGGAAGAATCAGAGCAGACACTTCCTCTCGTCTCATACAAAAAACGGAGGAATTCTTAGTCTGGGAAGTTTTTCAAGTCTCACACACCTTGGATTCTTAATGTTTAAGTGTAGTTGCTAAAGATGATTTAATGCAAAGATGTTTAGAAAAAACAGATAGGGTCCAAGGTCTTTCGGGACAAATGTTGGTACAATAAAGCCACTTCCTGGAGAAAAGGGAACCCTCCTACACTGTTGGTGGGAATGTAAGTTGGTGCAGCCACTGTGGAGAACAGTATGGAGCTTCCTTAAAAACTAAAAATAGAATTACTATATGACCCAGCAATCCCACTCCTGGGCATATATCTGGGCAAAATCATAATTCAAAAAGACACATGCACCCTAATGTTCATAGCAGCAGTCTTCACAATATCCAAGACCCGGAAACAACCTAAATGTCCATTGACAGATGAATGGATAAAGAAGATGTGGTACATATATTAAAATGGAATATTACTCAGCCATAAAAATAAACAAAAGAATGCCATTTGCAGCAACATGGATGGACCTAGAGATCGTCATACTAAGTGAAGTAAGTCAGACAGAGAGAGACAAGTACTATATGGTATCACATATATGTGGAATCTAAAATATGACACAAATGAACTTAGCTGTGAAACAGAAACAGACTCACAGACATAGAGAACAGACTTGCGGTTGCCAAGCATGTGGGGGGATTGGGATAGATTGCGAGTTTGGGCTCAGCAGATGCAAACTATTACATATAGGATGGATAAACAACAAGATCCTACTGTACGGCACAGGGAACCATATTCAATATCCTGGGATAAACCATAATGGAAAAGAACATGAAAAAAAGAATGTCTATATGTGTATAACCGAGTCACTTTTCTGTACAGCAGAGATTGACACACATTGTAAACAACTACACTTCAGTTAAAAAATTAAATTAAATTAAAATAAGCCACTTTCCTCCATAAACTGCTGGTCACATGGGCCCCCCACTCCCCCTTCACATCACCATATGGACGGAAGAGTCGGGGTGCTGACGAGTGCAGACAGCTCAAGCAGCACTAACCCAGTATGCTGTAGCTCGTAAAACCCTGGTGAAAGGCTTTCCCCTCCAGTCTGGTTTGGTCTGGGCGATAATCTTACTCTCTGGGACTTGGGAACCCGCTACGCCCAGCATTCAGCTCAGTGCTTTGCCCATGACAGTCAGTAAATGTTCGATGAATGAAGGAAAGACAAATGAGTAGGCTTCTCAGCTGAAGGGGCAGGGGAGTTCTCAACTCAGGACCCGGCCCTGTCCTAGCACTGGAGACCACGAAGGGATGGGGTCACATTCCAGCTAGTAACTGTGATTTCTGTTCCCGTCTCCCTCGGGGACACGGCAGGAACGGTGGTCACCTAAACGGGGTGTACAGTAACACCAGCCACCCCAGGACAGCGGGCGTGCGAGAGACGGGCGTGGATGTTTGCTGGTCATCTCCTCTGGGCCACACCCTGTGCCGGGCACAGGCTCGGGACCAGCTTTCTCACTGAGTCGTCGGTGCAGCCCTGAAGGCAGGTAAAATCAGCTGCCTTTATGGAAAAGAGACTCACAGGGCTAGACCCCTCGCCTGGGCTCACACATCAGGGTGTGGCAGATGGGGCTTCAAAGTGTGGTCCTCAGTGATTTGGGCTCAGGACCCCTCTGAGACTGAGACAAAGTCTTCTCTTCCCTGCACACGCTCACCTGCGTCAGCCTCTAAAAAACATCTCCAATGTTCCCAAGGCCACTTCTTCGTCGGGACTATACTCCTGACAAAAAGTAAGAGCTTGGGTAAATGCTGCAGCATGGGCATCATCCTTTAGCATAAGGAACATCCTAGGCTGCTGGTCCCACGTGCGGGGCTGCCCTGTAACACATGGCGCTGTAGATTTCATGCTCTGTTATCAGTGATGAAATCACTCAAGATCTTCATCAGCCACTGCTGACCGGGGTCTGGCCCTCAGTCCTTGATGGCACGTCATCCACCTGTGACACCGACATTCCCCCCTGCTGTCTTGCCCCCAGCAGCGGTCCCGCCTTATTTCTCCTGACCTCGGGGCCCATGCAAAGCCCTTCTGTTTGTTGTCTCTTTTCACTTTCCCCTTTGCCTCCCCACTTCCTGCCCAGCCCTTGACGCAAGCCACACCCAATGCGTTTGCTACAGGTCCTCAAATATGTATGCACACAACCTTGTGAAAGGAGCTTTGTACCCTTGCATTTTTAAAGTATATAAATGACACGCTATTTTTTTAAAAAGACTTTTCCAAAATACCCCTGTCCACTTTCAGAATGCATATTTAGATCAAGACTGACAGTTGAGGACTTCCCTGGTGGTCCAGTGGTTAAGACTCCATGCTTCCATTGCAGGGAGTGTGGGTTAGATCCCTGGTCAGGGAACTATGATCTCACAAGCTGCCCGGCGCGACCAAAAAAAAAACAAAAAGAAAAGACTGACAGTTGGTATAACTGAGAAGGAATTATTTATTCAGGCCTTACAGTTTCTCACTGCAAATTCCACATCACTCTTCATGTCACTGCAGCCTGTCTTCCATGTCCCCACCCACCGAGCTGCCCTGGGCAATGGCACCAATGCCCCCGACAGGACATGTCAGCCCTCCCTCTGCCCACGTGGCAACAACACCTGTGACTGCTCACCGTGGCCAACCTGAGTGCTCCCCACGTGGCTCCATGGCCTCCTCCTGTCCCTCTGGCCTGCCCCCCGTGTGCCCCTCACGAGGCCTGGTCCCAGGAGCTTCTCCCCTTCGGGGGTCCTCCCGGCCACACGGAGCACAGCCCCCGAGCCCCTCCTGTGTGTCCTCGGTTCAGAAGGGTGCCCCTCCACCCAGGTGTCCCAGTGGGAGGCCCCCTCTCCTCACGAGCCCCAGCCCACTGTGGTCCCCGCTTCGCCTCTAAGGAGCCTGTCCTCTTCCCCCGACTCAGGCCAGGCCTGGTGACGCAGTGCCCCATGACTCACCTTGTGTTCCCCGGTGCCCAGCCCCCCATCTCAAATGCACCTCTGCCTGCACCTAGAGCACTGCCCCACGTACTCCTCCCAGGAGGACCTTCCTGAAACCGTTTGGTGGCTGCTCGGTGCCCTTTGGGAAGTCACCACCCTCAACATCCTTCAAAGTCTTTACTGACCTGAGCCTGCTTGTCCCTCCATCCACACTCTGCTCCTTAGTCATACTGAACTCCTTTTAGTTCCGATCTTCCCCACGCTGTCCGCCCTGCCCAGATCCTTCCTCCCTTGAGCTCTTTTATCTGAAAAAGTTTCACATTTGCTAACTCCTCAGAAGCGTTTCCCTAGAATGGAGCGGCCACCTCTCCTCTGTGCTCACAGGCACCCTCTACAGGGTCCTATCATGCCATTGTCCCACTGATCATAATAGTCTGGCCCTACAGTAAGTCCCGGAAGGGCAGGGAAAATACCTTGTCCACAACTTCATCCTCAGCAAGGCCTGGGACACGAAGGCACTCAAAACAGTATTTGCCAAATGAATAAATACATTAATTCACTATTGTGAATGGTGACATACTATTTTAGATAAAAACCATCCCTTAGTAATTTTTATTCATGTAACATTTTTAGAATTAACCACATTATCCATATTTCAAGTGGGCGTAAGTCTCATAGAAACAAAATAGGCAAACATTTCTCAAGGAGGGATGCTGTTGAGGTTTCAAACCAGATAAACAAAATGGTCTTGACGACAAAGCGCCTGGAGCAGAGAAAGTTATTAAGAATGGTTCCTCAGTGCATCACTGCTATCACTGTTATCACCATCACCACCACCATCACCACCATCAGCACCATCACATCATCACCATCATCACCACCATCATCACCACCATCACCACCATCACCACCATCATCATCACCATCACCATCATTGTCATCGTTATCGTCGTCATCCCATCATCACCATCATCATCACCATCAGCACCATCACCACCATCACCATCATCACCATCATCACCACCATCACCATCATTGTCATCGTTATCGTCATCATCCCATCACCATCATCATCATCACCACCATCAGCACCATCATCACCATCATCACCACCATCAGCACCATCATCACCATCATCACCATCATCACCATCATCACCACCATCATCACCACCATCACCACCATCACCATCATTGTCATCATTATCGTCGTCATCCCATCATCACCATCATCATCACCATCACCACCATCATCACCATCATCACCACCATCACCATCATTGTCATCATTATCGTCGTCATCCCATCATCACCATCATCATCACCATCACCACCATCATCATCACCATCACCATCACTGTCATCGTTACCGTCGTCATCCCATCACCACCATCACCATCATCACCACCATCATCGCCATCATCACCACCATCACCATCATCACCACCATCACCATCATTGTCATCGTTATCGTCGTCATCCCATCATCACCATCACCATCACCATCAGCACCATCACCACCATCACCATCATCACCATCATCACCACCATCACCATCATTGTCATCGTTATCGTCATCATCCCATCACCATCATCACCACCATCAGCACCATCATCACCATCATCATCACCATCATCACCACCATCAGCACCATCATCACCACCATCACCATCATCACCATCATCACCACCATCACCATCATTGTCATCGTTATCGTCATCATCCCATCACCACCATCACCACCATCACCATCATTGTCATCGTTATCGTCATCATCCCATCACCACCATCACCACCATCACCACCATCACCATCATTGTCATCGTTATCGTCATCATCCCATCACCACCATCACCACCATCACCACCAACACCATCATTGTCATCATTATCGTCATCATCCCATCACCACCATCACCATCATCACCACCATCACCACCATCATCGCCATCCTCAATATCCCACCACCATCACCACTATCATGTTGAAAAACTGAAATGCATCTGCCCCCTTTTACCTCTCCCTCTATTCTTTCTATATTTATAATGACTTATATACCTATTCCCAGATTAAGGCAGTTTAGTTCAAGGAATAAATCTATCTGCTAGATAGAGCAAACATGTGTGAATACCCCAGAAACAGAGATTACGATATTACAACAGAACTCTATCCATTCATTTCACTCAGGATGCAGAATTTATAAAGGACAACAACAAAAAAAGAAGGCTGCGTTTTCTTCTTCCGATGTTTGTAATTCAAAAAGCGTAATAAAAGTAAAACTCACAATTGTCTCTGTGTCTGGGAGGTTCTTGAAAACGAAGTACCATCAGAATCATAAACAGAATACACGGCCAGGAGAATTCAGCCAGGGAGAGGGCCTGGAAAGTTGCAAAAAAATAGTTAGTGTTTGAATGAGCCGAAAAGCATTACAGTATCTCCATCTCTTGAAGGAGAGTTTACAGGCCAGACCAGGCTTCCTTTAAAGGAGGTCATTGTCATCCCTACTGTGTGTCCCTGAGAACAATCATTTGAGACGAGGCCCCACGGAGACGGCCCCAGTTCCCTCGTCACTGTATCCAGATTCACGACCGTCAGTTCCCGGTCCTTCTCCCACCAGACCTGGCTTCTGCTCCTTCCCTGTTTCTCCACATATTTATTTATTGCAGACTTTATGACATTAAAGACACTAAACAAACAACTTCGTCCATATTTCTCACACTCCAACAAATTCACTAGTTTATTTTTCTAATTATTTTAACATTCCTGACTTTTCCATCCAAGTAGATATTTTCCCAAAGTTGGTGGTGGCAGCCACTTACCTTCATTTTATGAATATTTTCTAACGATGCCACACAAGGTTCATAACCATCATCTTACTGGTTATCTAACACTCTTACAAATGAATATATCATAATTCACATTTTTCTATCAATTCATTTTTTGTGTATAAATAATTTTTCTTTTAAATTACTTTCTTCAGACTGGAACAAACTCTGAAAAATCAGGTTATTGGAGTCAAATCTCTCGACACAGACTGCAAAAGAGCTACCCATAGGGATTGAAATAATTTGTGTAACCCTGAATTTTCAAAGTCGAAAGAAAAGGAACTGCCATCTATACACAGAATTTAATTATTTGAGAAAGAAATACCTAAGGTATAACTCAGTGAAAAATTAATTAATAGAAAATCCTCAATTATCACAAGATTATTTTTATTGTCATCATTCTTCACTTGTTTTTTGGTGGACAGTGTTCTTCTATTGGCTTCCACTCAGTTTACAAATTCAAAAGTTTACAGCCAGACACAGAACAAGCAAGGCATTTAATACCACAGAAACAAAACCCTAAAAATCTGCGGGTTAGGTTAAGGACGCTGTCAACACTAAAAAGCATGTCTTGTTCTTTCAGACTCTTGAGTCATGATGCTTTGAACTAAAGTGAACTTCCTGTCACTTTACTGCCTTGGTCTTTGAGCTGCCAGGCCTATCCCCCTGTCCCAGCCCTTCCTGGTAAGGTCGAGCAAACAGACCTACGTGTGCCCAGGTGAGTGTTATGTGGCCTGAAACCATAAAGACAAAACCCAGATGGGAAAGAATGTTTCCATCCCTGGTGTAATTAAAGAAGAAAAGAAATCACCCTCTTGGAGACGGGTCACGAGGAAGTATTTCTTGTGCCAGAAAGTGCATCATTACGGAAAGTTCTCTCGAAAGTGCTGATATCCAATACCATCCACCCTGATAACAGAGAAAACGCCCACAAGAGGGCACCCTCTGGCTCAAAGGTAGCAATTAAACCAGAAATAAGGGTCACAAACACACAGAAGACCATAAAACTTAAGTCACCTGTTCATTCTCTGTAACAAATGAGTCATTTCTTGGAGTACGGGTTGGGGCAGGGGAGAGTCCTTAATTAATTCTGGCTGAATATAAATGTGCAAAATAGAAAATATACCTCAGATTAAACAATAACTTGACACCATTAAGAAGAGTCAATATATAGTTAATTAGGATTTTTTTTAATTTTTTAATAATATAAGAGCCATTTTTAAGACAAAAAAGTACAAGAAAAACAGAGCCAAGACTCACATAGCTACTTTTGATATTATAAATAAGTAAATATATGTATGGTTAGGAAATTCAAAAAGTACAGGAAGAATGCAACCACTCTCCCAAAAGATACATTATTCGAACGGTTTTCTTAATTCATTTTTTTAAAGACATAAATAAATATAACAAGTGTTTTTGGAAATTATTTGTCATATCAGCACTTATAGATCAGCCTCATTGTTTTTGAAGACTATATAATAATCTACTGTAGAATTTAAGTTACTTAACCAATCACCCATTTATGGAATTTGCGAAGTTTTCTGTTTGGGGCCAGTGCTATCATGAGTTTCCAAACAACCATGAAGTCCCCTCCTTCCTGCCAAGAGTCCCAGGAGGGAAGATCCCCTGGGAGATGGCAGAAGTGCCAGTCCTGCACCCCCAAATTCCACATCCCACAGCAATGGTTACGGATGCCCTTTCCTCGGTTCCCTCAGAACAGCTGAGACACCACTGCATTTTGGGGGGCCCTTAACAATACATGCATACAAATACATAAATAAAGGAGCCCTGGGTAAAATGGTGTATTGAAATCTTCTCACAGACTTTTTCTTTTCCCAGACAAAATAAGAGGGAGGAAAAGGAAAAGAAATGAAGTCAGAGGAGACAGCTGTGGGGGGAGGTGGGGATCTCACAAGCCCACCCGGGTCAGTCCCAACTCGGCCCGAAATCTGCAGAGCAAGGGACTCTCCCCCATACACGCATCAGTGGAGTCAGGGGCCCTGAAGGACCCCTTTTCTCCTTCTTCTGACAGTGGAGGTAGAAAAATGGCTGCTGGAACATTCAAACTATGACACACAGAAAGTGAACAAGGAGCCTGACTCTGCTGGAGATACCCCCAGGGACACACATAAAAACAGAAAAAGAATCCAAAGTTGGAGATCCACTTCCCTAACTGGATGGGTGAATGTGGTATAAAACCTTTAACAAAATCTCAAAGGAGAGCATGGAGCCTGGCTAGGCTAATATGCCTGCATCTCATGCCCACCATCATCCCAACCATCCCTCATGCTGGAGAAAACTGGCACATATAGGATGTGCTCAAACACTGCATCAGAGTTTGAAGGAGAGATCAAACTTGTCTCTGGATTACTGAAAAGAGAGTCAAGGACAAATACAACACCTGGGCTAAGCGGCCCAAGCAGCAGTCACATGAAAACGAAAAGTGAAACAGCGATCTAAACATTCCGGAGGGAAGCAGACAAGCAAAGCCAGCAAAAGAAAGCCATGGCCATGGCTGGAAAAGAAACAACTCAGATAAAACGAAGAATTTCTTTACAACTGTTTCATAAAGAAGAACAATTTAGTAAGAACAAACATTCAGAAAACAAGAGCTGATGAAAAAGATGATAAATAAATAAATGAAAAGAGAAGTTGCAGAACTAAGGGATAAAAATAACCAAAAATCTCATTACTGTGGAACTCTAAATGACTTAGAAACTACAAAACAAAGATAACAACACTGCTTTAAAAAAATAAAACAGTTTTAAAGGCAAAAATATCAACACAAAAAGCTAACAGAATCAGCTTTGAAAAACAAAAGACTCCACAGCATAAAGATAATTGCCATCCCTGAAGCAGAGAATCCAACAAATGGAACAAAAAATATGCTCAAAGACATAACACAGGAGAATTTCCCTAAAACAGAGAAAACGTTATTTCAAGACTGAAAGAGTATGCCATAGGTCTGAAAACTAAGCTGCAGCTGAACTAGAGCTGTTGAACCTCCAAGATAAAGGAAATGTACTACAAATAGCCACACAAGAGGAAATACCTCTACCTGGCCTCAAACATATCCTCAAAATATTCAATGCTAGATAGCAATGCATCAATAGTTACAAAGTTCTAAGAGAAAGGAAGTGTGATAAAAATACAATACCCAGCCAAAATGACCCTTAAATAAAACCAGCATACATACATTCTCAACCATAAAAGAACACAGATGATTACTAACCATGAACCCTAAGGGGAAAAAGGCTTAGCAATGAAATCCAGCCGAAATGAAAATGGGACGAAACTAAAAATCCGATTAATATCACTCTGCTTCCAATACACTGACCAGCAACAATAGGGCAACGCCTGCTGGAAGAATATAGTTCTGTCGCATTGCTGATCTTACAGAAATGAGAGAGTAAAAGAAATCTCCTAAGAGCTCGGAGGAGAGAACTGACAAAAGAAATTAATTAAAAAGAATAAAGAGGTCATGAGTTGAATCTTTAACTGCAAGGCTGAATTACAAAAGAGAGCATACCCCTCAAGGGGGATGGAGAGAAAGCAGGTGAGGCATTTAAATAGCTAATGGCTGAGAATTCTCCAGAACATATAAAGTGCACAAATTTCACTGATAAAAGAAATATAACATACCAGGAAACATAAATCCACATTAACAGCTTCAGCACAAGAGTCAATGAGGAGATCCCAATAAGCAATTCAAGAAATAAAGACACACTAACTCAAAGGAATAATTAGACTTATCAAAGACTCATTAACAGCAGGAAACCAGAAGACAATTAAATATCTTTAGATTACTTGGAGAAATTTGGTTGATCTAGAATTGGGTACCCAGAAAACTCATCTCTCAAAAATGAGGGTAAAAGAATATTTTCAGATAATCAGAAACCAAGTTATCCAACATAAGGACACAGACTGGACGAAAGTAAAGAGGCAAAAAATATATACTAGGTAAATAGTAAACAAATTAACTACGGTAATATCAGACAGGAGACTTGAAGACACAGAGCATTATTAGATACAGGGAGGATCACTACATAATAAAATAAGTGATGCAATAGGAAAATATAATAATTTTATGCATTTATATGCTTAATAAATGTAATCAAAATATATAAAGCAACAACTGAGAGAACTACAGAAAGAAAATTCCAAAGTTACTTTCGTAGGAGAATTCAATCCTATCTCACCATCATTCTCATAATTTTCAGTAAGAAAGTGTTTGTTTGTTTGGCCACACGGCATGCGGGATCCTAGTTCCCCAGCCAGAGATCAAACCTGTGCCCCCTGCAGTAGAAGCAGGGAGTCTTAACCACTGGACCACCAGAGAAGTCCCAAAAGTGTATTTTTAAAATAAAACACCATTACAGTTCTTTTTTTCTATCACCTATTCATTGTCATCCAAGAGTTAAGACATTAAAGATGCAGCAAGCTTATAAAGTACTATTTTCTAAAAGAAATAGAAGGAATTTTCATCTTTATTATCTTACTTTGGGTCATGCAAACATTTTGATAATATAAATCTTTATGTCCCCCACAAATCTGGTCAGAAATCACTTTTGATTTTGTTGACTAAGTGAAACAGTCTATAGTAGGATAAAGTACTGAGTACAAGTGGTCTGAAGCAAGATAAAAGACTACAATAAAAATGCTAGATCTTAAAAAAGAAACTGGTATATGCACTAAACGTTTTGTGCCTTGGTTTAGTATTAACACGATGTCTGTGTAAAATGACAAAAAGAACCAGTGTTGAATCACGTTATATTTCCTGTCATTCTGCATTATCCCAGATTGCTAAATGTGTTCTTTCTGAGAAGCCTGAGTGAACAACTATATACGTTTACTTTCCTATGTGACAGCTTTTTCATTGCTAGATATTTCAGTAATTAAAGCGGGAAACAGAAGCTTAGGTTATTTTCCTTAACAAAACTGTGCTCCTTGGAGCTACAATATTATGATGGTTTCGTGCTCTTATACGTCGGATGTCTTAAGCTGAGTGCGGTTTAGGGGATCCTCTGTAATTAAAGGAAGGTCCTTCTTTCTTTTAACACTGTGATCCAATGTGTGACAGATCTGTACTATATACTATGTAAATGGCTAATAAGTCAATTACAAACCAACTGAATGTACCAACCTTAGTGCTGGTGCTGAAATCTCTTCAGAATAGTCATCGTGATCTCAAAGTTTGTTTCCTAAGAGTCAATCAAAACGGAAGATGAGACACTAATGCGTGTTAAATTCTCACGCTCTAGGTGTATTTCCTTTTTTAGAGTTTTTCATTCTTTGCTATTTTTACCATACTGTTTCATTTAAATTTCCTACACGCTAACTTTGTTTGTGCAATTGAAATAAAATTGCGGTATATACAAAAATAAAATAGGATACCATTTATATTATCAATGAAAAGTTAAAGTAACTGGGGGTGGGGGGAATCTAACCAAAATATGTGTAATTATTTCATGAAGAAAATTATGAAACTTTATTAAAAGGCACCAGAGAGAACCTAAATAAATGAATAAGCATTGTTAATGCATAAGAAATAGCAATATCATAAAGATGTTAATTCTACCCAAATTGATCCATAGGTTCAATACAATTCCAAGGGAATTCCAACAAGGTTTTGTTTGTTTTGTTTTGATTTTGCTGTTGTTGTCAACTTTAATGAGCTGACATTTTTTTAATGCGTAAAATTATTGGGGAAAACAAAGGGACTTCCCTGGTGGCCCAGTGGTTAAAACTCCGTGCTTCCAAGGCAGGGGGTGTAGGTTCGATCCCTGGCCAGGGAACTAAGATCCTACCTGTCACGTGGCATGGCCAAAAATAATAATAATAATAAAATAATTAAAAAAAAAAAACAGAGGGAGAAGAGTAGAGAGTGTGAGAAAAAAAAAAAGCAAAGAAAACAAAGACCAAAAAATGTCCAAGACAATTTTCAACAACAGATTAAAAGAATCTGTCCTCCCATACATCAAGACTTTATATAAAATGACAGTAAGTAAGACCACTTGCTATTACTTCAACAATATGGAAACTGACCTAGGGAACAGTGCATAGAGCCTAGGAACAGAGGTTTGTATACTTGGAAACTTGATGCAGGAAAACAGGTGGTCAACGGACCAATAGGAGAAAAACTTGCTATTCAACAAATTGTGCCACATAATTGGTTATCCTCAGAGTGAGGGTACAGAACTCTTAACGCGGAGAAAAGAAATTTTTAAAATGTTTGCAAGAAAACATAGAGCATCTCCTTCAGTTTTCTTCATCTTAAATAATACACACCCACACACAACCCATAGACCACAAAGGAAAAATAAGCCATGTTAAATTAAAATCTCTGATCCTCAGAGAAGCTATTTGAAAAGTGAGATTCACCACAGACTTGAAGAATCTATTTCAACATACACAACAACAAGATAGTATCCAGAATATATACACATGCCTACAAATCAATGAGGAGATAATCCAATAGAAAACAGCCAAAAAACAGGAGAAAAGAAGAGCAAATGATGGGCCCTCAGAAATATACTCGCAGATATTCCATCTCAGTAGGACTCAGGCAGACACAAATTATCCCCAGGAGATACCATTTTACATCTACCAGTTTGGGAAAAGTAAGAAGTGTTGGTGAGGATACAGATCAACAGGATCTCAGAAGGCAGCCTGACAACATTGTTAAGCTGAAGATGTGCAAATTCTATGACTAAGCAATTCGACAGCTATGTAAGAGGTTGAACCCTATTGGTTTACCTATATTAGACTAGCTTTCACCTATAAAAAAGTTCCACCTAATAGTTACTTTTTGAGAAGGCATAAATAAGTGTGAACCAAAGGCGTGCTCAATCCTGCTGACAATAGCATTATTCGTGAACGAAAAAAATTTGAGGAAATCATGCAAAGAAAAAAAGAGGATGGATCGATAAATGCTGTGCACTAGAGCAGTAAAACAAGTGACCTCATTCCTTCCTCAGGCAAGGCGCTGGGGAAACAGCAGAGAACACACACGGGGGAGGGGGTGTGAAGGCCTGTGAAGTATTTCCCTGGAGCCCAGAGCCCCTGAAGGAGGTGCTGCTGGGGACGCAGCTGTAAAGAGGGCCAGGCCCTCCTCCCGCCTCTCGTTTGCATCCCCTGAGTGCTTACGAGCTCTCGCTCATCCATCACTTCATCCTCCCAACATCAGTGAGGTAGGGAACCCTGTGCCCGTTTTACACACTGGGGAAGGAAGCTGCAGTCCAAGGTAGAATCAGCCTGCCGCCCTTCTCCTTGGAAACAAAGGGCTTTGCAATAAGCGTGAAATTCTACTGTGTCTCTTTGGGGCGCTTGGGCCTCTGGATACCCGCCGCTCAGAAGAGAAGACTTTCCCGTAAGTATTACGAGGTCCTCGCCATAAAATACTGCAAGAAAAGCGGGTTCCAACAGAGTGAGAGCCAAAGCCCAAGGGCAGCCACCAGCTGAGCTGGTCCAAGTCCACCGCAGGTCAGAACCGGGGCTTCTGACTATCTCTCCCTCACAGTCCGAACTTCCCTCCCCAAGAGGACCTTTTCCAAACCTTTATGCTGGTTATGGAGTTAGTTTGGTACTGAGAGTAAGACATGAATAAACTCTCCCTTTCCTTAATATTTTTGAGCTTTATACTGAAAAACAGTTGCTTTTCTTTCAACAAACATGCATTAAACATTCATTTAACACTTTGCTCTTTCCAGCACTGCTCGGGGGACTTCAGAGTGAGTCGTAACGCTGAATAAGAAATAAATTCTTCCCTCAAGGACTCGAAGCAAACAAGCAATCATCCACGTTAAAGGGAATACTGGTAGGAGATGCACACTGGTACAACCTTTCTGGAAGTCGGTGAACTGTATGTTTCAAAATAGTAGATGAAGGGCTTCCCTGGTGGCGCAGTGGTTGAGAGTCCGCCTGCCGATGCAGGGGACCCGGGTTCGTGCCCTGGTCCGGGAGGATCCCACATGCCGCGGAGCTGCTGGGCCCGTGAGCCATGCCCGCTGAGCTTGCGCGTCCGGAGCCTGTGCTCCGCAATGGGAGAGGCCGCAACGGTGAGAGGCCCGCGTACCGCAAAAAAAAAAAAAAAAAAAAAAGTAGATGTGTAGACTTTTAGAAACAAAGATTTCAATTCAATGGATGTTTCTAAGGAGACAATTGAAAAATACGTACTCCCCCCAAAAAGTGATTTTGATATTGCTTCCTTCCACAGTTAAGTCCAGTGATCATACAGAAGGCTACAGCCAAAAGGCTGACTGAGGTCACGGAAGAGGAGAAGGGCAAGGGGACCAGCATCCAGGGACGGCGTGCTCTGTGCATAGGGACACAGATGGCCCCGGATGACCGCAGGGCACACAAGAGAGGAGGGCTGAGCCCACCCTCTCCCCTCAAGCACCTGCTCACACTGAACACATCCCTGATCCAAATTCCAACTGGCCTTGTTTTTTAACTCAAAAATGATACTAAAATATAATTGGTGAGCACATATGCTCCAAAAGCAGAGAAAATTCTGAATGAAAACCAAGAGCTATGAAAGATTATAATCCTACAAAATAGTAGGACATAGTAAAGTATCGATGCTTTTTAAAAAATGAAACTGGTGCAAAAATACAGGTCAATGAAACAGCATGGGAAGCCCAAAAATAGACTCTACTGAGTTTCAAAACACATGACAAAATAACCTTTTTGATACAATGAAGCAAGGAAGAATTCACCCGTGGTGTCAGGCCACCTGAATTCGGATCTTGTCACAAAGGTAAACTAAAGCCTTACACAGTGCTCAGAAGTGCACTCTCCATAGACAGAAGTCCAGAACAGTAAATTTAACAGTAGAAATACTAGAAGAGAGGAGGAGAATATTGGTCAAACCTATGATGAATGAAGCATGTAATTCCTGCCATTTTGGAATTACAAAAGATGTACTTCAAAGAGAAGGAGAGATGATAAGATATACAAATTTTATCTAAACAATAAAAATAAGGAAACACAAAAAAAAGAACAAGTAGCTGTGGAAACACTGGTAATACATGTAGCAAGGTCTTAATAACCAAACAGCAAGAGAGAATGCCAAGCCTCTAATTATGAAATTGGAAGAGAGTTTGATGTGCAGTTAATATAAGGGACGATACATATTTTTTTAAATGCTCCTTCTTACACTGAGCACTCAAGATAGAATATTGAATAAGCTTTACTCTAAGCTACTTGCCCAGGTACTAAACCTGCAAAAGCACAGACCACACACACCCTCACAGCTGGAGAACCACTGCAGGGCCAGAGGACAGAGCCTGGACACACCAGCAGGCATCACGGGGCTTGACATCCCTTCTGGAAAGAAGCCACTGACAGGTAGCACGAACCATCGAGATGGATGGTAATTTGAGCCCCCTTTGGCTTATGTTACTATTTCGGATTTATTCTAAGACCATTGCTTTTAAACAGGCTGGGAACCAGGCAGCCCCCACGAGAGGGGAGCTCAGTCCCACCTGTGTCTGGGGCTGACACGCCACACCAGCTGCGTGACTGACAAGAGTTCAAGGCTGTGCTGGAGATGGGTCCCTCTAGCAGCCCCTCGGAAAGACCACCAAACCATCCCCAGCCAGAAAAAGTTTCCTAATCCTTGCTGTTTGTAGCGTCTTGTCCTATTCAGCCACGCTAGTCTTCAACAAATATACCCAACACGTGTTTTTTCAAAGCTCTTCCCTGGAGCAACCTGGGAGAGAGCCCTGGGGCTCCAGGCAGCGTGGACCAGACCCAGGCGGTGAAATGGGACCGGGAAGGCCCACCAGGCAGGCTGAGGGGAGACCAGGCGAGCCCCGATCCTGGTCTAAAGAAGATGATGGTCTGACCCCGCTGGGCTTGGCAGCCGTGACCCAGGCACAGGTGAGGGGGGACTGGCAGTGGAGAGACTCCATGCTCACAGGCCCACCCAGGTCCAGTGCAACTCTGCTTTCACTCTCGTTTTCAGTCTTTTATGGCAGCCCCTTGCCCCACACCCAGAGGTGATTCTCTAAGTCTGAGACAAAGGTCAAGATGGGATGCAGGCACCACGCCTCCCCTCCCCTTTGGTGGTGGAAGGGGTCTAGGGTATGCAGGTCAGACTCTGCCAGGAGCTTCAGCTTCATACCAACCCCTGCTGGTGGGCGCACCCCGGGGACCAGGGCGCACAGGCACCGTGGAGGCCCTCGGGGGAGCGCTGATATGGCTGCAGCAAGCAATAGTCCCCAGTGGGTGGGAACCAGGGGGAGAGAAGGGTGCACACTGAGTGGAAAGCGCAGAGCTGACCTCAGACCGAGGCCCTGCAAAGCGGTCCTCGGAGCTCCTGGCTGGAAAACGTGCTCTTTGGTCTAGAAGCTTGCCCAGGAGACAGCCTCAGCTACAATACAACCTCATCAAACAAACCTCGAGGTCCTCTGCCTCTCTCTCTGCCGTTACTGTTACTAGGAGGTTAGTTTGGTTTTCTTAATCTTTCTTATACTTGAAAAACCAGGCCTATCTGGGCCAAAGAAAGCAACTATTAATAAATAAACCAGGGAAACAACAGGATTCCCACCAAGTAAGAAGGAGGCGGCTTGTTTTGTGATTTTTGGGTGTTTGATTTTTTTTTTTTTCATAGAAGCTACACAAACCCACCGTCCTAGAAACAACCTTCCAGACTAGCCTTCTGATAATCTTGTCATCTTCCCTCCAATATTCTGGTAGCAATTTCAGCAAAGGGGCAATGTAAAGGAGGTGGGTGTACCTAGAGTCTGTCATACAGAGGGGAGTATGTCAGAAAGAGAAAAACAAATACCGTATGCTAACACATATATAGGGAATCTTAAAAAAAAAAAAAAAAAAAGGTTCTGATGAACCTAGGAGCAGGACAGGAATAAAGATGCAGATGTGATGAATTGGGAGATTGGGATTGATATATATACACTAATATGTATAAAATAGATAACTAATAAGAACCTGCTGTATAAAAAATATATAAAATTTTAAAATTAAAAAAAGGCACAGGTGTGGAGAATGGACTTGAGGACACGGGGAGGAGGAAGGGTCAGTTGGGATGAAGTGAGAGAGTGGCATGGACATATATATACACTATCCATGTAAAATAGATAGCTAGTGGGAAGCAGCTGCACAGCACAGGGAGATCAGCTCAGTGCTCTGTGACCACCTAGAGGGGTGGGATAGGGAGGGTGGGAGGGAGACGCAAGAGGGAGGGGATATGGGGGTATATGTATACATATAGCCGGTTCACTTTGTTATACAGCAGGAACTAACACAACACTGTAAAGCAATTATACTCCAATGAAGATGTTAAAAAAAAAAAAAGAAAAAAACCTTGGTGGTGTTGTGAGATAATAAGCATATATATCTGGCCTTTATCCTGGTTCAGAAACCCTTGCAATGTCTTTTGTTACAACTGCCATGGACTGAATGTCTGTGTCCCCCTGAAATTCATGTTTGGAAACCCTAACTCCCAACGTGATGGTGTTTGGAGGTGGGGCCTTTGGGAGGTGATGAAGGTTAAATGAGTTCATGAGGGTGGGGCCCCCATGAGGAGATGAATGTCCTTATCGGAAGCAATCTGCAGGCTGGGTTGAGGGCCTTCACCTGGGACCTGAATCGGCTGGCACTTTGACCTTGGACTTTCAGCCTCGCTCCCTGCTCCCTGCGAGAAATGACTTCCTATCGTTTAAGCCCCTAGCCTAGGGTATTTTGTTTTGGCAGTCCCCAGCCAACTGAATAATAACAAACCCCTTTCCACCGTATCTGACCCCCGGGGAGGGGAGGGGAGCAGATCTGGAGATCGGGTTCAATCCTGTGGTCAATGGTTTATTGGATCATGCCTAGATACCGAAAACTCAATTTAAACGCTCTGAACGCCAGGCTTGAGGGAGCTTCCAGTTGGTGAAAATGTGGATGTACAGAGGGAAGCTCACACTGACCCCTGCGGACAGGTGCGCCTGCATCCGGGACCCTCCTGGACCTGGCCTACCTGTTGGGCTGCTCACTTACAGCCTTTATGATAAAATGGTAGTCGTAAGTATAACACTTTCCAGAGCTTTGTGAGCCATTCTAACAAACTATCAAACCTGAAAGGTTATGGGAAGCCCCCAGTTTGAAGCGTGGGTAGCCTGGGGACCCTGCTTGCAGCTGGCGTCTAAAACAAGAGCAGTATTGTCAAGTCAAGACCATGCCCTTCAACCTGTGGGATCTGACATAATTCTAGGTAGTTCACTGTCAGAATCGAATCAATCTGTAGGCCACCCACACACCCAGTGCTGGAGATTGTCAGAGAAGCACACTAGGGGGAGGGTTCCAGAACTTTCTCATCTTCCCAAACTGAAACTCTGTCCCCATTAAACACTAACTCCCCATCTCCCTCCCCAGACCCAGTAACCACCATCCTACTTTCTGTCTCTACGGACTTGACACTCTAGGGACCTTATGTAAGTGGAATCCTACAGTAGTTGTCCTTTTGTGATGGGCTTATTCCACACAGCAATGTTCTCAAGGTTCATCCGTGTTATAGCACGTGACAGAGTTTCCTCCCTTTTTAAGGCTGAATCATTCCCATTGTATGGATTGACACACTTTGTTTATCCAGTCATCTGTTGGTGGACACTTGGGCCGTTTCCACATTTTGCCTGCTGTGAACACAGCTGTACAAACATCTGTTCAAGTCCCCCCGGGAGGTCAAGGCAACTGAGTGCCATTCCTTTCCTGCTTGGTGAATGTCCGTCTGCGCACCCACGTGTGCACGGGGCCTGCGCGTGTGTGGGTACATGTGTTGTGTGTGCCCGTTTGCACGGGGGCGTGTTCTGTGCGGGCCCGTGTGTGTTGTGTGTGCACGTGCGCACGCGTGTGCGCAGAGCACGCCACACCAGCGCGGCCGCACCGTCTCTCAGACCTCCTGAACCAGCTCTCCAGCTGCCCCGGTCCTCAGCTCCGGCCCCAGTTCTCTCTGGCCCAGGATGGAGGGAGAGACGGACCCGGTTGCTGGCGAGCGGTGAGGGCGGGGGAAGCACCGTCAGCCCCGGAGTCCTCCCGGAGACCACACTAGTCCACAACTTAGGCTGTCGTGGTGGAAATGCGTGTGATCATTACTTTCATCCCGTCACAAGAGTCCGACCGGTGTTCCCCGCGGGTGGGCACCATTCAGCCCTCGTGGGGCCGTCACGTGGCCTCACAAGCCCCCCCGCCCCCCGGGGTGAGGAAGGGCGGGGTCTCCCCCGACGGATGGGCAGGGCCCCTCCCCGCCATGGCCAGCAGAGGGCGGCGCAGGCCAACCCGCGCGCCTCCGCGGGGCCTCAGCATCTGTAGGAAGAGCCTTGTCCAGACTTCATCTGCCGCGGCCTCGCCCCAGAGGAGGGGGTCGGTGTGCAGGTCCGGGTTACCTCCCAGCAGTGGACGCGGGGCTGTGGCCGTGGCCGGGGAGATGCCGCAACGACAGCGGCCGAAGGAGAACCGGCCGTTCTCAGGCTGTAACAGCCCTTTGGGCTGCCAACCGCCCAGCTTCTGCCTCCCCCCCAGCCCCCCACCCCGCAGCTTCACCACGAGGAACCCCGCGGCCACACCTGCCTGGGAGGGGCGCACACAGGACCAGCCCGCAGGTCCCCCACGGCCCCTCACCCGGGCCTGGGGCCTAGTGACCACAAGCACCGGGGGCCCAACCGGACACGTGGGCTGCAGGGGCCACCGGTCAGCCGGGCAGCCGCGCGTCCAGAGGGACCGACAATGTCTCGCTGAAGTTGGGGGCACTCGGACTTTGGGGGCAGATGGGAGCCCGGTGACAGGAACTTGGGCATAGCTCCTGCAGCTTGTGCCAGGGCTGGAGGCCGCCAAGAGCTGGTGGACACACACATTCTAGGACCTGCCAGCCTCCTGGGGGGTCTCCAGGCGGCTCCCTCCTGGGCAGCCTCAATTTTGGGGTGCAGCAGACACCTCTCTAGGGTGCCGAGGGAGAAACCGCAGGCATTCCCTCTCCACACTGCAGCCTCCAGCACAGAAGCGGGGCCAGGAGGGGGTTCTAGCATCTGGACCGGTGCCTGGCTCAGTGGGTCTCGGATGACCTGATTACCCACCCTCATTTTGGGGTGACCCTAAGAATCTCAGGGAAGAGGGTTCTTGAAGAGTGTGTGGACCATACTCGTACGTCAACACCAGGGTCCCCGCGCGGTTCCCCGCACCCCGAAAAGTCACAGAGCTACCTGCCAAGTAGCACATATGTGCAATCAGTAAATAGCACGCCTTGGGCACTTAAAAGAGTGGAACACTAAACACTGTCACACGGGTATAGATGTGCCAAGAAGACAACTGGGGCAACTGTCCTTGGGCTGGGGGGACACGGGGACAGCCCAAAAGCAGCTGCCAGACCCACCTGAGATAGGAGGGGACACCCTGGATTCTCCCTCTGCCTGTCCCCCAGTCTCCCAGCTGGGGGGTCCTGACTCCCCAGGAAGAAGCCAAGGGACACGGGGGCACAGATGCAGGGGAGGTGTCAGGCCAGGGCAGACGTGACTTCTCTCTTAGTGAGTGAAATCTGACAACTATCAGAATTTACAAGTCTGAAAAACCTCCCTAAAAATATTTCAAATACTCAGAGGAGCGTTCTTAAAGAAAACCCAAATGAGGCTAATGTGGTGGAAATTCTCCCATGAAGCTTTCAAAAAACAAAAACTCCTGCGTAGTTAATGCAGGATTCTTTGCCTCTGAAACACAATCAGTTCCCCAGACTCTTCTACAAAGGATGCAGGAAGTCATACAGAAGGAGACTGTGGCAATGATTTTATTTGCTGCAAACACCAACGCTCATGTCTGGAGATTTGGGGACCTCAGGCTGCCGCGAGGCACTTCTTGATGAAGTGGCCCACCAGCCGCTGGGGCCGCTGCTGGTACTCGACCAGCACCTCGTGGGGGCTGCTGATCTGGTCACCTTCCAGGCGGTTGAGGAGCGTGACGCACACCACGGCCGCTGCAAAGAGCAAACGCCAGGTCAGTGCAAAGAGTGGGATTCTAGCTTAGCTCACAGAGACCAGCATCCAGGCCTCAAGGGAAGGGGCCGACAGTGGCTTCTGATAGACGGAGAACACGAAAAAGCTGAGGGGGCCACACTATCCTGTTCTGTCCTTATCCTTGCCTGCCTTTGTTCCCAGAGATTCCCAAGCAAACCCCAGGACCAGCTCGGGGGGCCCTGCACTGCCTTGAAAGGCAAGGTGACGTGAAAGCTGTGAGGCAGGTATCTGGAAGGAAGAGCTGGACCTCGAAGGGTAAGGCCAGGAACTGCGGTGGATTAGCCCCAATTCAGAAATCCAAAGATCTTTGAAGGCCAGATTCATTGTAGAGTCAGCAGCGAAGCCTGCCCAGACCCGAAGGGGGGACTTTCTCATCTTTCTGGCCTCTCAGTGGCACGTGAATCCCTGCAGAGACACTGAGGACCCTGCCTTGGACCACGTGACAATCCAAGGAGGTCCCAGCGCAGGGGTCCAGAAACACGCCTTGGGGGCAGGGCGGGTGCAAGGCCAAGGCTGGCGTTGGGCCGCCTGGGAGGAAACATGCCTTGGGGGCAGGGCGGATGCAAGGCCAAGGCTGGCGATGGGCGGGGCCTGGGAGGAAACATGCCTTGGGGGCAGGGCGGATGCAAGGCCAAGGCTGTCAATGGGCGGGGCCCGGGAGGACGGGGGGTGGGGGGGGATGGGGGGGCAGTTGGGGGAGCCTAGGGACCCAACCTCGGAGGCCGCAGGCGTTGCACATGGCGGCGAATACGGACGACTCCATCTCGATGTTGCGGATGCCGGCCTCGTAGGCCGCCCGCAGGTACTCCTGCTTGTCCTTCTCCGCGTAGGAGCAGAGTGCCCCGTCCAGGCGGCCTTGCCCTGGGAACGTGGAGAGCCGATGCTGGCCCGGGAGCGCCCACCTCCCATTCCACCGCCCTCCACCCCCGGGCACTCAGTAAGCGCCTACTGCATGCCCTCCCCGCCCCCCAGACAGAGATGCTTTCCAGCCCGACGGGCCCTGCCTGTCCTCGACCCACTGGCCCGCGAGGGAACCGGTGCTGAGACGCAGGGCCGCAGCGGTGCGGACCCCCGGGCGGGAGACCAGCGCACTCCTCACCTTCATAGAAGTCCAGGGTACACATGGTGTTGCCCACGACCGTGGGGAACTCGCCCAGGTCCGCGGAGCACCGCACCAGCTCCTGCACCAGCCAATCGTCCAGGTGCGTGTTCCGGACCACGCGCTTCCCGAGGACAATTTGCTCGAACTCCTGCTTGAAGCAGCCATCCACTGCCTGCCGGGTGATGACCACGGAGCCGGGCTCCACACCTGCAGGAAGAAGCGGGTGTCCCGGCTGCAAGGGGCGGTTAGGGAGGGGAGGGCCCCGTCCACGCACTGTGACACTGAAGGGTCAGTCATGCCCTAAAAAGAAATAGGTAAGGATCTCTTTTCAGCACCAGATTTTTTTTTTTTCCTGAAGGTAAAGTAATGAATGCGTAGACGCTGCAGAAAATACAGAAAAGTGCAAAGAAGAAAGTGAGATTGATGGGCGGCCCATCCCCAAAGCAGCGTCTTTCTGTCGCTGCTGGAACTGTCTGGGGCTCCCTTTACCAGTATGTGTTCAGCTGCTCCCTGTTTTGTACCTTATCATTTCAGGTTTTGAGTAAGGAACACTGGGGCACCCCAAACCTGGCTCCTGCGGTCACCAGCTCTTGACACCCTGGCTTCCCTCCAGGACTGACCCACCGGAGGTCCTGCTTCCTGTGCCTCCCTGGACATCTCCAAGATTGTACAGGCATTACTCTGCTCCTTGCTCTTTGGTTTTGTAATAACTTTGAGTGGGATTTGACCAGGAGCCTTTCCTACTACTACACTACTACTTACTTTAATGTGATATTGGTTTTCCTAAACATTTAGGGAGGAGGAAGGAGCCAGGAGATCTGTCCCAGAGCCCCACGTCAGCCGCTCTCATGAAACATTAAAAAACGTGGCCATGGGCTTCCCTGGTGGCACAGTGGTTAAGAATCCGCCTGCCAGTGCAGGGGACACGGGTTCGAGCCCTGGTCCGGGAAGATCCCACATGCTGTGGAGCAACTAAGCCCGTGCACCACAACTACTGAGCCTGCGCTCTAGAGCCCACGAGCCACAACTACTGAAGCCCACGAGCCACAGCTACTGAGCCTGTGTACCTAGAGCCTGTGCTCCACAACAGGAGAAGCCACCACAATGAGAAGCCTGGGCACCCCAAGGAAGAGTAGCCTCCGCTCGCCATAACTAGAGAAAACCTGCACGCAGCAACAAAGACCCAACATAGCCAAAAATAAATAAATTTAAAAAAATAAATAAAGTATAAATTGTGTCTCTAGTTTAAAAAACAAAAAACGTGGCCAATTGCCAAGCTCTGGCTCTTCTTGCCCCCTGCATGTTCATCTGGACTTTCTCTCCCTTGCTGCTTTGTCCTTGTTCTGGTCAACGTAGACTCTCCTCAGGTGTCTCCCCACACCGAGTGTGGACCTGGAAAAAAGCTCAGATGGCGGCTTTCATGAACTCATGGGACCTAGAATTTTCAAGCCACTTCAGACCTCAAATTGGAGGGCGCAGGACCCCTCCCAGTGTCAGCTGCTCTTCCTCACACAGGCCCTGCCCTCTCCCGGGATACCTGTTGGCCATTTCAGAATTCTCACATCTGACAGAAACGCTGGAGCCACCCAGTTCTCCCTCCCGAGTGGCGGCCCATGCCAGCCACCCACTGTTCCTATTTTGGGATTTGTGGGGACACCATGTCACACTGTTGTCGGGGGTTTGGGGTCTGGCTCTCTAGTTGATCTCTCTATTTTTATGGGGCAATTTTGGGAGATTCAAAATCCACCCTACTCCCTCCAGAATTCTCTCTCTGATTATTGATTTTAAAATCCCTCCAAAGCAAGAACTCAGGAAGGATTTGCTGGAGCTCCTCGCCCACGCTGATGCGATGTGCACAGCCACGAGTCCGTTGGGTCGATGGTATCACAGACTAAGTGTGCACAGCCTGGGAGCTCGTGGTCATTGGGGTGTTTTCCCGAGAACAACTCCTTTCAACTTTGAATTACAATCTGCAAACACGGATGTTAACCATCAATCTGTCTATATAGTGAAAAGAAAAATGAGATAACGTATTGAGAAGATTTAGGACCTACAGCGATCCTCTATCACAGCGAGAAAACCTAAATTTTCGAATTACCATAAATGCAGGGGAGGTCAGGTCTAGGCAGTCAGAAACAAATGCACAGAGGCCAGGCTGATGACAGCAGACCTCCTTCCAGCAGCTCCAGCTCCTCAGCGGGAGCGAGAATTACTAGAACCCAGTTTTCTGCAGAAAAACCGGCCCAGAGGTGGGACATCAGAGTAAAACAGGTTTGCCTCAAAGACTTTGGCTGAAAACTCAACATGACGTTTAGCGTTTTACTTTCTCATTGCATCCTCTTCTTTCTTTGTTGTCTTTGCGATGTTAAAAAAATTATGTTGCGAACGGGGGGCTTTTACGCAACTTAAGGACACATCTTAATTTTGTATTGCATCTCTCTCTTCCCCCTTTGATTTTCCTGTAGGTTTTCTCATAAGGTGCTTCACATCCTTGCAGGAATAAAGAGGAGGAGTGAGCAAAGTGAAGGAGAAAGGCAGAGAAAAGAGGGATTAGCAACAATAAAAAGAGAATCAAGCAAACAAGAAGGCACATGTTGTATAACTCCGAAAGGACGGGGTTTCAGGTGCGCGTGGCCTGGTGCCTTTCTGTGCCTATTTCTGGGGTATGGGTTGGGAGAAGTAGCTGGACCAGAAAAAAATAACAAAATGCCTGCTGCTGCTGAGCGCTCCTTGGGCACGGCCCAGGGAGGAGCTCTGGGTCCCCACGCTGCCCACCGGGTCCCAGTGGCGCTCTGCGCACTAACCTATCCCGCCAGAGGTGCCGATGCGGATGAGGGTGACGCCGGAGCACCGGGCGTGGTACAGCAGCTTGATGAGCTCGTGCAGCATGATGGCGATGGAGGGGATGCCCATCCCGTGCTAGAACCAGGGAGAAATGCCAGCGTCACACTCTGGTAGCACCTCTGTGTGTTCTGTGCTGCATTGCTAACTGGTGGTAAAGAAGATGAACTTCCTAACGTACATTTAGAAACTATGAACACTCGGGGAAGTGTAAAGGTTTGCACGACGCTGTCGAGTGGATGACCCCTTTGATCCACACCACCCGTGGAACAGATGGCAGCTGAGGACCAGAGGGCTGCTGTTGCTAGGTAACAGACATCCCCTGGCGTGGGAAGCCCCGCACACGTTTTCCCTTTTCTCCACACGCTCTGCCACAGCCAAACTCGGTAACTGGCTGGTGGCTCCACCGCCGCGGTTCTGCCTGTGCCGTTTCCTCCACCTCCGCATCCCCAAAACCGCCCTTCTTCAGAGGCCCTCCCGGTGCCACGTCTGCCAGGAACTGCCCCTGTGGCCAAGCCCTCTTTGGAGAATGTGTTCGTCCTGCAGTCTTACTTGTGGGAAGTGCTTCCATGGATTATCTGGACCTAAATACGTCTTACTCTTGGGTGTGTTGCGGGTGGTTAGTACCACCAGACGTCTCAGCTGCCCAGAGGGCTGGGCCCCTGTCCCAGCCTCAGGGGCAGCCTTACTGTAAGGCAGCACTTCCTCTAAAAATGTTCACCTCTGCAAAGGGAACCAAAACTGGAAAACGAGAACACCAGAGGTTTGTGTTCACCCATTGCTGAATCGCATGTGTGTGAAGTAACACGGGCGGATGGTGTGGGGACCACTTGGTGCCCGGCTCTCCTCGTGGCCCTGGTCCAGGCAGAGCACCATCTTCCTGGGTCTCCAACCTGGGTGCTCACTGTGTGCGCACAGCTAGGTGGGTGTGCGCGTGTGTTTGTACGTGTGTAGCTGTCTCTCCTGGAGATGGGCTCCACTACCTCTGCAGCCCAGCCCCAGGCTCTCCTCGACTCCTGTTTCCTCTGTCAGGCTGTGTGCAGGGCGGGGATGGGGCCTGCAGAGCCAAGGGCTGAGCCCACCACGAGGGCAGGTACTCACGCTGACCGACAGCACCGGGCCCACTTTAAACATGGCGTAGCGGTCGGTGCCCTCACAGATGTCGGGATACTCTGCACCTGGGTGGTCAAGGCCCAGCTCCACGGCCACGTACTTGATGAAGGCTTTCATCCGGGAAGGGCTTCCCCCAACACACACAAACTGCAGACAGAGAACAGAGCCCCCATCAGCACAGGCACTGCACCCCGTCTGTACAGCGGGGGTCCTCAAAGTGCCCCCCGCCAGCAGCGGCCGCATCTCCTGGAACTTGCTAGAAATGCAGGTCCCTTCCCTGCCCCCCCCCCCCGCATCTGGGGAGCCAGTAATGTGTGCATTAAGGAGCCTCCTGCTGATTCTGACACTCCCTTGAGTTTAAGAAGCACTAGTTCATGCACTCACCGCTCGCTCAGTGCAAGAGGCCCCAACAGTGCAGAGCAATCAGCTCTACACAAGCCAGGACGACCACACCCTCGCCCTCTCCAGCAGGAAAGCCCAGGCTCCACGCCTGCCCAGGCTCCGTGCCTCGTGTGCACAGCAGCCCACTGCACTGGAGAGAGCCGGCGTTTGGAATAAGATGCTGCGGGCCCCTCAGTGTGCAACCAGGGCCCCACAGCCCATCTGTAACATGGGCTTCTAACTGCTGTTTCACCGGCTGGCAGAGGCCCAAATGGCCAGCCTGTGGAAAGAGCCGGGGGCCGGTGGGGGCTCGGGGAGCCGCAGCTGTGCGGTGAGCAGGTGCTCTCAGAGAAGTCGAACCTTCATCTGCAAAGTGTCGTACGCGAAAGCGTCAAAAGAAAACAGGTAAATAAGCCAGTCTTAAGGACTTGGTGATCAAAGAGTTAGTAGCCTCTTAACATAAAGAGGAAAAACTCTATAGCCTAGAAAAAACTACAGGTTAAACTTAAGGAGAGAATGAAAACAGAATGAGCTAAGAACACACGGAAAGGAGGGGAAGGGATAAATTGACAGATTGGGATTGACATATACACGCTGCTGTATATAAAACAGATACCTACTAAGGACCTGCTGTATAGCACGTGGAACTCTACTCCATACTCCATAATGACCTATATGGGAAAAGAGTCTAAAAAAGGGTGGATATGTGTATATGTATAACTCATTCGCTTTGCTGTACACCTGAAATTAATACAACATTGTAAATCGACTAGACTGCAATATAAATTTAGAAACGAAAAGACAACAACACGTGGAAAGTCGTCCCTCGGTTTGAAACGAACAGCACAAAAGATCTGGGTGGCTGACAGGATGTAACCTGGTTATGACTTTACGATCGCATGAGGCAGCCCCGGATCTAGGGTCACTGGCTTGTTTCAGTTTTGAATTCTAAACGTTAGCCCACTTTTCCACACGGGGATTAGACACTTTAAAAGTCCTCTGCGAGGATAAGTCAGGACCAAACTAGCTAAACAGATGGATGTGCATCTTAAATGAGAGACAGCAGACACATGCGACTGCCCCTCCTGGGTATCCCTTGCTCCCCTAGAAAAGGATTAGTGTCTGCTCCTTTCTAGTCTCTCAGTGAAGCATTAGGAAATTTATTTTACATTGTTTCAGTTATAGGAACCAATACTTCTTTATGATAGTTTTCTTTCACTCAATAGTTCATATTCTTGAAAGGTAACAATTTGCAAAACTCCGATCAACATATAACTTTGAGAGCCTGTCCTCTGTCACCTCCGCCCTGTGTGGCGCAGTCTACCTGTGTCACCTGAAAGGGGGGTAATCTTGGGCCAAATGCCCAGAATCAAAACCCCTGCTTTTACCTTCACGTCTCCAAACATAGTCGGGAAGTCGTGCGTGCTGGTGCTAAGGCTGAAATGGTAGAGGACATCTTCTTTCATTGCAGCCACGTGGGGATTGCAAAGCTGTACAAAGTCACTGTCCCAAAACAGGAAAGGAGGCAGTTTAGAGAACCAGCGTCCAGGGGCCGGCAGGACCACAGCGACACCCTGTGCCAGCGAGGCGCATGCGCCACAGCGGGCAAGCCGATCCCAGCCTGCAGAGGCTCCCACACTGTCTCCGTTCCTCCCTCTCTCCTTCCCCTCACCCGCTCTCCAAACCCATGGCTTCTTTGGAGGATGATCAGGAAGGACTCAGAAGAACACCAACCAGTGGTTAGGATTCCACATTCTCACTGCCAAGGGCACGGGTTCAATCCCTGGTCAGGGGACTAAGATCCCCGAAGTCGAAAGGCTCCACACACACAAAAAAAAAAAAAAAAAAAAAAAAAAAAAAAAAAAAAAGTACAAAGATCAAAACGCCAAATCATCCCATATAAAGCATGTAGCCAGTTGCTACCCAACCCAGGTTCATTCAACATATAAACTTGGCTTCAATTGAAAAGTAGGGCTTCCCTGGTGGCGCAGTGGTTGGGAGTCCGCCTGCCAATGCAGGGGACGCGGGTTCGTGCCCCAGTCCGGGAAGATCCCACATGCCACGGAGCAGCTGGGCCCGTGAGCCATGGCCACTGAGCCTGCGCGTCTGGAGCCTGTGCTCCGCAACGGGAGAGGCCACAACAGTGAGAGGCCCGCGTACCGCAAAAAAAAAAAAATAAATATATAAATGAATAAAAATAATACATTTATCACAGGAAATATGGATGGATGAGAAGAAAAAAAATAGCCTCTAATTCTCCCTCCCAGAGATAGCCTTTCCAATCTGAGGCCTTTCTTTTTCGTTTTGTTTCACTAGCCAGCACTTTGCCGGTACAATGTCCCAAGGGAGTAAAGAGACAAGACATCTTTTCATTTTGGTTTTTCTCGGCGCGGCTGCTCGAAACCTTGTGTGGCTCACATTATATTTCTCTTGCACAGCACGCTGCTGGCCTGCAGTAGGGGTTAGCAAACGTTTCCCATAAAAGGCCAGATAGCAAATATTGTTTCCTTGCAGTTCATAGGGGCTCTGTTGCCACTTCTCAGCCCTGCTGTTCGCCCATGAAAGTGACCACAGACAACATGCAAATGAGTGTGGATGTGTTCCAGTACAACTTTATTTACAAACACGATGCCCAGGTCTAGATTGCATCTCCAGCCTTAGACACGCCTCCTTCCACAGCTGTGCCTTCCTGACTCCACTCACAGGTGTGATGCCAGATGCCACTGGCACAGAGGGAAGCAGCCATGGGTCCCCAGCAATCAAGACTTTCTGTTTCTTCCTTCAGAGTCACACTTTCCGCCCCGAACCCACGGATCACATTTCCTTCTCAATCTAACTCTGTGAGAAAAAAACCATACAGGAAGAGAAGTTCTCAACAGCCTGTGATTTGTAAACACCTATTCTCTCTGGAGTCCATCGGTCGTCAACCGTAGATGCCCAGGCTCCAGACCGAGGGCACCTGCTTCTCTCTCTCCTGCATCTCCTCGCTTCCTACTTTCGTGCTTCTCACATTTCCCTCCGATTTCCCTAGAATGGCATCCAAGTTAACTCACAGGCAAACAGTCTCAAAAGGCTGATGTAGAAAAGATGCGAACAAAATACTGAAGATAGACAGATCTTTTTCTAAAGGGGAGGGTGCTGGTGGACTGGCCAACACCCTGAGCTCATCACTAAACTGGCAGCAGGACCACTAGCAGACTGTGTTATTGGCACCGGGGCAGGGATGCGAGAGTCTCCCTCAGGAGGGGCAAGCAACCTGCCCAAGCCAGAGTCTGCACTGGACCCCGACCAGTCCTGACCAGGCTTACTCTCCTGGGGCAGGGAGGTCTCTTTTCAAGGGACCAAATCCAGTTCGGACAAACCCCAAGCTTTCCCAGAATGCCTTCTTGATCTCCAGACCAAGCTGAAATTCTAAGTCATAACACAGCCAGAGCATCTGAAGCTCCTTTAAAGACAACTATTTTACTGTAATTACGGTACTTGTTCTCCTTCAGGATGTTATGAACAAAGAGTACAAAGAGAAGGAGGGCTAACGGCCGAGCATTGGAACTGACGAAACAGAATGAGATAAAACAAATTTGTGTCATATTTCAAAATAGAAAACGTTTCTTTCCTCTTTCATTCCAGGAAGAGGAGAAGGAAATATGGCGTAACTGTGAAGACCAACAAGGATTTAAAAATATGTAAATTGGACGCGTAACAGTGAATAGAACAAGTAGTTTTGTTACTGAGGTATAGATAACTCACAGTATTGTATTAGTTTTAGGTCTATAACATAGTGATTCAATTTTTTATAGATTAAACTCCACTTTTTAAAGGATTTTAAAATAACAAGTCACAGACATATTACTTGGAAAACTATTTTCCTAGTCTACACACGATGTCAAGTGACTTTATCCTGCTTTACTCTGTCACTTTATTCGTTTAACAAATATTCGTTGAGCACCTACTCTGTAAAAGAATTGGGTGAGATGCAAAATGAATGAAACTCGGCTTCTGATTCCAGGAGTTTATCAGCAGGGAAGGGAAAACACGACTGACCATTAGACGAACTGGCCCAGACATCTTGCGCTGTATGCTCAAGGGACTGGCAGAGAACGAGGAAGGGGCTCTGGGGCAGGGAGGAGGGGGACCCTCAGCCGAACCTCACACAAGCACGCATCAGGCCCTGTGCCAGGCCGAAGGGATGCAGAGATCAGCAGGCTGGAAGCGGTGGAGACCACGTCATTAGTGGTGGTGCGTATAAGTCATTCGACACCGCAACTGCCACAGAGGCTAGGTTCTACCAGTCCCCGTCGTGAAGGCTCAGGGTCACACCTTTAATAAGAGGCTGTGCTCATGAGCTGGACTTCAGGGCTCCTCACAGGACACGCTGGCCTCTGGAGGGTGGACCATACAAGCTGGTATTGACCATAAAACGACGGAGGGAGGGGAAGATAATGACTAACCAACGGGGAGGGGTCACTGTTCAGTGGAGTCACATCCAGGGCACCTGACGCCAGGCCTCCCTTCTCCAGCCTTCGTTTCAACCACCCGCTCAGCCAGCCTCCAGGATCCTCAACCTGGGAAGGGGGGTGGGGCAGGGAGGGGCGGGGCGGGGGGGCTCGGAAAGTGGGGACAGGGCGTGTTTGCTTGTCAGTGATTGAAAGCACCAGGGAGGGACTTCCCTGGTGGTGCAGTGGTTAAGAATCCACTTGCCAATCCAGGGGACATGGGTTCGAGCCCTGGTCGGGGAAGATCCCACATGCCGCGGAGCAACTAAGCCCGTGAGCCACAACTACTGAGCCTGCACTCTAGAGCCCACGAGCCACAACTACTGAAGCCTGCACACCTAGAGCCCGTACTCAGCAACAAGAGGAGCCACCGCAATGAGAAGCCCGCGCACCGCAACGAAGAGTAGCCCCCGCTCGCTGCAACTAGAAAAAGCATGCGCGCAGCAACAAAGACCCAACACAGCCAAAAATGAATTTATTTTTAAAAAAAAGCACCAGCGATCCTACTAGTTCAATTAAAAATTCTCTCTGCAAGTACTCTTCTCAGGGCAGCTCCAAAACTTGAAAATGGACCTCAGAACCCATGGGGAAGGAAAGGGGGGGACAGGTGTCCGTGTGAAATTAGGTGACCCACACGTGCAAGTATCCAGAACAGTTCCTGAGGGACCTCCCAGAAGAGAACCAAGGAGCCCTAAGCTGGGTCCCCAGAGGGCAGCATACAGCCCTGGACATCATCAAGGCGAGAGGCCACCAGAACCAGGAGAGGCCACTGCCCAGGATGGGGTCTCCCAGGGAACCCCAGCAGAGGTGGGTGGGGAGGAAACTGGGAAAAGTAGTGGATTTCAAGTCCATGTAGGAATTGGGATTAAGACATAAAATTCTTGCTTCTCCAGTGATGACAAAAATTTGTGTTTTAGGGCAATATGAGAACCTTTTAAATATAAAATTGTCCTCTGCCTGTTTCCGCCACCCCCCACCCCCACCCCCACTTTACTGTCGATTGTGAATCTGCATTAACCAGACCTCCTTGGGAGATGACCTTCCTTCTTCATCCCGTGAGGGGCCATGACGACCCATGACCCACTACTCACTTTGTACCTGTAGATCTGGATTGTGTTCACTGTCAGCAACACATCATTTGACATATAACCCTTTGTCTCAAAAAGTTGGAACTGAGGGCCATAGTTAAAGAATTTCTTAAAGCCAGGGAGGATCCTCAAATTTTTTGTGAACGGATTACCAAGATGGGAGGGCACTGGTCTGTGGTCTGACGAAACTGACCAGAGCTGATACTCAGAGCTTGAGAGAAATTTTTTTTTGGGGGGTGGGGGGTTTCTCCCCTAAGCTAAGTGAGGGAAAGTCAAACATTCCAACATACATGAACGGGCATGTCAGTCCTCTGATACACTGAGAAGGCCACCCAATTCTTTGAGGAACGAAAAACAGCTGCCCTTGTTTTACAAATCTAGTCTTTACAGGACCTGAGGTGTGCCTTCAGAAACATCTCAAAGCTTACCAATCCTTTCACCACTCCAAAATCCTCCCCTATTTATCTTCAGAGGCTTGTAGGCATTGAAGAAGAAAAAAAATAATCCTGGCCTTAAGGGAACAAAGTCCTCCTAGGAGGAACTTGCCTTTCTCCCTCTATGCCTTTGAGATGCAAATATTCTACCTGATCACCTCCAGAAAGATTCGTGATCTTTTTAAAATGCAGATTTCAGGAAAGCAACTCTTATCCAGAGAAAAAAACAAAAGGGGGATAGGTAATTTGGAACTTGACTTGTCAAGGACGCGCAAATCTTAAGTGTCTTCTTCATAAATATTAGTAAAAAGGGTTTGGCCCTCGAGACAGGCAACCCTGTTGCATCTGCCAGAAACCCAATCTGAATCCAACTTCTTTTGTAACTGAAGGGATTTCTATTATTGTTCCTGACTCAGGGCTGAAATTGCGGAACTTTGGGAACCATGGGGTCTCTGTCTGTGTGTCTGTATGTGTCTAACCATATTGTCGATGTGTAGTACTGCCAAAATTAATTTGTATAAGAGCTCTATTTAATTGGCTTAAAGGAAGTTAGCTGCTACTTATATACATACCTAGAAATATAAAAGAAACTGTCTCGAAAGAATTTCAGAATCGTGTGAGCTAGGATTAATTTTAATTTCATTAAAATTAATTTTAATGAAAGCAAATGGTTTAATTAATACAGACATGTCTTTACAGTCACCAACATTAAGTATAATACTCTTACTGTGCCCAGGTTCACTAGAAATCACATAAGATCTTATTATTCCTGTTACAAAATTTGTCAGCAAGAAAAATGACTTGGTATGCTAAACTTTTAAGTGAATTAAATGGAAATGGTGAGAGTTTTGGTGTAAACTCTAAAGGAATAATTATGTTTTAGGAATGTCTGCTTAAAAATAGTCTCTCCAGATTTAGATAACTTGAAACCTTAGAGTTTTGTTAGATTAAGTTAAATGATGGGAATTCAATGACTATCCAGAATTTATTTCCAAATAAGATACTGAAACATTAATTACTGAACATAAGCTTCCTTTTACAGAGAAACTAAAGATATTTAGGACTATTAATAAAAATACATTTGGTGCCACACTAAGACATTTTCTGTTAGACAAAAAAACCATGTGTTTTCTAGAAATGGTAAATAGTATGTATACGTTTGCTAACGTGTGGGATGCTAATGTTTGGGAAGACAGTTCATAATTACCTATTTGTTAGTTTCTGCTGGATACTAGGTTTTAAGGTTAAGAATTATAATATATACGTAACTAAAGCCACTAAAATAAGGGAAACATTTCAGTATGCAAGGAAAGTAGGAGACATGTTTTCAGCCAAAGAAGGTATGAGGAATGGAAATCATTTTGTTCAAGGGAAAGAAATTAATTCTGTCCTAGAGCTGTCTTTTTCTGCATAATCAATAAGGGACAAAAGACAGGACATTATGGAAGGTGTGTGGAAAAGGGAACACTGAGAAAAGAGTTCTGTGTGTGGTGAGGCTAGGATTGCATTGAATTGAATACAATACATTTGTTATTAAGAGTAGCTGATGCAAGGCTGGAGTTTGGTTTTCTCTCTGTTAAGAGAATAAAGTTTTCTTGGAACATTGAGTTGCTTTTGGTAATGGATTATGTACGTTTCTTTGCCTTTTTTTTTTTTTTTTGCGGTACGCGGGCCTCTCACTGTTGTGGTCTCTCCAGTTGCGGAGCACTGGCTCCGGACGCACAGGCTCCGCGGCACGTGGGATCCTCCCGGACCGGGGCACGTACCCGCGTCCCCAGCATCGGCAGGTGGACTCAACCACTGCGCCACCGGGGAAGCCCTCTTTGCCTTTTAAGTGAGCCTTCTGAGTGAGCTGTGTTTGCCTGTGAAATATTTTATTGTCACTTTGGTTAAGTGAATTAAGTATTGTTCCTCAGTGACCTATATCCTATTTGACCAAGTGTTTTAAACCTTTTTTGATATTTTGACAAACTCCCAAATATCAAATTCTCCCTGAAGTTCTTTTGACCTCTAGCTAACTTTGGGGTTCTTCAGAGAGGACCCCTGAAGCATCTCAGAGAGAGGAATATTAAACTAATTAGGCTTATTTGGTATGTTAAATTACATGGGAAGCATTGTCAAATGAGTGGTGATAAACCTTCTTAGGTTATATTGGATGGGTAAATATTATTAATATACATATTCTAGAAATTATATGGAGCTCCTAAGAACCTGGTACGTCCTGGTAAATGTTTATAGTCATAATTCTAGTTCTTGTCTTAAAATGTTGTATGACAAAGTAATAACCAAGTTTCTTTGACAATTGCATTGTAATCAGATCTTTAACCTTGCTTTTTCAAGTCTTTTGTCATTTATAGACTGCTTCATCTTCAAAAGATTCATAGAAAGGACTTTTGGGGAATTCCCTGGTGGTCCAGTGGTTAGCACTAGGTGCTTTCACTGTGGGGATCTGGGTTCAATCCCTGGTTGGTGGTTTTGTTTTCCGGGTTTTGTTTTGTTGTCTTTTTTTGCCACGCTGTGCAGCTTGTAGGATCTTAGTTCCCCAATCAGGGACTGAACCCGTGCCCCCTGCAGTGAAAGCACAGAGTCCTAACCACTGGACCACCGGGGAATTAATTCCCTGATTGGTGGTTTTTGAATCTGTTTTCCAGATATAAGGAAACTCTTCCCGTCAAGCTAATTATGACTTACAGCAATTTGGGTAAATTACTCCCATGTAAGTGGAATCGAGACATTTATCTTTTCTTTCTACCTGATCTCTCCAGAAATTGAGAACTCCTGGGTTCCCAGTAGCTTTATCAGGTAATAAAATTAATTACCTGATAGTTGTTAACTGAGGTCTGTATTTACTGCCTCAGACTCACTTCTCAGATGATTCCTTGTTGCTATGTTACATTACTGTAGAGTTTGTTTCTGAAACTTATCTCAGTCATCTATCTTCAGATGAAGATCACATGTGCCATGACCTGCAACCAGGGGATTATGCATACGGGAAAAGATATCAGATAAAGGACTCTTTACAGCCACCTTGGAAGGGACCATATCAGGCCTTCTTAGACTTCCACTGAGACCAACACTATATCAACACCATTCAAGCTAACATTATCACCAATATCACTAAGTGAGACCATCCTACCTGGCCAATTTAATGACACCTGTTCTGAACTTGGCCATAAATACTCCTTTTCACTAGATGTTAAATATTGGGTAGCTCTTAACAGGACTCAGTAGACCTACAGAAAAGTTTATGGCCTTGGCTTTCCCTGGGTTGGTTAGGAAGATGCATAGTTGCTTTCCCTTGGGCTTAAGTTCACCTGCAGGTATCCTTGAAAACAACCCCTGCCAATCTGCCTTTAATATGAGGACTCTGGGTTCCTATCAGTTTTCCAGTGGTGTGACCATTTGGCCGAGATATTTGTTAACTCGTCTTATGACATATGAAGGATCAAATTTCTGTTCTGAATGATCATCTTCCAAATTTAGTAAAAATACTAGGAAAATGCTTTGGTTTAGGAGGATCTTCGCTTAAACCCTTACTAATGACATTAATTTTACCGTCAATTTTGATCACATCTATCGCTCACTATAAATTAATGAACAAGCACAAGGTACATGCAAGGTTAAATTGGCATAACTTCTACTGGACAACTTGGAACTGACAGTCCTTGCCAGACATCTTACTAATATAACCCCCTAAAAGGAAAGTAAGGAGCAGGCTCTTAGGTCTGGACATCAAGGGACATGATGAACCCAGGGCAGGTAAGCAACCACCCTGGCATCAAAGGAACAAATATTTGATCACCTGAGGCTTTCTATCAAAAGATTAATGATCAGAATGGGAAAATTGATGAAAAAGTTCATATTTTAAAATTTAAAATGAGAAAAATTTAAACATAACATTTCCTTTGTCCATTTGGATCTCCTCCCTTCCCTTTAGTGTGGGTTGTGCATGTGTACTAGCCAGACCTCCTTAGGAGACAGCATTCCTTTTTAATCTCATCAAGGGTCACAACTCCTTAAGAGATAACCTTCCTTCTTAATCTTGTGAGGGGCCATGATGACCCATGCCCACTACTCTGTACATGTAGATCTGGATTGTGTAAACTGTCAGTAACACATCATTTGGTATTATTACCCTTTGTCTCAAAAGCTTATATAACCGTGCTTTGACCTCTTATGGGTGAAGCAATGCTCAGAGCTTTCTGAAAAACTGTCTCCTGGGTTATAATCCTCAGATTGGCTCAAATAAAATTTTCCATTTCTTTCTTAGATCAACTACTGAGTAATTTTTTTTCATCAACACCAGCAATGCACAAATATACATAAAAGAGTGGCCATGTGAATCACATAGTGGAATAATGAAAAACTGCAAAGAAATAAGGAAAGCATTGAAAGGTCAGAACCAAGAGAGAGCTGGGAAAGAAGCAGGGACTGTGACTCAGAAGAGTGTCCAGATGTAAAGAAACCCCACTGGACACAGGTCTGGGCACCCCAAGCAAGTGCCCAGACGTCCTTGGGAAACAAACATCCCAAGGCTACGAGCAGCGGCCCTGGCACCAGGTGCCAGGGGTCTTCAGCCAGCTCAGCTGTATGCCCACCGAGTGGTCAGTCCTCCAGGCTTCAGGCTCTGACATGAGAACCAAGGTGTCCACGTGTGTCAGCTCTTAGAACACTGTATGGCTCAAAGTCATCACAGCGAGCCCGAGCCCCGCAGCGTGCAGGTCAGAGCCTTACTTGTGATTTCCAGGTTTCTTTGTTTCAGCCCCTGGCGAGGCCATCCCTCAGCTGAGGCAGGACCCTAGGAGAAAACAGCGCAGAGTCTGTTAGAAGTAATAGTCAACATTTTATGAGCTTATTTGAGCGCACTTCGATTGGAGTCAGTGGTTGACAAGGGAGCAGGGGAGCGGCAGAGCGTGAGGCCCAGGGGGCCTGTGTGATGATTGGTTGTTCATAGCACTTTGATTTTGTAGCCTGGAGGCATTTACAGCTTAGATTTCAGTGTGCTGACACAGGCTGCCTCGGCATTAGAGACACCTCAGTCCAATGGGCTCCTCGTTTAATTAGTTGAACACTAGTGGATCCCCCCAATAGGAACCAAGGTCACTTGGACCGTCAGCAAGGCCACACTAACCTGTGGAAGGTCAGTGCCATCAAGAGGAACTCGACAAATTCACATCACATACACGTACATACATAAGACCTGGAGGGTTGCTAATTTCAGAGAGGAGCTGGCGGAAATGTGCCCAAAGCGTGCCTGGGTTGGCATCTCCTACTCTGGTAGAAAACCCTTCTTCACTTCCTGGTCCCTCAGACAAGACTGCCTTGACCCAACAGACCACACCTGGGTGCCTCACGCTTCCAGAATTTTAACTCTCCTCCAGCAGGCCTCAAGGACAGCTCAGGGGGCAGAGAGGGGCCCGGCAAAGGCACCAGCTCTTGAGGGCCTGCCATGAAGGGAAGGGAAAGACCTGGGGCAGGTAGGGATCAATCCCTGCCCTGGTCCCACTCCAGAACCAGAGGAAGGGAAAACCATGAGACACAACCGCAGTTCTTACTGGGGCTCAGCCACCAGAGCGCTGACCCGACACCAGTGCCTGCGGAGCTGAGCCCGAGCACCTGCTGGGTGAACTCGGTGAGTGGTCTATGGTGGAGCTACCTCCCCCATCCCCAGGTCAGGTTCTCAACCTGCTACCTCACCAGCCACTTACCAGAAAACCAGCCTCACAAAGCTAAAACCCAAAGCCTGCTTTTTGGAAAAAAGGGTTGACGGCCACCGTTACACTCAGATTCTGACCATTTTTGGCAAATTCTGAAAACCAAAGCGTATTGTCCTAGCTGGGTCTGGAGCACAGATTTTCCTGCAGTGCTGCCTTGTCTCTCTTCACCTAGCCTTCATGCTCCCTTAGCGTTTACAGGACACTTCTGAGGAAATGTCAGCCTGTGAGTCAACTGCAAATTGATTGAACCCAAGGAGGGGGGTTATGGGAACCTCCTCTCTGTAGCCAGTGGGTCAGAAGCACGGGTGATAACCTGGACTTGTGATGGGGGGCGGCTGCGGGGGAAGGCGGGCAGTCCTATGGGACTGAGCCCTTAGCCTTTGGGGTCTGACACTGTCCCCAGGTAGACAGTGTCAGAATTGAGTTGGATTGTAGGACCCCCTGGTGTAGGAGCTGGTGTGGAGAATTGCTTGACGGTGTGGGGAAAACAAAGTAGAATTGTACTTGGTGATCAGAATCTTAGGTCATAATTTGCCTTTACAGCATCCATCAGACAGACTGATGCAGACAGCCCAGCTTCTGAAGAAGTCTGGCTTCCAGGAAATGCAACCCTGGGCACCTCCGCCCTGCAGTCAGCCGCTGCTATCCCTCTGGGATCCACCTCACTGTCTGCAGTAAGTGCAGACGTGCCTTCCGGCGAAGCCAGCCCACAGCCCTCATTATCGGCTCTCCCTCGTCCACTGAGAGATGAAGTAGGGCTTGGGGTCACCTCCTCCTGCAATGCATCCCCACCTGGCTGCTGGCTCTTCCTCTGTGGGTAGGGGGTGGGGAGCTCAGAAAGAAGAAGAGTTAGAGGCACCTTCCCACGGGGCAGAGGCTGAATCAGAGGTGCACAGTGCACCCCAGAAGGTCCCCAACCCCTATTTTCCAGGAAAGGAAGCTCAGCCACAGAGAAGACATCCTGTCTGGCCTTGCAGAGAAAGTGTGGCTCTCTAGGCCGGGTGGCTTCTCCTGCCCCTGAACCAGAGAACCGTTTTCCCTGCCTCGGCCTTGCCCTCTGCTGCCCCAGACCTGGGCTCCTTCCCGAGTCTGCTCGGGGTCTGCTTCCCCTGGTACTCTCAGTGCCAGGTGATTGTTCCCCTCCAGGCTGCGACCCCGCCCAACCCCCACCCCCAAAGTAACTCCTCCTTGGGCCTGAGCCTCATCCTGGGGACAGCAAGGCTTTACTGAACCAACTCTGTGCAGAGGAAATCGCAGACTTTTGCAATGTCCTAATTGGAACTTTCCCCACTAAATATCTTAAGACACTTATAGGTGGGGCGAGCACACAGGCAGGTTGGCCTGGGAGTCCCGGTATAGTCACCAGAGCCACATTTCACTCTCGGAAGGACCTGGGTGGGAAGGACCTGGGTGTGGAGGATCAATGATATGGCCACCCCCACCCCCACCCCAGCCCCCACCCCGCCCACTGAAAAAGGTCAAAGGTGGGGAGGAGGTGAACCTCTCAATTTACTTCCCCTGAGACCAGTTAGAGTAGGAGGGGGAGCCCAAGAGCCACTCTACTCTCACTGGCAGGCTGGTTGCTCACCCAGACTCCCCCTTATTCCAGAGGCCACTAGCGAGGGGAGCGGGCCCCACTGCTGTGAAAGGAGACCCTGGTGATGATTAAGAAGGGAGTGATAACCACGCAGGGGCACAGGGCGATGGTGGAATCTCAGAAGAAATTTTCAAGTTAAAAAAAAAAGTGCATAAACTTGTAGGCAAACGAATGGCACCAGTCATTCCTGTAAACGGGGAATGTTACCTCCATCAGCCACTGCAGCAGCCCCCATGGTGCACCCCGAGGGGACTCAGGATGGAGAAAAGAAGGACACTGGCCCTAGGTAGTGAAGATGCACATCAAAGGAATGATTTCCATGAGCCCCGACTCTTGCATCTTCCCATACACAGAATAGCACTGAAATCATTGA
Organism: Phocoena phocoena; assembly: GCF_963924675.1. NCBI lineage: Eukaryota > Metazoa > Chordata > Mammalia > Artiodactyla > Phocoenidae > Phocoena > Phocoena phocoena. The sequence goes on along the minus strand of NC_089227.1, from coordinate 568,944 downwards.
GATGCCTGCTTTTCTGATTAGCAGTAATCTTTTAATTACATGTTTGTTTGTTTTTCAGCAAAACTCCCTCTCTATCCTGGCTCCCCCCTTACCTCTTCGGAGCAGTCCCTCGGAGCTCTCTGAGAGGCTGTGTGCTGGGCTAGTCCTCAGTGAGGCCACCGCATAAAACATACTTCCCAAATGTTAGGTTGTGCTTTTTTTTTTTTTTTCAGTCAGCAAGCTGCATTATTTTTTCCAACAGTCAAAGGAATCAGGAAACAGGCCCAGGGGATGCTGCAGTCCCTTTACCAACGAGGCCAAAGTTTGGTCCACTGGGGGTTTAACACGGAGAGGAGGAGTCCCCCAGGGTCCACTGCAGTCTGTTCAACTCCGGGTCACAGCTTAAGGCCTAGACAAACACTCGTGGGGGGATGCCCCACCGTCTGCTCTGCACGCAGAGGCCCAGGGCGGGCACTGTCCAGCACCGCCCTTGTGCAGTGCTAACTAGGCGAGGCCATTCATAGGTGAGCTCATTCAGAGAATTTAGGGAATGTTTCTGACAACCGCTTTTTCAATTGTTTTACTGAATTAATGTTATCATGCACCTGGACCTGTTTCCTCCAACAGATAACATGTATGTGCCTTTCCTAAGGACACACGCTTGACATCGTACAGCGGACTTCCAGCCTGGACGTCATCCCAGGACGAAACCCGTGGAGCATACACTTCGTTTCCTCTGTGGCCGAGAAAATCCAGCTTGCCAAACCCCATCACTGAATTAGCGTCGCAGCGCTGTCCAACCAGGAAAGACTCAGGGTGGTTGGTCTGTCTGCCCCGCCTCAGCCCCTATGGCTGTGGGTGGAACTGCAACATCAGGGGGGATTCGGGCACTTGCCTGCTACTTTTAGCTCACCTTTTCAGTAACTGAATGCCTTTCTAATTAAGTATTATCTGTAAGAGAGCAGAAAGTTCTAAGCATTGCACGCATTAGTCATCCAACGTGTAAAATCCCCAACAGGTAGCTGTCCTGGCTCCTCAATGTGTACCTATTCAGGTTAGAACCCGCACCCGCTGTGGTGTGTGTGATCTGAAGGGAGATGAGAAAGACCCAGGGCTCTGAGAAGCTGGAGTCCACTGCCGCAAACATGAGTGACCATGAGCTCCAGTGCAGGTCGGCTGACGGAGAGCCAGGGAAAGGTGCAAACAGCGCCCGGAGGTCTATCTAGTTCAGCGTGAGGAATGGGTTGTTTCTTAGTGGTCCCTGACTAGGAATAGCCAGGAAAAGATGTGGCAGAGAGAGGACAGGACTAACGGTATTTACAACAAGGAGACGTGAAGCCCCATGAGATATGTGGAGGGTGCAGAAGAAACAGCTCAGCCAGCTCGGCATGGGGAGATGGGATTCGGGCGCTGGTTAGGGGCCAGGTGCCCAGACAGCCGCGTGTCAGCCGCGTGTCACCACCGACAACGTGACACCGTCCTGGGGCTGACTGGGGGACTCGGAAAACCTGGAAGCAGGGAATGACAGTCAGAGGTTTGTATATTGGATCCACACAAAGGGCTCCAGAATAAGCCACTGTCACATAACAACTATTCTGAGCTGAAGACTTTGAGTTCCCGAAAGCCCGTACCTGCCTGAACCTAGAGACTTCCAAACATGTCACCACCCCTCCTGGGAAAAAAACTCTTTTCTCTGAAAAACACCCAAATAGATATTGTCCTATCTTATATCTCATCTCTTTTTCTAAGGGACCATTTGTCTCTCAGAAGTCCTCTGTGTTTCCCTAAGTGCCCTTTTGGCCCCACCCCCTTCTGTCATTTCCTCTCCCAGAAGTGCCTCTCCCCACCCCTTTTTCTCTTTTTTTTTTTTTGCGGTACGCGGGCCTCTCACTGCTGCGGCCTCTCCCGTTGCGGGGCACAGGCTCTGGACGCGCAGGCTCAGCGGCCATGGCTCCCGGGCCCAGCCGCTCCGCGGCATGTGGGATCTTCCCGGACCTGGGCACGAACCCGCATCCCCTGCATCGGCAGGCGGACTCTCAACCACTGCGCCACCAGGGAAGCCCTCCCCACCCCCTTTTAAGATGGTATATCAGCCCCAAATTCCAACTACCTCCTGAAATCACGTTTTTTTTCTGAACTCTCCCATACACATGTAAATAAAAATCTGTCTTTTCTCTTGCTAATCTGTCTTTAGTCTTTTTAACCTGCAGTCCCCCAAGAACTGAATCTAAGAGGATAGAAGCTTTTCCTCCCTGCAGTTGGATTTGAAGGGCACACAGAGTGAGCAGAGATGCAATCAGAACAGCAAAGTGTGGCACCTTCCACATCCAGGAGGCGAATCCAAAGGGCTGGAAGGTGGTATCAGGGTGAGGCTGCCAGGGATGCCTGTGTCGAGTGGGAGGACAGGGAAAGAAGGCCACAGTGTGATGTCCCAAGCAAGGGGTGAGGCTGGACGTTTCGTCAGAGGCACTGGGTTCCTGCGCAAGGTGCCTGCAGCCGTCACCCGAGGCAGAAGTGCTGGGGGATACGGGGCCGCCGGTAGGAACTGGGCGCCTGGGGCCGAGTCCAGTACTAGAGAAGCATGGACTTTCCACTCTGTCTTTCAGGGGGCAGCAGGGTCCCAGCTGAGCCCTGGTCCAGAGACAGGGCTTCCAGGAGAGCTGACGGCTTTCCCACAGCCCGACCGACCAGTGGCGTGAGACCCCCCGACCTGGAGCCTGTCTCAGAAAGCATTCCTTCTAACAAACACTGTCCCAAGGGCCGCGGGTGTCCTAAAGGTGTCCCCTCTCACTTTCCAGGACCCCATGTTCTCTAAACAGGAGGGTTTCACTAGATTCTGGCCGGGAGGTGCCACCTCCCAGAGAACTCTGATCCTGGCTCTGGGGTCTCAGGCTCCTCGACTGCTAGGGGACCCGATGGGCCCACTGCCTGGGGCGCTGAGCCAATAAACACACCAGGTACTTCTGATTAAAGCAGGAGCCTTTACCGCTGGTAACAAGTAAGGAGACAGGGAGCTAGCCGTCCAAGCACCGTCTCCCCAGCAGCAGGATGGGGATGCTTTAAGCCAAGGGCACATGCGTACTCATGAAAGGGCACACGTGACCTTCCGTGTAGACGAGAGTTCTAGACGCCCTTGCCCAGCGGACAACATGCCCCAACACACAGTGCCTGTGCAAACATGGCGGCAATCCCACCCTTGGGGCAGATATTTTAGCATTAAAAAGAGGTAAAGGTCACCCTAGATTGACAAAATCCAGGCACCTGATTGTGGGTCCCAAAGGTCAGCATCACCATCCCTTAGGCACCAGTTAATCTGGAGGTTGGGCGCTTAAAGGGGTTTGGATCCTGCAAAACAGCTCAAGAATGTGCTTCAGGCCATCTTTACCTTTGAAACAGAACTGAGAGTCTTTATGACTGATTTCTTGTCTTTGCTATGGTGACTTCTCTTGCCTGAGAACAGTTGGTTGTTCCTGAACTATTTGTTCCTTTTTAAATCATTAATTACTGAGAACCACTCTTTGTTTCCACCTGAGACACAGGAGGCCATCGCTCACCTTCCTCCCAACCACCAGTGAAGGGAACACAGTGCAAACCGGAAATTCGCACTCTAGCTCTTAATGTGGGCCTGTCGGCGCACGTTACAATTTCTCTGTTGCCTGTTCTACTTCCATGAGATACGACATTATCTGGTTTGACCCCACCCCTTCCTTACTTAAGACTGTCTCAGCAACACTAACTTTGCAAAATCAAAACACCCTCCAGTTGGTTTTGGTTTTCTTGTTTTGTTTTTGTTGTTGTTCTGTTTGATTTTAGTTTTAACCCACTAAACCAAATTCAGACAGGTGGGTTACTCTGGCATATAGCTAAGTGTGTAAATGTTTATAACTTTTTTTTTTTTTTTTTTTTTTGCGGTACGCGGGCTTCTTACCGTTGGGGCCCCTCCCGCCGCGGAACACAGGCTCCGGACGCGCAGGCTCAGCGGCCACGGCCCACGGGCCCAGCCACTCCACTACATGTGGGATCCTCCCGGACCAGGGCACGAACACGTGTCCCCTGCATCGGCAGGCGGACTCCCAACCACTGTGCCACCAGGGAAGCCCATAACATTTTTTTTTAAATGAACGTATTTCAAAAGCGAATGTGTGTGTGTATATGGGAGGAAGTGAAAGAAATGTTCAGGGTTTACCTTTAAGAAGTGGGAAAAGCTGGAAGTTTCACTTTCTGTTATATGTTAGTTTTGGTTCCTTTTTTTTTTTTAGCAATGAGTTTGTATTAATTTTTTGATTAACGAAAAAGTCCACTTGGACAAAAGCCAATGTAAAGAAAAACTACTTTGTCTGTTTCAACTAAAGTGTTACTTCAGTGCCCACCAGGGCTGAAAGTCCTAGAAAAGACTATAATTCATGCCCGATAAACCTGGATGAATTAAGGAGTCTAGTAGAGAGATAACTAGAAGGTCAGTTTGGCCTCTGAAAAGGGAAAAAAGTCATGGAGGACTGGCTGAGAAGTGGGAGAGTGGAGCCCAGTGCTGAGAGCCTGGCAGAGTGAAAGCAGACAGGATGGAAGGGGTTGGCAGGGTGGGAAACCCAGATGGAGACAATCTTTCTATTCAGGGAAATCGCAAGTCTTTTAAAAGCCAAGGTCACAGCCAACGAATAGAACCGAAGGTCTCTTTGACCCGGAAAACAGAATAAGTGGGGAAAGATGGGCCAAAGTGAGGCCAGGCTAGTCCGGGCAAGGTGGCGGAGAGGCAGACAGAAGGACGGAAAACAGCCGAGGGGAGTGCAGAGCGCAGGGTCGCCACGCCTGGAGCCGGCCTCGAAGGCCTTCCAGGAAATGGCCCTGTTCTAACCTGGATTTCAGACGGGGTTTCTCTGCAATTCACCATGGGCGGGCAGCCGCCCAGGGCAGGCCCGACCTCTGGCGGGGAGGGCCAAAGACCGCCAGTCCTGGAGGAAGGGCGGTGGGGGCAGGGAGACTTCGGGCCGGTGACCTTGAGTCCCCGGGTCACGCCCCGACCCCGGAGCCGGCGAGGCTGCCCCAGGTGCCAGTCTTAAGAACAGCCTGCTGCGTACAAGAGCTGCAGATGGACCCGCTCCCCGCTGCAAATCGGATTTGTGTCAGATACTCTGTGACTTAAGTTTCTCTTTCGACCTGCCGGACACCTCGACGCCAGTATTTTACGCTGTGACACTTTGTTGTCTGTTGGCTCAAGGCGCACACCTGAGTCCATTTGAACTCTGCAAGTACGGTAACACTCATTCTCCAAAACGTAATTTCCCCTCTCCCCCGACAAGAAGGGGACGTTCCAAATGCTCCCGATTCCCTTCCCGCTCAATTTGAACTGAGGAAGACCTGCCCAGCTCCTCCACGCGCGAATCGCCTCCGCCAGGTGGACCAGCATCCGGACGGCGCCCCTCCGCGCAATCCTCCCCACCCGCCCTCCCGGCACACCCTCCCCACACATCCTCCCCGCGCGCCCTCCCGCGGGCCCTCCCTGCACATTCTGCCCGCGCCCCCTCCACGCACAGCCTCCCCGCAGATGGCCCCGCGTCCGCGAGCCCGAGTCGCCTCACCGGCAGGTCGATGATTCCTGAAAACAGGACGCTGGCCGCAGACACTTCCCGTGCAGGGACCGCCACGGGTTGCGCCCGACGCCTGCCGAGAGCTACCGGCGAGCGAGTGAGGTAGGGCCGCCCGGGGGTCCCCGCCCGCCCGCCAGCCCCTCCTCCTCTCCCGGGGCCCCTCCCCTCCCGGCGCCCCCGCCCCACCCCCGCCTGGTTTCTTGTTCCGCAGCGGGCGGCGGCGGATGACCAGCAAGTTACTCTTGAAACCAGTAGCCCCGCCCACGACACCTCCCTGCGGCTTCCTCCCCGCCTGACAGCAGAGACGTGGGGGACGGAGGTGACTACCCGAGGTCACCGCTCATGCCAGAGCCCGGCTGTCCGCGGGGCCCACCCCGAGCGCGAGCCGGGGGGCCGGGGGAAAGTGGCAGAGAGGATGAAGATGGGGAGCCCTGGGCCCCGGGGTAGGAGTGGGGCCGGGCAGGCCAGGCGCGGTGCGCTGGGTTTCCCTTTGGGACCCTCCTGGTCCTGGGAGCACCCGGCACCCGGGAAGGCCCGGGAGGAAATGACTCATTCATTCAGAACCACCAGCTGAGGCGGCGGAACTGCCTCCGGGTCTCCTGCCAGCGCTGCCTGTCCCGTCACGTACCCGGACAGGGGTGGGGGGAGGAGGTGCGGGGAGCCCTGTTCTCTGGGGCGGTGGATGGCACTGGCCTGCTACCCCTGGGGGATGAAGGCCTCCTTTTCCTTCCTTTCCAACAGGCTGCACACGAGCCAGAAAACCAAATACCAAAGACTTACCTATTTGTTAAGTTACACCTGGTAAATGTGACACCTGGAAACAAGTTGTGTCCAGCCTTCTCTAAACCACACGGGTGAACCCAGCCCAGCCCCGGCCAGCTCCAGCGCGGCTCCCTCAGCTAGCAAAGCCAAGGACACCCCGCCGTCACCGCCCCAGGCCAGTCCAACCCACCAGAGAACTCCAAAGGTTTCTGCAGAACTGGTCGCCCTGCACCAAGTGGTGACACCCACTCAGTCGGGCTCACCCAAACCCCAGAGTGATTCCAAGCTCGGATTCTCCCAAAGCTGAGAGTATTTCAGAGATACTCAGTGAGGCTTCCTGCTGCTTCCCACCGGCCAAGTCCCTCTCCAGCCCAGGGCTGCCCTACTTCCTGGATGCCTCTCAGAGTGACGGTGGAGACCCTGAAGAAACCCATCAGGAGGTCATGAACCAACATCATGGGGCAGAGCCAGCATTTGACCCTTAATGAGACAGGATGGAGGAGAAAAGCACCCCTCCTAGCACACGCGATGGGGCGGAGGGGGGGTAAGGTACCTCCGTGTCACACAGGGTATTCTCAGGCCGCCCACCCAAACATTCAGGAGTGCCCCCAGGCACCTGATGGATGCCACCTGCTGACAGGCTGGCGCCCACTGGGCCTTCACCTGCAGGAGTGCTGCGGGCAGATACACAGGAAAGGGCAGCCCCCCCACCCCCCAGTGTCCCCTCTGGGACATCACACACAGAGGCGCATGAGAGCCCAGGGTTATCCACATGGCTCTGCCTGCAGGCCGTTTTCCACCAGCTTTCTGCCCCATTGCTTTCACTCTAAACCATTAACTGGTGCTGTCTGTAGTGAATTTTCCCTCATGTGAATTACCCTGCTGCCCTTGGCCGCACTGCGTGCTGGCCGGTGACTTGCTGAACTCATCCCTCAGATGCGAACGATGCCCATTGCTGCAGGGGTCGACGAGGGTCAGATGAGATACAAAAGCCTGTTATGATTTTTTTTTTAATGTATTTATTTTTGGCTGCGTTGGGGTCTTCGTTGCTGCCCGTGGGCTTTCTCTAGTTGCTGCGAGCCAGGGCAGCTCTTCGTTGTGGTGCACGGGCTTCTCATTGCGGTGGCTTCTCTTGTTGTGGAGCACGGGCTCTAGGCGCACAGCCTTCAGTAGTTGTGGCACATGCGCTCAGTAGTTGTGGCTCACGGGCTATAGAGTACCGGCTCAGTAGTTGTGGCGCGCGGGCTTAGTTTCTCCGCGGCATGTGGGATCTTCCTGGACCAGGGCTCGAACCCTTGTCCCTTGCGTTGTCAAGCAGATTCTTAACCGCTGAGCCACCAGGAAGCTCCTCTGCTGCTTTTTAATGTACAATCTGGCCAATTTTTGAAGATGTTTCCTGGGCTCGAGTTAAGCCCTTTGTAGGGTGCGAAGTACCTCATTCTCTTCCGTCATCATATCTGCTCTAATTCCTGACATTTATTTCCACTTTCTTTCCATGGTGCCTTACTTGTTACTGCACTGCTCTGCATTCTCCTCCTTGAAGCTATTCTCTGTCTTTCCTCTCTTCCACTAACTTCTACTTTGCTTTTCATAGAGCGTGACCTCTGGGCCCATTTCAGGCAGATCTCAGGCTCTGTACTAAATCAGTTAACAGAGGTTAGAATCCCAGCTTTCTCCAGGGATGCTGGCTTTCCTATGTGTATCTGGGGCTCCCTTCATGGGCAAGTCGACCACCAAATTGAATATTAGATTTATGAAAGCTGAGAGAATGAGTACAGTGTCAGATATTGTGTCAGGAACCCTGTTGAAACTTATTTTGATTAATCACCATGACAGCCCTTGGATAGGAAGTATCTCCTTTTTATTTACGTATTTATGTATGTATTTAGTGGCCGCACTACATGGCTTGTGGGATGGCCCGTTGGGGCTGGAATCCGTGCCCCCTGCATTGGAAGCGCAGAGTCTTAACCACTGGACCACCAGGGAAGTCCCAGAAGTATCTCCTTTTGATAAAGGAGGAAACCAAGGCTCAGAGCTAAGCTCTGTGAGCTGGGCCGTGTTGAGTTGAGGTTGCCAGATGCCTGTCAGAAAAACATCACGACACTGGAAGGGTGTGTGTGAGTGTGCATGCACGCACATACGTGTGAAAGTACTATCTCATTAAACAATTTTTTTTGCTGGTTTTAACTGACAATTTATATTTAGTATGATCTAGCTATATTTTTGATCTTTTGGCAAAAGTGCTTTACTTCAGAACAATTAGATGGAATGTGCAAATCTTCTGTTTTCATAACGTTTGTTTTCTATTACCAAGCAGAAAGTTAACTGCACGACTGGCTTTTTCAATAACAGACCCCAGGTGCCCTGCATGGAGCCGAGATCTGGTCACAGGTCTCTGCCCCAAACTCTGTCCTCTCCCTAAAACCACGGGTTTCTGCTACTCTAATATCCTCAAAATGGATCGAAGGGTCTTAAGCTACTGATACCTGTTCCTGATGGTTTTTTCTTGGGGGGGGGGGGTTGAGAAGGAGGTAGGGATTGAAGTAGAGAAAGGAAGGGGGAGGGGAGAAACCAGGGACAGTCGGCACCTTCCTCTAGAGCAGGCTCTTTCCCTTCACCGCACGCGCCACTCACGTCCTCTGAGCTGCGTAGTTACCCAACCACACGCATCCATGCGTTCAGTTCAGTATATCGTTTAAAGAATTAAGTGAAAACGTTTAGATTTTATGTGCGCAAATGCATGATAAGTTTATTCTGGGAAAGAAGCGAAAACATCTCTGAACTTACTTGGCTCTCTGAAAATCTTCCAGCAGAATATTATTATTTTATGAGTGAATTAAATGTACAAAATATAAAACTACATTTTTATGCTAATTACATATAAATAGCAATGAAATTTATAAACTGAGAGAATTGTCTGAGTAGTAAAACATTTTTGTTAAGACTACTAAATTAAATATTTAAATTAAACATATTTTTACTTAATACAAAATAATAAATGTTCACTATTATGGATTTCAGTTTATACCAAAAATATTTTCAAACATTTAAAACTAGCAAATGCTACAATGTTTTCATACTAAACGTTTAACATTTCAAGGCATAACAAATTAATCTATTTCTTAATATAAACTATTGCACAATATTCTGGAATTAAATACTTTTTGTAACAGAAAAATTATTCCTACAAAGATTACGGGACCAAATAGTGAAAAAGCTTTTGGGTGAGTTATTTCCAGTTAAGAGTCTAAACCGTAGATTTCAACAGAAGTGGTGCCAGTAGAGGCTCACACGCGGGTGGTGACGTCGGCCGAGGGTGGGAAGGAAGTGGCCTGTTCCGAGACCCTGGGACTTCCCAGGCCAGCGAGGCGCAGCGGCGCAAAGCCCACGCGCCTGGCGTCCCAGAGGGATGCAAGAAACAAAACCCAACACTGGCACCATCTACGCAGCAGTGACGTCAAATCTGTTCTAAGATGGATCATTTCGTGAGAATCCATGTTAACAAACTGTAACAGGAGCCTTGTAACTATAGCTGTTACATAGGTCCTAGCTGCACATCACAGCGGGGTTTATCTGCGCTCCGCGGGCGCTGAGGCAGATGGAGGTGCTACTGGACCTGCAGTGCAAAATAAAGATAAGACTTTAAGGGCAAAGAGACAAAAGATGGCGCGTTTTATAAATTAAAAAATTGACCCTATTAATTTTAACTAAAAGAAAACATGTACCTCTGCATCTATTTATAAGGATTGTTACTGAAGTCTACACAAAAGTCTAGTGCACGGTCCTACCCGCAGCCAAAAATCGCACGTCGGAAACATCAGCCTCCAACTTGCAGGTGGCTGGTGATCGCTGAGTCAAGCCTGCAAGTGCCGGGAAGGTTCTGCTGACACAGGAGGGCGGAGCTGAACGCGCAGTGGGGCGCGGCCTGGGCAGGGGGGCGGCTCAGCTCCACCGGGCTGTTGCGGCCCCAGGGGATGCTCCGCGGCCCCAGGGGATGCTGCCCGGCCCCCACCGTGCACCCCGACACCGCACCCTGCGCACCCGCGTTAACGGTGCCACTCATCTAAAAGGCCAGCTAGCTATCTGGCGTGTCAGAAACACCTCGAGCGGCTGCAAAAATTGCAGTGAAAAATGATAATCCTGCGACAGGTGGAGGGAAAACACACTAAAGAAGCCTTGCTGAGGTCCGGACACTTGCAGCGGCCGGCTCGGGTCGGAAAAGGCAAGCTCCGGTGGGCGATTGCTGTTCATCACGTTAAAATCCAGGATGGACAGAGCAGGAGGTACGGGAGACAGAGGGCAACGAGTGGCCGAGGTCAGCCCCGGCGCGCCGCGGCCGGATCTGAAGTTCTGGGGAGGGCGGGGCGGCACCCGGGCAGTGACACCTCGGCGACGCAGAACATGCGCGGAGGCAGGTCTGCTCAGCCAAACGGTGATTCTTCCGGGTTACAGGGGCTTTACCAAGCCTACTTGGTCTTCCACTAATTTTGAACTGTTAAAAATTTCCTCTGAGATTAAGGGGGTCTTGCTGCTAATTTAAACACGTGGATTATATAGCACTGCAGTGATTTATTTCCCAGTAGAAAGTGTATCACCTTTATGTCCAACGACAGTTCCTTGACCAGATCAGATATTTTGGTGGTGGTGAGGTAAATTCTATCTACTTAAGACCATGCAGAAAAACAATACTAAAAACCCTCAGAGACCCTGTGCAGGTGGGTCTGTGTGCCTGGGGCATCTGTATTTATTTACGTATTTGTATTTTTTTAACATCTTTATTGGAGTATAATTGCTTTACAATGTTGTGTTAGTTTCTGCTGTATAACAAAGTGAATCAGCTATACATATACATATATCCCCATATTCCCTCCCTCTTGCGTCTCCCTCCCTCCCACCCTCCCTATCCCCCCCCCCCAGGTGGTCACAAAGCTGATCTCCCTGTGCTATGCGGCTGCTTCCCGCTAGCTATCTATTTTACGTTTGGTAGTGTATATAGGGGCACCTGTATTTAAATCAGAGGCCTCTCCTGGCCTTTCACTTCTTTACCATTATTTAAACCCACATTCCTCACGTAGTGTCTAATAAAATGTATGCCTCTGAAGTAAACTGAAATATGCTTTATCTTGTGTGATATGCATAAAAGAGTAATTCTGTTGTAATAATGTAAGCGGTCCTTCTTTTGCTGTCCCCAAACTGTGTTTCTAGAAGTCTGACTTTTTGTTTTCGGCCCCTCTGCGCAGCATGCCCATCTTAGTTCCCGGACCAGGGATGGAACTCGTGCCCCCTGCAATGGAAGCGCGGAGTCTTCACCACTGGACCGCCAGGGAAGTCCTAGAACTCTGACTTTTTAAAGACATAGATGTCCCCAGCTTTTGTAGTTAGAACACGGGTGGTTTGGAGAGGGACCTCACAGGCTTCCGAGATACATCATCGTCAGAATGAAGAATGTCCATCAATTGTTTTTGTGTCTGAGACACTTTTTATACTTGGCTGCAGGTCAGTTTCTCCATAAATACTCACTTGGAGAAGACTCTGTAATAAAGGACAAGTGCATTAGTTGTTCAATTTAATAAATGAGGCTAAATGTAAAAGAATTACTCTCAATAATTCCTTAAAAATCAGTAAAACTTTGTATGACTTAAAACGGCATCATGATGACAATGGAGAGAGGGTATCATTAAGACACTGGCCAGGCCAGCGTGGTGCCCACTGGCCTGGAAGACGGGCAGAGCTCATGTTTACAAAACATCCCATAAAACACTTGAGATGCTTGAAGAGACACAACACAGCTCCTTCCTCCTCAATCAGAGAAATGAAGCCTCGGAGTGAAAATAAGTTTCCTAAAGGCAAATGGTCAATAAGTTCTAGACACAGCTCCTTCCTCCTCAATCAGAGAAATGAAGCCTCGGAGTGAAAATAAGTTTCCTAAAGGCAAATGGTCAATAAGTTCTAGAGCTACGGAAACGAAATATCATACTCGATAGACCTTATGATGGACACGGCCCCAAATAAGACTAATTGTCCCTGTGACGGTGATTGTTGAAAATCAAACTAATAAACTTTTTTGAACAGCTAATTTCAGGGAAATGTCTAAGCTATTCAAAGTTTAATGACAAAGTTTAAGAAATGCTGATAATGGAACAAATTCAAGCTTGAACTGTGAGTTCTTTCCAAGAACTGGGGCTTTATCTGAAGCTGCCTCAGAGAGGACCAAGCATTGCAGGGATCAGAATCTTTTGGACCCAGGAGACTAAAACTGACATCATGTGTGTGGTACAACACATAAAGCATCAGAATTTTTGACAACTAAAAGAAAATGCAAAGCCACAGAAATAATGACTTTTGCTATTCATCTGAATAAAGAGGAAAGAAGCACAATATATATTATCCTCATGTGTAACTGTAACCTCAATAACTCTGTAGGCTTTTTATGTGGTTTTTAGATCACTCATTATGATATAGGCAATGAGACAAGGGGTCTCAGGGGCCGTGCACTTCACCTGGGCCTTCCTTGGCGCCTTCCGGAGCCTCCGGGTCTGGGGGCGGCTCGGCGTCCCACGGAGACTGGGACGGAGACGAAGCAGAGGCCCTGGATGTCTGCGGGGTCCTCTTGTCTGGGTCTGCTTGCTGCTGTGACCACTCAGCGTTATATCCATTGCTAATACGTTTGGAAAAGTTTGTGGGTGAACTGGTTTTTTGACCAGGCCTCAAAAAGAGAAAAATTAAGTACTTAAGTACAAAGGTGAAGGGTAATCCAGAAGCGTTCTCAGCGAACACACTGATGGTAAATTAGATGCGTTACTGTCCCTGAAGACACAACAGAGATGCTTCTCCCTCTCTTCCTCTATCTCTCTTTCTTAATCTCTCTCCACTTTTAAGCATAAGGCAGTAACCTCCAAGCATCCTTGTACACAGTGAGCGCATACTTAGTTCAGTTTCCAAAACCTTTCTTCAGAACAGCCAATGAGAAGAAGAATTCCAGCATTTCCCAGGGATGCCTTCTTCTGAAAGCACTGCCCCTTCCCTGGGGAGGGATGAGTGACTCAGACTCTACCACTTTCAAACAAATTGTTACTTTCTTAATTAGTTCTTCCCTGTTCATGTGAAAGATTATCTGCTGCTTCTTTACACACTTCTGTCTTCTCTCTGTCATTTACATCTTTGAAGACCTTATCATAACCTCCATTAGGAGAGGCGGGGAGATCGGATGTAAAACAGGTGACACATATCAACCTGTGTCCTCCCACCCTTGGGTTTCTTACTTGTAAATCACTCTGTTGTCAAGAGTCTTCCTAATGGCTCTGGCGGGCTCTCTCTCTCTCTCTCTCTCTGTATATATATATATATAGATAGATAGATAGATAGATAGATAGATAGATATAGATATAGATATATAGATATAGATAGATAGGTAGATATAGAAATATAGATGGATATAGATAGACAGAAAGACATAGAGGTATACAGATATAGGTAGATAGATAGATAGACGATGGATGATAGATAGATATAATTTTTTTGCCCTCCCAGTCTGAGTGTGGTGCTTTCATGGCATTTGTCGCACAATGTAACGGATTGGTTGCTCCTCCCCCAGCCTCACTAGAGGAGAAGCGATTGTAAGAAGTAGTCAGACAATTAACGGCATTAATTCTAGCACTACAGTGAGATTCTGGGGAAGGGAAGAGAAACAGAAGGCCTCGGGGACCCCCGCTCCAGCTGGGCGAGTAATGAAGTGTCAGGGCGCCTGACAGGTGTTCCAGCTGAATGCAGAGCCGAGGACTCACTAGGCGCAGACACCAGGGTCCAGGCCTTGGGGACAGAGAACGTCAGGACTGAGTAGCACACACATGTGGCCCCAAGTTTATAGGGTGAGCTTGGGTGACACAGGCTGACAGAGGAGAGAGCTCAGCTCGGCGCTCAGGGCGGGGGAGGATGGGGTCCACAGGGGCCCGGGGGGCACCCAGAGGGAAGGGAAAATGGAAGAGGAGGCCAGTAGACAGGGCCAGGCCATGCGAAGTTGTGCCACTGAAGTCACATCACCACAACCTGCTGCTGGGAAGCGAATACTGTTAGGCCGGCATCAGCATCGAGTATTGGAGCCGTGGTTGTCACTGTTGTCACTTGGACCAAAGACCAAACCCAAACCGAACCCAGACCACGCTGGCGCGGCCTGTGCACTTACATGGGGGGAAAGGACAGTCTGCTTCCTGCAGGGTCTTTGGGGCCAAGCGGGGTCCCGGCTTTGCTCGGATACTTGGACTCGATGGCTGGTAGCCTCACCTGTACAGAGAGACACACGAATCCCTGACTTAGAAGCGTTTGCTCACTGCACTTTCTCAGCCCCTGCATGGCTCTGTCAACGGTTTGGCGGCAGTACAGCGTCCAGCCTTTTATAGGGCATGGACACCGTGACCCTGGTTAGCATCCGAAGCCTCTGTTTATTGCTGGGAAGTGTCGCCGGGAGCGGCCCGTTCACTGAACATGCCAACCCCCCAGAGCCAGGCTCAGGGCTGGGACAGGGTGTCTTGAGGACAGACAGCCGGCCTGCTGCACGCAGCTGACACTGCACAGTGCTCGACTCTGCGAGCCCCGGAATAAACTTCCAGGGTTTCTCTTCCAAGCAGACACTGCGAAGCGGGCTGGGGTCAGGCGAGGAACCTGCCAGCCAGCGAGGCCGCTCCCCTGTCGTGCGGGGGGAGGGCGGCCAACCTTGCTCATCGTCAGGACCCACTGCCGGTTTTAACATGAACGCCACCAGTTCACCCACAGATCCCCACGTCCCAGGAGCCACGCCAGCCCCGTGAACCGAGACACCGCCACCAGGAAGCCACTGACCCGAGATGGCCTTCACGGGGTGCCTTTGAAACAGAAATGCCTTGAAAGTGTGTGCCCTGCAGTCAGTGCTCCTTCAAGGTCAAATACAAATACCCAGGGTTTGCACAGAAGAAAAGCAGCGTCTCCTCTTCCCTTCTTGTCCGTACAGAGTATTCCGGGGAATTTTAACTTAAACCCTTAAACAGAACGGGCTTGCTCAGAAACTGGATAATGTCCTTTCTATCTGGGCAGATGAGAAGTGACGGCCAACTTTCCCAGAGATGAGTGTCAGCTGGTTAAAAGACACTCCGTAAAAGGCAATCTTCCCTCAAGGGTCGCATTCATAAGGAGAAGAAGGAAGCTAATTTCCCGTGGCCTCTGGCCTTTCAGCAGATCGAACTTAAGATGCAGATCCCGGGGCCACGAGACACACCCTGCGGACAAGCACATCGCGGGGCGTGCTCCGGGCGGCAAGCAAAGCCATGCCATCTAGTGGGGCTCCAGTCACCTTTCTTTTCTCCTTTACCAGTCCCTCTGCCTCTCTTTGCCAAACCGTCTTCATGTCGAAGTCGAAGGGCCCCCTTCTGGACTCGTAGTTGCCACTGGCGTGATCGGGGTTAGACTCTTCATAAACCATGTAATCCGGTATGGACACAGCGGGGACCCTGCAGAAACGGACGGAAGGGCCCCGGCCCGCGGCTTAGGGCCACCTCCTGACCTCCCCTCCAAGGAGGGGCCCTCCGGGATGCAGCGGCGGGGAGAAGCTGGGCAACCAGCCGACCCCCAGCAAGGACGGGACGGAAGAGGGCGCCCAGCCTCCCGGAGACAGTGGGCTGCAGGGAGGCGGCGGGCGGAGAGGCCGGACGCGGAGGTCAGAGGCTGGGGACGCAGGCCTGGGCGGGGCCGCAACGCGGGGGTCTGGATACTCACTGCCTCCGGTCGGCCGTCGGCGGCTGGCTGTGGTGGACGTACCAGTCTGGCAAGGAGTAGGCCACGGGGGAGCTCCTACTGGTCCCGGGGGCAAAGTGCTTCAGCAGATCTCGAGGCCAAAAAGACACGGCTGTGAGCGGCCTGCGCATTACCAGCGGGCAGGTCGCAGCGACGAGGGGACCGGCTCTCCTCCTGGACTCCACTGGGCCGGGGGACAGCACGCCGGGGTGTCCGCGGTGTCCTCACCCGCCAGTGCTCGTGCTGCCTGGTGCCCAGAGGACATCCCTCCTGTACCCCTGCCCCGCCGCAGGCCACCTCCTCCCTGTCTCTGGGGGGGAGGGGGAGGGGTCCTTGCCCCAGGGCGGTATCTGCGGGGACAGAACTCCTCGGGGCCCCCGGGGGGCTGCGCCCTGGCTCCTCTCTCTGGCCAGGACAGTCTGTTCTCCACCCCCCACGCGGCAGTTCTGGGGTGAGCCGCCCCCTCCAGGTTTCCGGTGGGAAGCGGGGCACCGGCCCCTCTAAATCCTGGGGGCAGGGGGAGTGTTAACCGGTGCCCCGCTTGGAGCCAGGCTGAGAGGGTCAGAGACACGCTCAGGCTTTAGCTCCCGCCGACCCCCCACTTGCTGCCAGGTCTTCGTCCCCCTCCCCCGGCTTGAGGGCTTTTCCCAGGCCGGGGTCAGTCAGGCGGGGAAGCGGGAGCGACCGGTCTTGCCTGCTAAGCGGGCGCGACGGCCAGCATCGACTGTTCGACTGTTCTTACTATTAGAAAGATATGTTTAACTATTTTCTTTTTTGAACTTTCCATTTTTAAATATTTCAGACTTAGACAAAAGGTCCAAAAAATGGTATGAATTCCCCTAAACCCTTCACCCAGATTCCTCAAATGCTGCGTTTCGTTTCCCATTTGCTTTACTGCTCTTTCTCTCCCCCCCCATTAGTATTGTCACTGTCATTGCTGTTTGGGGGACCGTTGGGAGGCTTCCAGAGACAGTTATGACATAATCACAGTGTAGTGATCAAAATCAGGAAATTAGTGTGATGCAATCCTTTTATCCAGTTTACAGATCTCGTTCAGATTCTGCCAGCACTCCCACTAATGTCCTAACTGGTAGCTGGGGAGTGGGGAGGTGGTGGGCCTTCTGTGCTTTACACGCAGTGAATCACATGGTCTGTTCCGGGCTTTTGACCATTAAAGCCAGGTGCTGCCCTCTGCCATGTCGCCCACTCTCCCCGTGACAATCTCCACAGCAGGAACAGGGGTCAGAAAGAGAGAGAGAAAGGTCAGCGTTTCTCAGGCTCGTTCACCGCAAAGGCCAGCCAGAAGGTGTGCTAGATAGATGTGACTCCGAACTTGACCAGCAACTTTAATTAGCACAGCTGAACAGGCCTTTCTCGGTTACATCATGGATAGAAGCGTGGTGTTCATAAACATCACCATGGACACTCATCCCTGGCCTCCATTACAAAGAAGATATTAATACACAGGATGAGGGATGACGAGACAGAGCAACAGGAGCAAAGATGCTTCACAGGCGACTGGGGAAGGGGTGGCCCTGAGCTGGGCGGCTGCAGCGCAGAGACAGAGACTGCAGTTAGACAGGGAGGTAGGCACGGGAGTCACCACAGGGGTGTCTCTCAGAAGGAAAATCCCAGTTCGGTGAACTCACAGCCTAGTGGGTCTTTCCCATAAACGGCAGCACACCCCTGAAGAGTCTGTACCCTGAACTGTATCCATTGACCTGGACTTCCTACGGCCTTGGGCAAAGCTCACACACTTCACATATTTTTACAGGGAAGACACAATGACCAGACGACCGTGTCACTCCCGCCACAAAGCACAAGGCTGCGGTGCTCACCGGGCTGGCCGCCTTGCTTCGCCAGCTTCACGTACTCTGAGTCCGTTTCCTTCACCCAGTACCTTCTTGCCCCGAGCGTGTGCCCACTGGGGGCTGCCCTCAGGTCACTGAGGCCTGGGATCTGGGACGCTGGCGGGGCATCCACAGCTTTCTCAGACCGCTTCACAGGAAGGTGGTAATACCAATCTAGGGGAGAGGAGGCCAAGGGTCAGGTCATTACTTACGGAATCCAGGCTGGTTTGGTCCACTGCTCAGAAGATAACTACACCAGGGAGGGCGTCACACCCTCCCAGGACACCAGAAGAGGACGTCAACACGGGGCACCAGCACAGGCGAAACTGCCCTCTTGTAAACGCCTGTCACCCGAGGCATAACCCTGCCAGTCGTGTAGTTAACAGTCCCTAAAAGCCACGAGCAGCAGCCACGGCGCCCGGCAGATGACGAGCACCTTCTAGAAGGCCTGCTGGCCCCTCTGCTGCTGGCTGCCCCTCTGTCCCAAAGCAGTGAGAGCAGAGCCTTTCCCTGGGGTTTTTAGCCTCCCAGTGAGGTATCCAAATCCCCTACATGTGCAGCTCTCTCTCTCTTCTCCTTCAGTCCTCCATGAATTGGGACTAGACTGCATTTCCGGGAGTACACATCCCTGAAAGATCCCAAAGCACTTAAAACGTGGGCAAGCCTCTGGACTATGTGACCAAATGTTAGCCAAGATTTGATCAACTTAGAACTTTAAAAACACTGAGATATCTTGAGAAAAACTCTTACCAAAGTGGGCACAGAGGGACCATATCTCAACATAATAAAAGCTATTTATGACATACACACAGCCAGCATGATACTCAATGGTAGAAAGCTGAAAGCCTTCCCACTAAACTCTGTAACAAGACAAGGATGCCCACTCTCACCACTTCTATTCAACATAGTATTAGAAGTCCTAGCCACAGCAATCAGACAAGAAAAAGAAATAAAAAGTTTTCAAATTGGTAGGGAAGAGGTAAAATTGTCATTATATGCAGATGAAATGATACTATATATAGAAAACCCTAAAGACTCCACACAAAAACTACTAGAACTGATATATGAATTCAACCAGGTAGCAGGATACAAGATTACAGAAATCTGTTGCATTTCTTTACAGTAACAATGAAATATCAGAAAGGGAAAGTAAAAAAAAAAAAAAAAAATCCCTTCTAAAATCACATCAAAAAGACAAAAAAAAAAAAAGAACTTAGGAATAAACCTGACCAAGGAGGCAAAAGACTTATATGCTGAGAACTATAAAACATTGATAAAGAAAACTGAAGATGATTCAAAGAAATGGAAAGATATCCCATGCTCTTGGGTTGGAAAAATTAATACAGTAAGTTCCCTACATACGAACTTTTAAGTTGCACACTTTCAAAGATGTGAACATGCATCTGGTTCCAGCAAGGAACCAGAACCTGTGCCATCAACATCAGGCATGAGTGAAATTGCAGCTTGCCCTCCAACTCCTATTGCTCATGATCCTTCAGCTCTACCATCTCCCACCTCCTCTCCATCCTCCAGTCAGTAATTCTTCTTGCCTGTTAACTGGATGCCAGCCCCTGGATGCCAGCTGTTGTACTGTACTTTTCAAGGTACTGTACTGTATGATTAAAAATATTTTCTTTACTTTTTGTTTGTTTTTTATGTATTATTTGTGTTAAAAGTATTAAAAACCTATTACAATACAGTACTATATAGCCGATTGTGTTATTTGGGTACGTAGGCGAACTTTGTTGGACTTATGAACAAATTGGACTCTCAGAACAGAACTTGTTTGTATGTAGGGGACTTACTGTATTGTTAAAATGGCCATACTACCCAAAGCAATCTACAGCTTTAACATGATGCCTATCAAATTACCCATGACATTTTTCACAGAACTAGAACAAATAATCCTAAAATTTATATAGGACCACAAAAGACCCAGAGTTGCCAAAGCAATCCTGAGGAAAAAGAAAAAGCTGGAGACATAACTGTTCCAGACTTCAGACAAAACTACAAAGCTACCGTAATCAAAACAGTGTGGTGTTGGCACAAAAACAGACCTACAGATCAGTGGAACAGAATAAAGAGCCCAGAAATAAACCCACACACCTAGGGTCAATTAATCTGTGACAAAGGAGGCAAGAATAAACAGTGAGGAAAAGACAGTCTCTTTAGCAAGTGGTGTTGGGAAACTTGGACAGCCACATGTAAATCAATGAAGTTAGAACACTCCCTCTCTCACACACAAAAATAAACTCAAAATGGCTTAAAGACTTAAATATAAGACATGATGCCATAAAACTCCTAGAAGAGAACATAGGCAAAACATTCTCTGACATAAATCGTAGCAAAATTTTCTTAGGTCAGTCTCCCAAGGCAATAGAAATAAAAGCAAAAATAAACAAGCGGGACCTAATCAAACTTATAAGCTTTTGAATAGAAAAGGAAATCTAAGCAAAACGAAAAGACAACCTATGGACTGGGAGAAAATATTTGCAAACTATGTGATGGACAAGGGCTTAATGTCCAAAATATACAAACAGCTCATACAACTCAATAACAAAAATCTAAACAATCCAATCAAAACATGGGCAGAAAACCTAAATAAACATTTAGAAGACACACAGGTGGCCAATAGGCAAATGAAAAGATGCTCAACATCACTAATTATTAGAGAAATGCAAATCAAAACTACAATGAGTTATCACCTCACAACAGTCAGAATAGCCATCATCAAAAAGTCTACAAATAATAAATGCTGGGGACTGCCCTCGTGGTGGAGTGGTTAAGAATCCACCTGTCAGTGCAGGGGACACGGGTTCAAGCCCTGGTCCAGGAAGATCCCACAACTAAGCCAATGTGCCACAACTATTGAGCCTGTGTTCTAGAGCCTGCAAGCCGCAACTACTGAGCCCTCGTGCCACAACTACTGAGCCCTCGTGCCACAACTACTGAAGCCGCGCTCTGCAAAAAGAGAAGCCACTGCAATGAGAAGCCCGCACACCACAACGAAGAGTAGCCTCTGCTCAATGCAACTAGAGAAAGCCCATGCACAGCAATAAAGACCCAACGCAGCCAAAAATTAATTAATTAATTATTTTAAAAAATAATAAATGCTGGAGAGGGTGTGGAGAAAAGGGAACCCATCTACACTGTTGGTGGGAATGTATATTGGCGTAGCCACTATGGAGAACACTATGGAGTTTCCTTAAAAGAATTAAAATAGAGCTACCATATGATCCTGCAATCCCACTCTTGGGCATGTATCCGGAAAAGATGAAAACTCTAATTCAAAAAGATACAGACACCCCTGTGTTCATAAGCAGCACTATTTACAATAGCCAGGACATGGAAGCAACCTAAATGTCCATCAACAGATGAATGGATAAAGAAGATGTGGCACATATATACAATGGAATATTACTCAGCCATAAAAAAGAATGAAATAATGCCATCTGCAGCAACATGGATGGAACTAGAGATTATCATACTAAGTGAAGTAAGTCAGAGTCAGAGAAAGACAAATACCACATATATCACTTATATGTGGAATCTAAAAAAAAAGATACAAATGAGCTTATTTACAAAACAGAAATAGACTCACAAACATAGAAAACAAACTTATGGTTACCAAAAAGGAAAGGTGGGTGGGAGGGATAAATTAGGTGGTTGAGATTCACATATGTACATTACTATATATAAAATAGATAATCTATAATGACCTACTGTATAGCACAGGGAACTCTACTAAATATCTACCTATAATGGAAAAGAATATGAAAAAGGATATATATGTATAAGTGAATCACTTTGCTGTACACCAGAAACTAACACAATATTGTGGATCAACTATACTCCAATTGGAAAAACAAACAAACACTGAACCAGAAGTAAGAGCCTAACTGAACAGGTTTGCTCATTTGACAGGAGCAGAAAGATGCAGGACTGCGCGCCGCCATCAGGGAGGCTTCACTGGCAAACAATGTTATCTGAACCCCACCGCTTTCCTTTTGCTTGAGGCCAAAGCGGGACATCCCGAGTCGTCAGACAGGAAGGGAGAGCAGCACTCAGGAGGGTGGCTGAACGGGGCGGGGCAGGGGGGCGGGGCTTTGTCCCGGGCATCCTCACGCTGTGGGAAGCGTCTGGGGCCGCAGACTGGCAGGGGTGGGCTGCGTGTGGCTTCCATGGAAACATCAAGTCTGGTCCCACAAGGGTGAAGCGCGGTGAGTGTAGATAAAGGTGTGGGATTTCTAGGGGAGAGGGTCCCGTGAAGAGGAGGGTGGGAGGACAAACGGGGGTGGTGAATGAAGGCAAGCTTGCTCCCTGCTCTCCGTCCCCATCGATCTGAATCCCCCGCCCCACCCAGAGTGGCCGCGGGGTGGGGTGGGGGCGGTGTGTGTGTGAGCTGAACTGGCCTTGTCAGAGCCCTGAGGCCCCCTCAGTGGGCACCCAAGTCACAGCCCTGAAGGCTGCTTTGTGACCACCTGTGAGGGTCCCTGCCAGGAGCGAGAGGTGTGGGCAGAAGCCCAGGGACCTGTCGTGATCAGGCCCACTTGTGGCTCCACAGAGAGAAGACCCTGGGACACTCGGGCTCTTGGTGTTCTGGTGACTCTTTGTGTCCGAGACTGATTAACCGCATGTCCAAATATAAGAACAAATACCACAGCTGATTGAAAACTCTGGACACAAAATCCAGGAGTGTGAAATAAGAAAGATGCCACTATCATAGCACAAGTAACTCTTGCATTTACGAGCTTACTGGAACCAGCTGTCAAAAATGCATGGCGTTCAGGGAATTCCCTGGCAGTCCAGTGGTTAGGACTCTGAACTCTCATTGACGAGAGCCCAGGTTCAATCCCGGTCGGGGAACTAAAATCCCACAAGCTGTGCGTCGTGGCCAAAAAAAAAAAAAAAAAAAAAAACTGGCTCCTGGCAGGTGTGATGGGTAATTTTATGTGTCGCCTTAGCTAGGCCACAGTTCCCAGATGTTTAGTCTGGCACGTTACTGTGAAGGTGCTTTTTAGAGGAGATTAACAGTCAAATCAATAGACTTTGACTAAAGCAGATAAGTCTCCCTAACGTCGGTGGGCCTGATGCCATCAATTCAAGGATTTAGGAGAAAAGACTGAGGTCTCCTGAGGAGGAAGGAATTCGGCCCCCAGACAGCGTTTGGACTCAGGACTGCAGCATCAGCCCTTCCCTGGGTCTCCGGCCTGCAGATTTTGGACCTGCCTGCTACACAACTGTGTGAGCCAATTCCTTAAAATAAATGAATCTCCCAGTCAATCTCCCTCCCTCTCTCTCTCTCTCTCTCTCTCTCTCCACACACACACACACACACACACACACACACACACACACACATCGTTGGGCTACGGAAAACCCTGGCTGGTACAGTAGGAGCACAGGAAAGCAGTGCTGAATAGATCCCTTTACACAAGCACACATGGATCCCAGGAACAAGAAGTCACCGTCCTCTGAAGCTAAAAGTTAGCCACCCAATCTGTACTTGGAACTAAAGCTACTTCCTTGCATAACAATGAATGTCCATGGAAAATCTTTTACATCTAAAGAACAGTAATTAGACGAACAGTATAGTGGAAACATTGTAGTTTTGAAAATGAGAAACCACCCCCTGGGAAAGCTTTAAAGAAGTGTACCCAAGCTCACAGAGAAGAAATGTAAGAGCTAGGAGGATGGGTAGGACCACTTATCTGATTGTATTCAGCTCAAATATTTTCCTTTAGAGGGAAGGCATTCGGTTCCAGCTTTATTTTTCCTCTCTGTGTTTTGATTACTAATTAATCCACAGAGAACAGAGTAGCTTCTACTTCTCATTACTGGAAGTTTTGGGCAGGCACTGAGCTCTAACCTAGCTGGCTGTTTATCACTGCGTGCCCTGCTCAGAGAGCCAGCACGCGAGTCACTGTGAACCAACTGTCACCACACACACACACACACACACACACACACAGGGTTAAAGAGAACTGTCTTGTCCTCAAACATTATCAGTACTTGTATGGCACCAGATCACTTAACTACCATGTAGATTTCTTTACGAGCTCCCTTGCCCCCTCGCGTGCTTGCTTCATCCATAAGGAGCCAGGCTCAGAGAGACCGCAAAGTGACTCAGCCCCATAGCTCTCTGGTGTCTGAGGGCACAGCCCACGGGGCTCTGGAGCCCTGCCTTTGGGCCGCCGCGGCCTTGGAGAACAGGGCAGCCTCCTGAAACTCTGAGCCTCGGCTTCCTCACCTATAAACCAGGGCTAAGGGCCCCTCGGCAGGTTGTTCTGAAGTTCAGTGTTAGCGTGACAGTGTTTAGCAGAGCACCTGGCAAGTGTCGCCGTCTTCTGCGCTGCTCACACGGGGGGGCCACACACTAAGGCACTGAGACGTCAGACCCAGGCTGAGAGCCCACCGTGGAGACGGACACCCAGGCCTCCTGTCCCCTGCCCCATCCCCAGCACAGCCACGGACCCACCCATAGTGGCCACAGCAGAGCTCCAGGCAAGAAGCACGTTGAGACTGTGAAGAAGACCACGCTTGGTCCCACTGCCCGCAGCCCCCCCTGCCACCCTCACCCTGCCTTTCCCAGCAGAGCTCTGGGGCTCTCTTCTCCTCCCTCCTTCTCCAGCCCTTCTCGAGATGGGGCAGCGTAAAAATCAAGGCAATATCAGACTCCAGCACCCAGGTCTTCCTCCTTCCCTTCTGCCAGTTTCACAGCGAGAAGCCCAGCGCCGTGGGAGCCTCCACCAGAGGCTTGTTTCCTGTGTCCCACTGCTTAAAGCAGGAGACACAGTTACCCTGGTTGGGGTCTAAATTAGGAGCAAGAGATAGGTGATCAATGAAATACATGGGGATGCAGCTGAAAATGAAAGTGCCCAAGCCAACATACAGGGAGACCCCTGTGAGACTTAAACAGGCTTGCTGTTACAGAGAAATTTTCAGAGACGCTATCACTCCAAAAACTGAGGAGCTCCAACAGCAGTGGGTAGCCTGGCTTTCTTTTGTTGAACATAGGGAAAAAACAAACAAGCAAACTAACAAACCTAGTTTCCCCCCCATGCTACCCTTTAAGCCTTGCTTACACTGGGGCATAGGGGCAGTGCGCAGCTTTCTCTGAGGGTACCCCTTGTTGTCCTGTCCCCTCCCGGCAGCCCCCGCTGGTGTGAGCCAGTCCAGCCGAGCCAGTCCAGCCGCAGAGCAAACGCGGGTTTCCTCTCCTTGGGTCACTCACCGCAGGGAGCATAGCGGCTCGTGGCGCCGTGCAGCTCCTTGCTCGTGTTCCTCATGCCGGGAGACACGCTGGACCGGCTGTTCTCTGTTCTCGGGTGAACCAGGAACCGACGCGGGGGTTGAGCTGCAGAGGCCGGGTCCCCGTTCCTGCTCTATCTGTCCTCCTCCACCTGACAGGTATGCAGGCGTCTCACTATTCGGGACATGCGGTCAAGTCCAGGCAGGGTATACATCAGGGGCACATCCACACGGGTATACAGCAGGCACACGTCCAGGCAGGGTATACAGCAGGGGCACACACACGCCGAGTAGACAGCAGGGGACAGCAGGTCCCGAGGTACCCCGCCCCCGGCCCGGGTGACGGGTGGCCCCCTCCCTGCCCCGACCCCACTGGCCGTCTGACCCCGCTCACCTGCCGGCCTAGGGTCTGGGTGATTGCCACCTGCAGCGTCCGAGGCCCCTCTGTTCCAGCGGGCGGCTGGGACCAACCCCAAACTCCCAGCGCAGCGCGGAACCACAGCAACCCGCGTCGCCGGGGCAACGGCCTGGGCCAACCGGAGGTCACAGCGGGAGCAGCGGCAGCCAATCGGGGCAGTGTGAGGGGCCGCAGCCGGCCAGTCAGCTCCAGGGGCAGAACTCGGGCTCCTACTGCCAACTGCCCGGCGCCGGTGCGTCGCCTCGGTGCTGGCCTGGGCGTGGCCGCGCTGCTGGCCGGTTGAGGCCTCAGGGCGTGGCGGGGACGTGACTGAGCTGCTGACAGAGGCGTTGCCTCGGTGCTGGCCTGGGCGGGGCCGCGCTGCTGGCGGGGCGAGGCATGGGGCGTGCTCGGGGCGAGGCCGGCCTCAGAGTTCTGGTGCGCCCTCCCCTCCCTGCCGTCCAAGAAATTCGACAGAGATTTTCTTGTCAATCTCCCATCCATTTAAATGCATTAAAAAAAAAAGAGGAGAGGGCTTCCCTGGTGGCGCAGTAGTTAAGAAGCCATCTGCCAATGCAGGGGACACGGGTTCGAGCCCCAATCCGGGAAGATCCCACATGCCGCGGAGCAACTAAGCCCATGCGTCACAACTACTGAGCCTGCGAGCTAGAGCCCGCGAGCCACAACTACTGACGACCGCATGCCTAGAGCCCCTGGTCCACAACAAGAGAAGCCACTGCAATGAGAAGCCCGTGCACCCCAACGAAGAGTAGCCCTGCTCTCTGCAACTAGAGAAAGCCCATGCGCAGCAACGAAAACCCAACGCAGCCAAAAATAAATATTAATTATTTTTTAAAAAGGACAAATAAGTACCTGGGAAAACTCAGCACACAGCCATTTCTGCCAACTGTGTATCAGTAGTAAAATTACCATGTAAACGTCTTCCACACACTTTATTTTTTCAGTATTTCTGGTTTGGAAATTGAGAGATCCTTTTTAAAAAAGTCTTTGGCGGTGTTTCCTCGGAACAGTGTTCAAAGTCCCAACGCTTGACTTCAGTGCGAACTTTTGTCCCACCTGGATTCGGTCTCTGTTGTGAGTCGTGCTCCCCACTCTGCTCCGTGAGCCCAGAGGCCGCAGCAGGGGCCACGACGTGGTCATCAGACAGAATGATGGAGAGGACTAGCCGCTGGAGACCCTGGGGTTCCCACCACCCGGGCAGTAGTATGGAGCTAAGGTTTCCTTTAGCAGTGAAAAGAAAAATCAAAATGTCTTTAAAGGTGGTCATTTGGCAACTTGAAGTAAACAAGGTGCTGCTTCTGCTACACAAGTAAAGCCCTAGAAATCTAGCAGAAGACAGGTGATGTACAAATTGGGTAACGAGAGGATAACTCTTGTGATGGGAATTAACCCTAACTGAGGTTTATCCAGCTCTCATGTAATATTTTCAGGATCCTCAGCTGGCCCAGTCTTGGAAGTAATCAAGACTTTGTTTTTCAATGTCCAATGTTTGCTCCACTGCAGGTAGAGGCACGTAGACTGTCACTAAGAACAACAGGGCTTCCTTTTGTATAAGTCACAGCATTGTTTGCCCAGGGATTAGGGTTAGTGAGAGGATGGCGTCTGGGAACCAGGAGTAGGTTCTCACCAGACCTGCTGCAGCCTCCAGAACTGGGAGAAGTGCATTCCTGCTGCTTATACATCACCCAGTCTGTGGCCTTCATCATGGCCTAAGACAAAGGCTTTGCATCATGTTTAGGATTTCAGGAGGAGCTGGCTTTTAGAGCTATGGATCATTCATCTGAACCAGAAGTTCCCATAGCTTTCACAGCTTTGAAACTGTTGCACCTGGAGACTAACAGTTACGACTGCTTGGATAAGTGGTCCCGCACACCTTCTTTACTTGCCTTCTAAGCCCTGGGACTCTGCTGTTTTCACTATAACGCGCAAGCTAATTCTGCAAGCTAGTCTTCATCGCTGGATCCTACATTTCTTCCTGGCATCTATATTTTGGAGTGCCATAGACCTCAGTCTTTGGACATCTATCTCTGTGTGCTATCCATACTCACTGGTTATTCAATCTCCTCCAGCTCCCCCACCCCCTCCCACCATATGAGATGACTCCCAAATTTTTACTTCCAGCGTCAACACTCCCCAACTTTTAGCAGGGATGGCATATTTCTCTTGCTCCTGGCTCAGTTGGGAACAGCTAGTAACTGGGCTGGGAAGGTCCTGAAAAGAAAGGGTCTCAGAGGGCACAGCCAAGCAGGGCTGAGGAAGAGAAATGTTAATATCGATTATGGCCAATCAGAATTCCTTCTGAACCAAAGAAACTGTAATCTTAAATAAAATAATTGACAAATTATAAAAGCAGGTTGAGTTTATTTGGGAATAGCAGAGGAATTGCAATCTGGGACAAACAAGCTGTTGTCGACTGGAAAAAAAAAAAAAAGCACAACCTAAAAGTCGAGATTTATGTTTTATTCAGTGGACTTGCTGAGGACTTAAGCAGAGAAGACAGCCTCTCAGATCGCTCTGAGGGACTGCTCCAAAAAAGGTAAGCGGGGAGCCAGAATATGTAGGGGTTTTTGCAACAAAGACCAGGTAGTCAGAACATCGAAAGATTACCGTTAATTAAAGAAAACCAGATATCTCAGGGTAATGAATGTAGCGCTTTTGTATGTATCGGAGGATACAAGAGTCTGGGCTCCCTGAAATCATTCCTTTGATGTGCACCTCAGCTGTCTAGGGCCAGTGTCCAGATTTTCTCCCTTCTGGATCCCCTCAGGGTGCACAGTGCATGAGACTGCAGTGGCTGATGGCTTTTGAGGGCCACGTGTCCTGTTTACTGACATGGCAGGAGACATTCTTTGTCCACACTGTGGTGAGCCATAGGCAAGCCCCAAGAGACAAAGGGAAGGTCAGTTTTTATTAGGTTTTGGGCGGAAATTGGGGAGGGTTGTTTTGAATAAAAGTTCATTAGAAAAGAACAAGAGTTCCAGTTTCTTGTTGGCTGCAAGTTGTGGTTACTGCATTGTTACTGGGGTGGGGAGGGATCTTCCTTCCCTTAAAATCAGGAGAAGAAATTCCCATGTTGAAGAATGCCCTCCTTGTGCCAGAAGAAAAGTAGCATTCTTATTATCATGGATAAGAAGTTGAGACCAAGACAATTCTACACTAACAGACCTTGTTACAGCAATTCTTACCTCCCTCTTTCCTCCCGGCACCTTCATGAGAGCTCCCCCTTCAGGAGTTCTCTGATTCCATTTAAAATGAGGTTTTTCTGACTTGTTTTCATAGAAGAAAGGAAACCCAGTTGCAGGTAGGAGGCTGAAAGGTCTGTGTCACAATACTGCTTTTAAAAATATGTTGGGGGGCTTCCCTGGTGGCGCAGTGGTTGTGAGTCCGCCTGCCAATGCGTGGGACACGGGTTCGTGCCCCGGTCCAGGAGGATCCCACATGCCGCAGAGCGGCTGGGCCCATGAGCCATGGCCGCTGAGCCTGCGCGTCCGGAGCCTGTGCTCCCCAAAGGGAGAGCCCGCAACAGTGAGAGGCCCGCATACCGAAAAAAAAAAAATATATATATATATATATATATATATATATATATATATATGTTGGGGTCTTCTGAAAAATATCAGATTTGGGGTTGTGGTCTCAAGTACCTCCTTATTCCAAATTTATAACAACAATAGACAAAATACAAATAGAAAAAATTTAACAAGTCTGGAAGTCATGGGGGTGCCAATAAACACGGAAGATCAGAGATGGGAGTGAAACTAGGAAACTCCCCACTCAAAATATGTCTGCCATCCAAAACTCTAAGTCACTGAGGAAACAGGCCATGGAAAGATGGTGACTAATCAGGAAATGAATGATCTCCAGACAGATTTTATTTTTAATCCAGTTGTTTGAAAAGGGTTTTAAAATGAGTACACACTTAAAGAAATAAGTATACACTTAAAGACATAAATGAAAGAATGATAATGATTTTAAAAATAAATTTCCAAGCAAAAGAAACAAAGAAAAGACAGGTCAACAAAACAAAAAAAAGCAGAACCCAGGAGAATTTGGGTCTTAATCATGTGGGAAAAAGAAAGCTCAAACTCACTCATCAGAATGCAAAAGGAAACTGTCCTGAGGTACAGTTTTTTAAAAGCTATTCAACTGGCAAAGATAAAAAGGTTGGTAAAACACCATGTTGGCGAACAGGAGCAAATCTCATAAATTCCTAGTGGAAACTTAACTGGTAGAGCCTCCGCAGAGGACAAAGGCAACATTTAACAAAATTACAAACACACAGAGACTTTGACCTAGCAGTTCTTCCTCTGGCTGTGCATTCTTGCAGATGTACTCGTACCCTCAGAATAACTTCAGCACGTGCTTATTTACTGAACACTGTTTTCAGCATAAAGATGGTCATCAGGGTAAACTGTTCAGTGCACATTCGTACAATGAATTCCTAGGCAGACATGAAAGAAGGAGGAAGATCATCTCAAAGTGAGTCAGAAAAACTTCCAGGATATATTTTTTCCTAGTATGAATTAATTTATTATACTTGGCAGATTTTAGAATATATTTTTAAAAGATTAAAGACTCTTTGGAACTTTCATAAACCATTTACTGAGAGAGAAAAGTTACTACCCTACAATCAAAGCTATTATTTACGTTTCTTCTTTTTTCCTCACCACCACCATTATCATGGTCACAAAGTTATATCTTCACGTGAAAAAAGCAAGATGCAGAGCATGGTTCCTAGCAAGCTACCATTTACTTTCAACAAAGTGAAGAGATGAATAGACAGATAGATGGAGAGAGATAGATACACACATATATACACACATATATTTGTACATAAGTATATGTATTTTACATATGTATTTGTACATGCATACCATATCTTTGAAAGAAAATGGTCCCATGGATGCAAGGAGGGTGGAGAACTGATAACTACCAGGCAGAAGTGGGTTAAATAAGGCAACACTTTGCTATGTATCATTTTGTATCTTTTGAATTTGGGACCATTAGGTAAAAAATCAGGAATCTTGGGATTTCTTGGGATAGGTCTATACTTCACAGAGTTAAAAAGAAAATTAATGGGACTTCCCCGGCGGTCCAGTGGTAAAGACTTTGCCTTCCAAGGCAGAGGGTGTAGGTTCGATCCCTGGTCCAGGAGTTAAGGTTCCATGTGCCTCATGGCCAAAAAACCAAAACACATTTTAAAAAGTAGCAATATTGTAGCAGATTCAATAAAGACTAAAAACAGTCCACATCAAAAAAATTAACCAAAAAAAAAAAGAAAAGCAGTGAATTATATACTAGCATTTACAAATTTACCCTGAAATCAGCATAGCAAAGACAGATAAACCAAAAAAGAGAAAAATATCAAAAACAAATACAAAGGGACAGTCGAGCGCTATGGAGAATAAAACAATAGGAAGTCACAAATGTCAGCAGGTGGGACATCATAAGAAAAGAGCCACAGAGGAGAAGCTTCAAGATGGCGGAATAGGGCTTCCCTGGTGGCTCAGTGGTTGAGAGTCCGCCTGCCAATGCAGGGGACACGGGTTCATGCCCTGGTCCCGGAAGATCCCACATGCCGCGGAGCAACTAAGCCCGTGCACCACAACTACTGAGCCCGTGTGCCTAGAGCCCGCGAGCCACAACTACTGAGCCTGCATGCCACAACTACTGAAGCCCAAGCGCCTAGAGCCCATGCCCAGCAACAAAAGAGGCCACCGTAATGAGAAGCCTGCGCACCACAACGAAGAGTAGTCCCCGCTCGACACAACTAGAGAAAGCCCTCAAGCAGCAACGAAGACCCAACGCAGCAAAAATAAATTTTAAAAAGTACTGAAGCAAACACAGTGAAACATTGATTTGTTGTAGCAGAATAGTGGGTACGGCGACTTCCCTGGCAGTCCAGTGGTTAAGAGTCTGCATTTCCACTGCAGGGGGCACGGGTTCGATCCTTGGTTGGGGAATGAAGATCCTACATGCCGTGAGGCATGGCCAAAAGAAAAAAAAAATTTAATAAAAAAAAATTGAGAACAGTGGGTATGGGTACCCTGGCATTTCCTGGTATGTTTGGGAGCTGCTGCCGTAAAACACTGTGATGTACACTCAGGATGTGTGCTGGCTGGTGGAGGGGGCCGCGTGCACCTGCTGTGTGGGGCTGGGCCATTGTGATGTGTCACAGAAGGTGATGCAACAGAAGAGCCCGAGGCATCTCAAGGTTTGTTCACTCGGTTTCCTCCTCGAAGGACAGCCACCTGAGAAGTAAGAAGACAAAACCCAAACCAACAAAAAGCGCATTATGGATCGCATCACGTTTTCCATCAAGTAGCAAAGAGACAGCGGACGGTGTTCCATCTACCAGCAATTTGTTCCTCGTGGGGAAAATGAGTGGGAGACCCAGGTCGAGGTGGAGCGCCTGGCTCTTCAGGGCTCCTTCTGAGGAGGCCAGCAGCGGCCCGGGCAGGAGCACTGTGCTCTCCGAGCAGGAAAACCCTGACGCCAGCGGGTACGTACCTGCAGGGGGGATTCCGTAAGATCTGGTGGTGTACGTGTCATGTGTCCTATGTGCTCTGTTCACCTGGAAAATAACCCTCCTTTATAGAGAAAGCCTCTGACGTTTCTCTGAATCCCAGTACTTTCTGTGGACTGCTGTCTTCTTTCTATGGCAGGGTTTTTAGGTTAATTACAGCAAGTGGGGGACAAGGGTTATAAAAGAGAAGACATTCTTTTTTAATGTCACTTTGGCAGCAGTGTGAAATTATGTGATTGTAACCTGCAGCATCTCCGGTCATTCGTCAGTGGCCTCTTGCCCGGTCTCTGTCGTGTGCAGGGTCCAGCGCTGAGCTTTACGACTCTGGACACAGAGGGCATTTGTTACGTCCTTGGGTGAGAATTGACTACACAGGCTGTTAGTGGGTACACATTTTGAGCTAATAACTGTCTCCTCTAGTTAGAGCACGTGAGGAGACAGCAGGAAAGCCCCGGCCACTTGGGTGGCCCAAAGACCCAAGACCCTTCACCTGCCCCCTTGGAGCTGCCTGCTGGGAAAACAAAACAAAGAGTAATGAAGTAACGGTCCCCATGGTGACAGCTAAGGTTTAATCAAAAAGCTTAGTTAACCTTTGGTTAATGAGGTATGTGGTAATTTTCATTAAGCCAGTCCCTCGGGAGGGATCCATGACCTGAGTAACTCTCTTTAGACAGTGGATCCCCCAGGTGACCAGTGAGATTTCAAGGGGTATGGTGGTTTTAAGAATGCACGTTCGGAGAAGAGGGCTGGGAAAACCTTCCTCTCTGTTGCTTTCAGCACATTCTCACCACCCTGGATGGACAATAGACATGATTGCTTTTCGTAGATGGATAAGCCACTTAAAGATTCTATATGGGGGAAATTAGGTGGCTCATTCTGTAGAGGAACAAAATTTGCCCCCCCCCCATAAAATATGTCTCTTTGGCATGAGGGTTCATTTAGGCCAATTATTTTGAAGAAACAGAAGACTCAGGAGGTTCTTTTTACCTTCCCCTTAGCTGTGTAAAGAACTGAGATAAAGGGACCGTCCCTGGAACAGAGCTATCAGCAGGGAGGGATGTCTGCAAAGAATTGGGGCAAGGGGTGGGGACCGGCAGGGCCCAGACATCAGAGTCCACTCTGTGTCCCACTGTCTCCGCTTTTATGTACCAGACACTTGCTTTTCCATCCCCATGTGAACTGCCTCCCTCCCCTTTGAAGTCCCAACCCTGACCTCCTCTTCTGCCTTTAGCTGAAGATGGTATTTGAGGTGAGGGTCTCAGCCATCTGGGCGAGCGACTCCGTTTTCCTGGCCTCCCTCACACGTACCTGTTATAAAACTTGTGTTTGCTTAATCTGTCTCAGGTCCATTTAATTCTTAGACCAG
Source organism: Phocoena phocoena (assembly GCF_963924675.1). Lineage (NCBI taxonomy): Eukaryota > Metazoa > Chordata > Mammalia > Artiodactyla > Phocoenidae > Phocoena > Phocoena phocoena. The sequence goes on along the minus strand of NC_089227.1, from coordinate 535,445 downwards.
CCAGAGGAATCTAGGAGGGGAGAGGAAAATGTTTTCCTCCCTGAGGGTCCTGAGTCTATACTCCCCGCGGGGTCTGAGCTGCTTCGGGAGCCGTCAGGTTACAAGCCCAATGGACAGTACAGCTCAGGAGCAGATCCCTGAGGGAGTAAATCTGTCCATTTGGTCAACTAGCTCAAACGAATTCAGGAAACCTGCTTCCTGTCTGGTTCGCATAATGTTAAACAGCAACGTTACTTTCTGTGGCCTGGGGTTTTAGGTTAATTACAGCAAGTGGGGGACAAGGGTTATGAAAGAGAAAGACATTCTTTTTTAAAACATGCTCTTTGGCAGCAGTGTGACATTATGACTGTAGACTGCAGCCTCTCGAGTCATTCATTTGTCAGTGGCCTCTTGCCCCGTCTCTCTCGTGAGCAGGGTGCAGCGCTATGAATGAAGCAGCTTCCAGACTTGAGGTCCCTTGCTCAGCCATTCTTCATTCGCCTGGAGCAGGGAATTCTGCCTTTCTGTTGATGGCAGCTAGCTCATAACAGGTCAAAACCCCAAACTCAAACTGCTCAAGGGACTTGCTGAAACGCAGGCCCAGCAGTGCCATAGGGGCGGGGCGGGCAGCAGGCCGCTGTGGCCAGACTGTGGGCACACGTCCGTCTCCAAGGGTCCGAGGGGCCTGGTCCCCATTTGCGTGGCCTGAGGAGGCTGAGGGCCGGTGGGGTCCTGGGCACCTGGCTTCCTCAGTGATGATGGCTGGGCAGGCCTGGGAACCTGGCCCTGAGGGCACAGCCAGCTGAGATTCCTCAGCGGGGCCTGGGCACCGGCAGGAAGACCCAGACTGTGTGCTGGATGAGCGCCCCCTGGCAGGGTGACCGACCCGCCCAGGGACCCCCGTCCCCTCAGCCATGGCCTGGACCTCGGAGGGCGAAAGTCAAGACGTGGGACCTGAACAAGTAAGATGTGGGGTGATGATGCCGCAAGGACGCGTGGAGAAGGAATTTGATGCCTGTCTTTCTCTTTATTGTCTACGACCTTTAAGAGCATTACACCTTTAGATAAAAACTTGCAGGACAGAGGATAACATTTGTTTTGATGGAGGTTTATAGGAACATTGTGACCTGACCTTCCCAGACAGCTGCGAGAACAAAGGCTCTGACACCAAGAAGCCTGCAGCAACCAACCTCGCCCATCCCCCGCCTTTCCTACGAAAGGGCTTAGCTGAAAGGCTTCAGGGAGTTCTGAGGTTTTAAGGCGTGAGCCACCCGTCTCCTTGATCGGCACTGAAATAAAACTTTCTCTGCTCCACGCTCCAACGTTTCTGTTTTGTCTGCCCTCACTGTGCATCGGACACACAGACTTACGTTCAGTAACAACGCCCCCTTTCCTAAGTTGAGACCCAGTGCCTCTCCTGCTACGTCAAGGTGCCATCTGTAATTAATAAGTGATTCATCTTTACCTAGTTTTTCGTACGTTTTAAATAGAAATTTCATTCTGCCACCTTAGAGTACTTTGCCCCAAAGCTCCTAGCCTTCTGTCTTAACGTGATTCGCCTATTTTAGCCATTTTCTTTTTTTTTTCTTTTTAAACAATCTTTAAAGTTGGATGTGGAAAGGTTATAACTGGGATCACATTGTAAAACTCTTTGGAAAAATCTACTGAGGCCGAATATGCACAGACTCTACCACCCAGCAGTTCCTCTCTTGGGAGTTCACCTAAATGAAATACACACGGTGTGTTCATCAAAAGCCACGGACAAGAGCGCTCACAGCAGCATCGTTTGTAAGACTGCAACGGTGTTGTGCATCACGGCCCCTAACGCCCACCAGCATCAGGATGGTACCCGTCTGTGTACTCACACAGTGGGGTACTCTGCAGTGATGAGAATGAAGGGGCTCCAGCCACGCAGCGTGAGGCCATGGATGGCTCGCAAACATTCAGAGGATCAGCCACACATATGTTCCGTTTACGATTCTTCCCAACCAGGAAGCCTACTCAGTGGGCACAGAGCCTGGGAGAGAGGTGCCCTTCAGGGACGGGAAATGCAGGGTCTGATGGGGGCCCAGAGGGGCTGCTGACCAGCCCCTGTGCTCTCTCCTTGTTCTGGGTGAAGTTACATGGATACGTTCATTTTGTGAAGGTCCACCGAGCTGTGTGATGGTTTGTGCTCTTTTCTGTATGTATGTTGTACTTCAATAAAAAGTGGGGAAAAAGGTTAGGATTGCTTTCAAGAATTTTATCAGATAGTTGCTCATTGTCATAGTTCTTTAGCTTAATACCGAATTTCCACAGAATCAGACTCTGACTTTTCTTTTTTCTCTTTGGCTCACGCTACATTGCAGACCTCTAAGAAAACAGACCTCTGTTTTCTTCTTTATAAGCATTTATAGGCATAAAAACATGCAACAGCATGACAGCAATGTGTGTGAAAGAGAGGGGTATGTATGTATGTGTGAATATGTATATACACCAGCCTGAATCCTGTTTTCCCTCAATTTCACAGATAGTGGATTAGGAATTAAATTAACTCACATACTCAGCCTAGTCATGTTTCTTGACTTGGTTGTAGAGGTTAAAGTTCAAATTAAAGGTTAAGGGTGGTGTGCTGTTAAATTCTTTTTGCTGTTCTTCTTCTTTTTAGGTTAACTCGATCATGGAAGACTGTCACGAGTATGGTGTTTATACTGACATTTCTTCTTCTAGGTGAGTCTTCCTAAATAATGATCCTTGAAGCCATTTCACAGGATGTGTGTGGTGAGAGACATCACCGTGGAATGACTCACATTTGTAATAGATGCCACAGGAGCCTGGAAGTGACTGCACGCTCTTGAACCATTCCTTTTTTTTTTTTTTTTGTCTTTTATTTCTGATCGTAAAAGTAATATGGGCATCTTTGTGAAAACTTAGCAAGTACTTTATTTCTCTTAGAATCACAGTTTAAAATGAAAGAAGTTGCTGTGAAGTTAAGAATCCTTTATATTTTTATTGCAAACACATACCATTGACCTTTTCTAAATCTGGGTGACTCATCTTATGGGATTTTGACAACCAAAGGCTCTGGCTTATCATAGGATTCTTGAAGAAATGATGGAGCATGCAGTTTGCAGTTTTCTGACTGTAAATATCACCCATCGCAAACCCTAGCACACCGGAAAACTGCTCTGTGGTATGCAGACAACCTGAAGTGTAGACTGCCCATGAAAGAGTTCCACCCAGTTTCACCACGAAATGCTGTCTTACATGGCACTGGAGGCTATTTAGTTGGGACTGCATGCAGATACCTGGACCGAGGGCTCTGTGAAGCTTGCACCAGCCTTCCTTTAGCTGCATCTTAGTGCCCTGAGCACCCACCCCATCTCAGCAGACCTCTAGACTAGACTTTGAATATTCCAGTTCCTACCGAGAACTGCACGCTTCCTGGCTCTGCTGCTTCCAGCTGCCTGGTCTTCATCTCTCCTGATTTCAGTCTGTGAACCTCAGGGGGCCGCCGCCCCCGCACCCCCGACCCCTTGCTGCTGCCCGCCCCTGACTCATGAACCCTCTGTGATGAGATTTCCCACAGCTCCACCCTAGCCCCATGTACAGTGATCCACGTCTGCTCTTCTTGGGCTCCACCTCCCTGCCTGTGTCAGGAACACGCCATGTGAACGGTAGAACTACTTGTGCTCAGGATTTTCCTTGTTTTGGAAATGAATACCGTATATTCCTTTGATATCTTTTAAGATACATCCTCACAGTGCATGCAAACTTCTTCTTTGTCTTTCCCCACTGTAAGCTTGCCCACTTGCCCACAAAGGGGCCAGATCCATTTTAGACACCACTGATGTGTGAATTATTTCAATAGAATTAAAGTGGACTCAGATCCTTTTTTTTTTTTTAATTGATTTTCGGCTGCATTGGGTCTTCGTTGCTGTGCACGGGCTTTCTCTAGTTGCAGCGAGCAGGGGCTACTCTTCATTGCAGTGTGCAGGTTTCCCATTGCAGTGGCTTTTCTTGTTGTGGAGCACCGGCTCTAGAGCGCAGGCTCAATAGTTGTGGCACATGGGCTCAGTAGTTGTGGCTCATGGGCTCTAGAGCGCAGGCTCAGTAGTTGTGGCGCACGGGCTTAGTTGCTCTGCGGCATGTGGGATCTTCCCGGACCAGGGCTGGAACCTGTGTCCCCTGTATTGGCAGGTGGATTCTTAACCACTACGCCACCAGGGAAGCCCCTCAGATCCTTTTCTTTTATCTACTGGGGTGAAATCCACATAATATAAAACTAACCATTTAGAAGTGAACAGTTTAGTGGCATTGAGTGCATTCACAGTGTTGTACAACTACCACTTCTAATTCTGAAACATTTTCATCAACCCCAAAAGAAACCCCACACCCATGAATCAGTCACTCCCCATTCCCCCTCCCCTATCTCCTGGCAACCACCGATCTGCCTTCTGTTTCTAAGGATTAACATGCTCTGAATGTGTCACATAAACGGAACCATACAATGTATGACCATTTTTGTCTGGCTTCTTTCACTAAGCATCGTGTTTTTGAGGCCCATCCATGTTGTAGATGAATAAGTGCTTCATTCCTTGTTGTGGATGAATAACATTCCGTTGTATGAATAGACCACAGTTTGTTTATCCAGTCAACTATGGATGGGCACCCACTGCTTCCACCTTTCGGCTGTTGTGAATAGTGCTTCTATGAACATGTGTATAGATGTACTTGTTTGAATACGGTAAGTTCTCTACATACGAACCTTCACGTTGTGAACTTCCAAAGGTTTGAATGTACGTTCACATGTCCAATCACATAACTTAGTTCGCATGTCTGGTGTACATTGTCATGCGTGTGCATCCTCTATAAGTGGTTGTGCTTTTGTGTACTACACAGTACTGTATAGAGTACTGTAGTACAGTAGCTTTATTTCTTGCCTGTTCCCTCGATGCCAGCCCCTGGGTGCCAGCTTTTGTACTGTACTGCTGTACTTTTCAAGGCACTGGACTGTAGAATTTAAAATGTTTTCTGTATTTTTTGTGTTTGTTTGTTTTTTATGTATCATTTGTGGGAAAAGTATTATAAGTATTTGGACTTATGAAAAACTTGGACTTACAAACTGGCTCTCAGAACAGAACTCGTTCACGTGTAGTGGACTTGCTGTACCTCTTTTCAATTCTTTGTGTTATATTCCTATTAGCAAATTGCTAGGGAGGAATTGCCAAACTCTTTTCCAGAGAAGCTGCACCATTTCACTTTCCCACCAGCAATGTACGATGGTCCCAGTTTCCACACATCCTCACCGACACTTGTTATTCTCCATTTTTTAGGATTGTAGCCATCCTGGTGGATGTGAAGTGCCGTCTCATTGTGGTTTTGATTTGCATTTCCCTAATGATTGATATTGACTAATATTGAGCCACTTTTTATGTGCTTGTTTGACATTTATATATCTTCTTTGGAGAAAGTCTCTTCTAGTCCTTTGCCCATTTGATTGGGCTTTTGTCTTTTTGTGGTTAGACTTGTAAGAGTCCTGTATATTAATATATTCTGGATATTAGACCCTTCTCAGATATATAATTTGCAGATATTTTCTTTCATTCAGTAGGTTGCCCTTTCACTTTTTGAGTAATGTCCTTTGATGCACAAAATGTTTTAATTTTAATGGTGTCATATCTAAGAATCCATTACTAAATTTTCAGTCATGACAATTTACTTCTATGTCTTTTCTGAGAGTTGTATGATTTTCGCTCTTATATTTAGCTCATTGATCCATTTTGAGTTAATTTTTGTATATAGCATGAAGTAGGGATCCAACTTCATTTTTTAGCAGTTATCTCAGCATCATTTGTTGAAAAGACTATTTTCCCCATTGAATGGTCTTGACACCCTTGTCAAAAAATTCAGTCAGCCATAGATGTATGGGCTTATTTCTGGATGTGAAATTCTATCCCATTGGTCTATATGTCTATCTTTATGCCTGGACCACATTGTTGGAATTTGACAGGGATTGCTTGGAATCTATAGACAGTTTCAGGTAGTATTGTCATCTTAACAATAGTAAGCATCCTGATTTATTTACATCTTTAAAAAATACCTTTCAGCATTCTTTTATAGTTTTCAGTTTGAGTTGTAAAATGTGTCTCCTGTAGGCAATATATAGTTGGATCATGTTTTTTTAATCCATTCTGGCAGTCTTTATTTTGATTGGAGAGTTTAATCCATTTACATGTAAAGTAATTACTGATAAGAAAAGAATTCCGCCATTTTCCTATTGTTTTCTCTGTCTTATACCTTGTTTGGTCCTCATTTTATTCATTATTACCTTTTGTGTTTAATTTTTTTTTTGTTTTTTTTTTCTTCGCTGTGCCGCACAGCATGTGGGATCCTAGTTCCCTGATAAGGGATCAAACCTGTGCCCCATGCAATGGAAGCACACAGTCTTAACCACTGGATCACCAGGGATGTCCCTGTAGTGTACTGTTTTGATTTTCTTCTCATTTTGTGGATATGTTTTAGAAGTTTTCATGGTGACTACCAGGGAGATTACAACTAACACTCTGAATTCATAAAATATAGCCTGAATTGGTACCAACATAACTTCAACAGCATATAAATACTCTGCTCCTATACAGCTACATCCCTTCCTCTTTTATGCTGTTGTCAAAAATTACACTCTTTTTTTTAACACCTTTATTAGAGTATAATTGCTTTACAATGGTGTGTTAGTTTCTGCTTTATAACAAAGTGAATCAGTTATACATATACATATGTTCCCATATCTCTTCGTTCTTGTGTCTCGCTCCTTCCCACCCTCCCCATCCCACCCCTCTAGGTGGTCACAAAGCACGGAGCTGATCTCCCTGTGCCATGAGGTTGCTTCCCACTAGCTATCTATTTTACATTTGGTAGTGTTTATATGTCCATGCCACTCTCTCACTTTGTCACATCTTACCCTTACCCCTCCCCATATCCTGAAGTCCATTCTCTAGTAGGTGTGTGTCTTTATTCCCGTCTTACACCTAGGTTCTTCATGATCTTTTTTTTTTCCTTAGATTCCATATATGTGTTAGCATACGGTATTTCTTTTTCTCTTTCTGACTTACTTCACTCTGTATGACATACTCTAGATCCATCCACCTCACTACAAATGACTCAATTTCATTTCTTTTTATGGCTGAGTAATATTCCATTGTATATATGTGCCACATCTTCTTTATCCATTCATCCAATGCGGGACTCTTAGGTTGCTTCCATCTCCTGGTTATTGTAAATAGAGCTGCAATGAACATTTTGGTACATGGCTCTTTTTGAATTATGGATTTCTCAGGGTATATGCCCAGTAGTGGGGTTGCTGGGTCGTATGGTAGTTCTATTTGTAGTTTTTTAAGGAACCTCCATACTGTTTTCCATAGTGGCTGTATCAATTTACATTCCCACCAGCAGTGCAAGAGTGTTGCCTTTTCTGCATACCCTCTCCAGCATTTATTGTTTCTAGATTTTTTGATGATGGCCATTCTGGCTGGTGTGAGATGATATCTCATTGTAGTTTTGCTTTGCATTTCTCTAATGATTAATGATGTTGAGCATTCTTTCATGTATTTGTTAGCAATTTGTATATCTTCTTTGGAGGAATGTCTATTTAGGTCTTCTGCCCATTTTTGGATGGGGTTGTTTGTTCTTTTGTTATTGAGCTGCATGAGCTGCTTGTAAATTTTGGAGATTAATCCTTTGTCGGTTGCTTCATTTGCAAATATTTTCTCCCATTCGGAGGGTTGTCTTTTGGTCTTGTTTATGGTTTCCTTTGCTGCACAAAAGCATTTAAGTTTCATTAAGTCCCATTTGTTTATTTTTGCTTTTATTTCCATTTCTCTAGGAGGTGGGTCAAAAAGGATCTTGCTGTGATTTATGTCATAGAGTGTTCTGCCTATGTTTTCCTCTAAGAGTTTGGTAGTTTCTGGCCTTACATTTAGGTCTTTAATCCATTTTGAGCTTATTTTTGTGTATGGTGTTAGGGAGTGTTCTAATCTCATACTTTTACATGTACCTGTCCAGTTTTCACAGCACCACTTATTGAAGAGGCTGTCTTTTCTCCACTGTATATTCTTGCCTCCTTTATCAAAGATAAGGTGACCATAGGTGCGTGTGTTTATCTCTGGGCTTTCTGTCCTGTTCCATTGATCTATATTTCTATTTTTGTGCCAGTACCATACTGTCTTGATTACTGTAGCTTTGTAGTATAGTCTGAAGTCAGGGAGCCTGATTCCTCCAACTCCATTTTTTGTTCTCAAGATTGCTTTGGCTATTCGGGATCTATTGTGTTTCCATACAAATTGCGAAATTTTTTGTTCTAGTTCTGTGAAAAATGCCAGTGGTAGTTTGATAGCGATTGCATTGAATCTGTAGATTGCTTTGGGTAGTAGAGTCATTTTCACAATGCTGATTCTTCCAATCCAAGAACATTGTATATCTCTCCATCTATTTGTATTATCTTTAATTTCTTTCATCAATGTCTTATAATTTTCTGCATGCAGGTCTTTTGTCTCCTTAGGTAGGTTTATTCCTAGATATTTTATTCTTTTTGTTGCAGTGGTAAATGGGAGAGTTTTCTTAATTTCATTTTCAGATTTTTCATCATTAGTGTATAGGAATGCCAGAGATTTCTGTGCATTAATTTTATATTCTGCTACTTTACCAAATTCATTGATTAGCTCTAGTAGTTTTCTGGTAACATCTTTTGGATTCTCTATGTATAGTATCATGTCATCTGCAAACAGTGACAGCTTTACTTCTTCGTTTCCAATTTGGATTCCTTTTATTTCCTTTTCTTCTCTGATTGCTGTGGCTAAAACTTCCGAAACTATGTTGAATAAGATTGGTGAGAGTGGGTAACCTTGTCTTGTTCCTGAGCTTACAGGAAATGGTTTCACCATTTTTCACCATTGAGGATGATGTTGGCTGTGGGTTTGTCATATATGGCCTTTAATATGTTGAGGAAAGTTCCCTCTATACCTAGTTTCTGCAGGGTTTTTATCATAAATGGGTGTTGAATTTTGTTGAAAGCTTTCTCTGCATCTATTGAGATGATCATATGGTTTTTCTCCTTCGATTTGTTAATATGGTGTATCACATTGATTGATTTGCATTTATTGAAGAATCCTTGCATTCCTGGAATAAACCCCACTTGGTCATGGTCTATGATCCTTTTAATGTGCTGTTGGATTCTGTTTGCTAGTATTTTGCTGAGGATTTTTGCATCTATGTTCACCAGTGATATTGGCCTGTAATTTTCTTTCTTTGTGACATCTTTGTCTGTTTTTCATATCAGGGTGGTTGTGGCCTCATATTTTGTATCCACTAACATAGATCTATAATTATTTTTATGCATTTGTCTTTTTAATCATGCAGGAAATATAAAGAGTTACGAAGCCAAAATACAATAATACTGGCTTTTATATTTACTTATTAAAACTTATAGTTGCCTTTACTGGAGATATTGATTTTCTCCAGATGACATTGACTCTCTAGTGCCCTTTCACTTCGGCCTGAAGGAGTCCCTTTAGCATTTACTGTAGGGCAGGTATTCTGGCAATAACTTCTTCAGTTTTTGTTTTCTGGGAATGTCTTAATTTCCTCTTCATTTTGAAGGATAATTTGGGTGGATATAGAATTCTTGGTTGGCATGTTTTGTTTTTTTTTCCTTTCAGCATGTTAAATATGTCATCCCACCAACTTCTGGCTTCCATAGTTTCTGATAATATTCAGAGATCTGATAATATTCTTATTAAGGATTCCTTGTACTTGACAAGTAGTATTTATCTTGCTCTTTTCAAGATTCTCTGTCTTTGGACTTGAGGACACAGTGGGGAAGGGGAAGCTGGGATGAAGTGAGAGAGTAGCAATGACATATATACACTACCAAGGGTGGGAGGGAGGCTCAAGAGGGAGGGGATATGGGGATATATGTATACATATAGCTGATTTACTTTGTTGTACAGTAGAAACTAACACAACATTATAAAGCAATTATGGTCCAATGAAGATGTAAAAAAAATTTTTTAATTCTCTGTCTTTGACTTTTGACTGACTGATTATAGTGTGTCTTAGTATAAGTCTCCTTAAGTTTATCCTAGTTAGAGTTTGTTGAGCTTCTTGGATGTGTAGATTTATGCTTTTCATCAAATTGGGAAGTTTTCAGCTATTATTTATTCAGATATCTTTTGCTCTGTCTTCTTCTGGGACTCCCATAGTGTACATTGTTAAGTTTGAGGCTGTTTGGCAGGTCTCTCAAGCCCTGTGTACTTTCTTTATTCTTTCTCCTCCTCATCATCATACTTGACAATTTCAATTGTTCTGTCTCTGAGTTCATTGAGTCTCTCTTTTGCCTACTCACATCTGCTGTTGAGCCCTTTCAGTGAATTTTTTCTTTTCAGTTATTGTACTTTTCAGCTCCAGAATTTGTATTTGGTTCCTTTTATAATTTTTCTATTGGTATTATCATTTTATTCATACTTCATTTCTTTGGTTTTCTTTAGTTCTTTGTCCATGGTTTCCTTTAGTTTTTGAGCATATTTAAGACAGATGTGTTATAAAGTTTTTGTCTAGTTAGTCCAATGTTTGGGCTTCCTCAGAGATGTCATGGCCAGTTTATGTCTTGAAATCTTTCAACAGACATTGCAGCCTCCCAGAAAACTGTTCTAGCCCAAGGGAGTGGGTAGAAACAAAGGTCAGCCTCTGCACCAGCTAATCAGGGGAACACTAGGCAGGTCAAAACTCAGAGTCACACTAGTTGAAGAACAATGTCTGTATTAGACCCCTGGCACAACATCTGCACCAGAAACATTGGCTGCCATCTGCACAGCCACTGCCACCATTCTGGGGAGTGGGAGATGGTAGGGCAGGTGAGCAATAATGCCGCACTGTTCTCTTTCCAAAACTAATCTGCCCTTTTCTTCAGTCCTCTGGTTGCTGTAAGTTTGAGATTAGATTTCAGAATCCCAATAAAGTTGGTCCTGTTAGTCTTTGCAAGCTTATGATTGTTTCAATGAAGGAACAAGTTCTTGAGCCCCTTATGCTGCCATTTAAAATTATTGTCACCCAAGAATCTGATATAGCTTCCCTGCTTAGAGAAATCTCTATTAATATATGTTGTCCGCAAAAATTCAATTAACAATCAGGTTAAGAAGGAAAAAGAGGAATTTTATTCAAGGCAAACTGAGGATTATATCTCAGGAGACAGACTCTCAGTAGTTCTGAGAACTGTTCCACCTGTTAGAAGTCGAAGGCACATATACATTTTTGAGACAAAAGCTCATACGTCAAAATGACATGCTGATATTTATATAAAGTTCACTCCCGTCTTTGAGGAACCCTGGATAATGTGTAATGCAGATGCACACTGCATATTAGGGAGGGAGGGAGGAGGCCCAAATGGACACAGAGAAAGAACTTAAATTTTTTTTTTGTCCTGCCTGAAAATATAAATTTTGTTTCATCAATGTAAAATATCTTATAACTGTTTCCAGATAAACTATTTAATCAAAGTCAATCTTTTCCTTAACAGGATTTAGAAATCACATGAGGCTTAAAGAAAAAGAGTTTCCTCAGAAATCCAGACAATTTTATGCTGTAATTGCAGAATATGGTTCACAGCTTTACAATTACCAGGTGATGTTTTGTTAAATCATTTTGTTTGTCACTCATTTAAAATCTAATACACTAGATTTGTGATTCATTACCCTTTCTTTCTTCCCTGTTTCTCCCTTTTGCAATGGCAATGTCTATCCTATGCTGCTATGTTTGAAAGCAGTTAATGTGTTTGATTTCACAGCCTCATAGCTGGAGGGGAATTTGCTTCAGGATGAATTGTACCTGGGGTCTCATCCATATCTGACTTGGATGACATTTAGTTGAGGCTTTGGACTTTAGACTTTTAAGTTGATGCTGGAATGAACAAAGACTTTTGAGCTGTTGGGATAAAATGGATGTATTTTGTATGCAAGAAGGCCATTAATTTGGGGGGCCAGGGTTAGAATGTCACAGGCTGAATATTTATGTCCCCCCCCAATTCATATGTTGAAACCTAACCCCAGGTATTAGGAGGTGGGGTCTTTGAGAAGTGATTAAGTCATGAGGGTGGAACCCCCATGATTGGGATTAGTGCCCGTTATAAAAAAGATAGCCCAGGGACTTCCCTGGCAGTCCAGTGGTTAAGATTCCACAGTCCCACTGCAGGGTGTGTGGGTTCGATCCCTGGTCGGGAAACTAAGATCCTGCATGGCACATAGTGTGGCCAAAAAATAAAAACAAAAAATAAAAAAAGATACCCCAGAGGGTTCCCTGCCCTCTCTCTGCCATGTGAGGACACAGTGAGGAGACACTGTCTATGAACAGGAAGTGGTTCTCACCAGATACCAAATCTGCTGGTGCCTTGATCTTGAATTTCTGTCTCCACAACTGTGATAAATAAACTTGTTATTTATAAGCCAACCAGTCTCTGGTATTCTGGAGCAGCCTGAACAAACTAAACCAGCACCCCAAGGGAAGCTTCAGCACATGGAAAATGGCAACTAACACTTCAGTTAACCACTGCCTGGAGCTGTGGACAGAATGGTCTCCCATCTGTCCTGAAGCTAGTTAGAGCAAAAGGGACTGAGCCTGAGATCAGACACTGGTGTCCTCTCTCTGGTGCACCCCAGCACTCCAGATGTTACCTCGTCTATCCTATGCTTTGGCCTCTGAAGATGAGAGAAAGGAGGAAGGACAGGAGCTTCGGTCAAGTCAACCACTGCTCCACAGAAAGAAGGGACAGACCAATGAACTCCATCCAGTCAGTGACCTTGGACCTGAGCTGGTGCCCTCTTCCCTGGAAGTTATAAGGTTTAAAATTAGATAACGTGTGGCAGTTTTGTTATAAAAAAAAAAAAAGTACTGGCCACGTGAGGCATTTGTGAACACTTGCATCCAATTTGTCACAGCTCGAAGTATTGGAGCCACATTCTAAGGCATAAAGCTTTGGGTCTCAGTCGACATTACCTGTAAAAACAAAACAGTACTCACCGAGGCAGTGCACATACAAAAAGTGGACCAGTACAGAGAAGATCAGCACGGCCCCTGAGCAAGGATGACTAGCAGATTCATAAAGGCTTCCATATTTTTAAGAGTAAAATAGTTAACAATGACTAACAAGGCTGTGGCCCTGCCCACAGCTGTTTCTCTGCCTTTTCTACTCAGCCCTGTCCTTTCTCAGGAGGCTGTTGATTCCACACCTGTCCAGTTGACTGCAGGTGCCAACTGGTCCTCCTTCAATGGGCATGTTTTGGGTCAGGCAGCAGGTGTTTCATCAGGAGCTCTGTTGGAGATGCTGTGCAGTCCTACTGAAGGCACTGGACATCTGTCCTAACCTTCCATGGGGCTCTGTACACCTGCCCGGAAGGAAGCTCCAGAAAGGTTCTTAGGAGCCCCAGCACCATTCTTATCACAGGACTCTCGTGGGAGGGATGGATCACCAGCCGTACCCAAAGCAGCCTCTGCTGCATCTTTGAGGTTTTCATTTTTCCCTGTGGATGCTGACCCATCTTTCACATGTTATCTTCCTTTCCCAGTCCTTCTTTTCTCTTCACTTTCATTTCCTCACTTTTTTTTGGTCTGATGGCTTTTTATTTTTTAATTTATTACTTTATTTATTCTTGGCTGTGTTGGGTCTTTGTTGCTGTGCACGGGCTTTCTCTAGTTGCGGCAAGTGGGGGTTACTCTTCGTTCCAGTGTGCAGGCTTCTCATTGTGTTGGCTTCTCTTGTTGTGGAGCACAAGCTCTAGAGCACAGGCTCAGTAGTTGTGGCACACGGGCTTAGTAGTTGTGGCTCATGGGCTCTAGTGTGTAGGCTCAGTAGTTGTGGCTCGTGGGCTCTAGAGTGCAGGCTCAGTAGCTGTGGCACACAGGCTTAGTTGCTCCGTGGCATGTGGGATCTTCCCGGACCAGGGCTGGAACCTGTGTCCCCTGCACTGGCAGGCAGATTCTTAACCACTGTGCCACCAGGGAAGCCCTGGTCTGATGGCTTTTTATACTATATTTGCTCCTATAGTGGCAGCCACCTAAAATCCTTTTGGAAATGAGGCAAATAAAAATGCTTTTAAAAATCCAGAAAATGTTAGCTTTCAAAGAACTCTCAAATATATTTATCAGCAAATTAATGAAGGCATATTTTCTGTATGTTCTTTTAAGGTTAGAACAGAATAAAAGTAACAGAAGTGCAACACACTTCCTCTACCGACAGGAAACCTATTCAAACGGAAACTGAAAAACTAGAAATAAGAATTTCTCCCTACCAAAAATAAGCTCCCACATCCACATCCACATCAAAAGAAAAATGTTGAGGAGAGCCTATAAGAAATGAAATTGTCCACTAATGAGAACCTACCGTTTAGCACAGGGATCTCTACTCAGTGCTCTGTGGTGACCTAAATGGGAAGGAAATCCAAAAAAGAGGGGATATGTGTATACATATACCTGATTCGGTTTGCTGAGCAGTAGAAACTAACCGGGCATTGTAAAACAACGATACTCCAGTAAAATATATATATATATTTTTTTTGCGATACGCGGGCCTCTCACCGTTGTGGCCTCTCCCGTTGCGGAGCACAGGCTCCGGACGCGCAGGCTCAGCGGCCATGGCTCACGGACCCAGCCGCTCCGCGGCATGTGGGATCCTCCCGGACCGGGGCTCGAACCCGCGTCCCCTGCATCGGCAGGCGGACTCCCAACCACTGCGCCACCAGGGAAGCCCTCCAATAAAATATTTTTAAAAATTTAATTGCTCAGCAGAAAAACAAAAGCGAGATAATTGCTTACTGTGTGGCGTGCTGTGTTCCACTCCACTCCATTGTCAAACACCAGTGTGGATGAGACGTCCCTCCTGCCTTGCACCATTTTGGCAGAGCAAACTGATGGGAAGTCAGAGTCTTTGAAACAAAAAAGCAAACTTGTCCGTTTAGAAGGATGGAACATTATTTCCCAGATAACTCATGGTTGGTCACTGCAGTGGGTTGAAAGTGACCCCCAAGAAGCTATTTCATGGCCTGACCCCCAGAACCTGTGCATGGAACCTTTATTTGGAAAAAAGAGTCTCTGCAGATGTGATTAGGGCTCCTGAGATGAAGTCATCCTGGATTTCCCAGATGGGCCCTAAACCCATTGACACGTGTCACACAGCTGATAAGAGACACACAGAGGAGAAGCACCTAGGGGAGAAGGGCGTGTGGGGACAGTGCAGCCACAGCAAGCCCGGGAGCCTCCAGAAGGTGGAAGAAGCAAGAAATGGAATCTCTCTTGAGCCTCAGAGGAAAGTACGGCTCTGCTGACACCCTGATCTCGGACTTCTGGCCTCTAGGGCTGTAAGAGAATCCACTTCTGTCATTTTAAGCTGCTGGGTTTGCAGCCATTGGTGGGGGAGCCTGGAACCCACGAGGTTCGTGGAACTTCACACACAGAGGAGCTGGCAGAAGGAAGCTGGGTGGGCAGGGGCTGCAGCCTGGGAGCAGACCCTCTGTCCGCTGTCCCATGTGGACCTCCTCTGCCACGCCCCATGTGCATCCTAAATGGTAGCAACGTCGTCAGCCTGGCGGGGCACCCCTGTTCAGACGTGAGACGGTCCTGTTGGGACACCCTGCCGGCATGAGGTAAGGGCCTGCAATGTGTTTGAGGGCATGCTAATGGAATCCAGCCATCGGCTTCCTTACAGAGAAAGGGGATGCCCCTCGCTGTTTACAGGAACAAACCTCAGGTCTGGATGCCTCCGCATCTCCTCTAAATATAACTATTTGCAGGAAGATGCAGGTGTCTTAGAGGCTGTGGGTCCCACTTGCCACACGTCTCTATCGAGGGTGGCAGTGTGATTTCCTTCCCCTTTACAAATAGAAAAAATAACTCCACCTGAGTAGGCAGGATTTGGAATGATTTTGTTTTGTTTTGTTTTGTTTTGTTTCTTTCAGGCCAGGCTTCGAATGCCAAAAGAGCAACTGGAACTTTTAAAGTGAGTGAGATGTTCTCATGTGTGGGACTTTCTGGTGTGGGTCCAAACACTGAAATGCTTTTGTAAAATTATAAAACTAATTTCTACTTCTGTGGATCATTCTTTAAGGAAATATACACTGGGAGGTGCTTTCAATATTATTTATTATTTTTTTAAAAAAGGAAACAACCAAGATGAGAAAAACAGGTCGAAGGTTAAACATGTGGAATGGAGAATTATGAAGCCATTAAAATAATTCTAAAATATGTTTACTGATCTGGGAAGTGCAGTGGGACACAAAATTATTTTGTAACAATGTTTTTGCATGAAATAAAAACTGTTACAAACACACCAAAATTTAAGTTTTTATTTCTTCAAAATTTTATATTGTTTCACAAATGGGGAGAAAATACTAGATAAGTAGTGCTTCCATTTTTTTCAGCATAAGGAAATACCCATTGGCTTGACATTTTCTTATTCTTTCTAATAACTTTCAAACTGTACAAGTAGCAGAGTCCATACTTGGAAAGTAAAATCTTGCACTCTGGAGCTGGTGAAAGGCAGCTGCCCCCCACCTGCACCCATGGCTGGATCCTCCAGCCCCACCCCCCCCCCCCCCCCCCCCCCCCCCCGCCTCGCACGCCCGAGGCTGGTCCACAGAGTCTCAGGGCTTGTCTGGGAATCTCCAGCTCTGTATCCCACTCAAAGTACAAGGTGTTCCCCATCCTAAGGAGGTGAGAGGGGGATTTAAGATCCACACTGTGAGATCACCCAGCTCAGGTCAGGGTGGCTGCACTCACCAAGGGAGGGATGGGCCGTGCCTACACAGAGCACGCCCCAAGCCCTGGGATGTCCGCAGGACAGCTTCCCTGAAAGCCTTTGCTTTTCACATGTGGGGAAGGGCAGTGCTTTAGACGAAGGGGCATCTCCTGAGCGCCCCTCACTTGGGGTTTCTCTCTTCTGCAACGTAAAGCACCTCTTTGTTTTGCTGGCCCTGAAGCCCAGCTCTGGGGGCCGGCAGGGAGCCCACAGCTTCCTTCTTTCACAGTGAGGATCTCCATTCACAGGAAGGAAAGCCAGACTTTGGAAAACAACTTACGCGAAATTCTATTCTTAATTGAAGAAATAGACGTTCTGAAGGCCTTACTTAGTGATATACGGGATGGTCTGCACAGTTACAGCTGGACAGCAGATGGAGACTCCGCTGAAGGCTGGGACCACACTGAAGTTGTGGACGAGGTGATGTGGGCATTGGCAGGGAGGCGGGGCTCGTCCGACCTTCAGTTGTCACATCCACAGCTTATGTGAGTGGGGATGGAGCGATAGCTGGGGTGTGGTCTGTGCCCTCTTGAAAATTCTTCCCCGGCAGTAGCTTACATTCACTAAAGCTTGCCCCTGGAAACACACTTTTTCATAATTGCTGTGTCACAGGGAAGATTTTGTATTTCAAGAAAACTGACTTCCCACCCAAATAAGTAACTGATTCTGTCTTATTTTGCAGTTAAAAACGAAAGAAGACAAACAAAAGCTCATTCAGAAATGACAGTCTCTGAAAGTCCATACACAAATACTCAAATAGTAAAATATTTTTATTCAGGGACCTAAAGCTCGTGTATTTGACCTACTTAGCCCCAGGTCGGGCAACATTATGATGAAGACCAATGAGATTGGTTTTGCCTCTTCTCCCCCCTTATTAGCACTAGCTTCTTTCCTTTCCTTAGGTTCTGCTTTTTGAAAGACACAGAAAGCTGACACTGACCACCACTGCCTCAAGGCCCCCACTGCCACGGCCCTGGGACAAAGTGCTTCCTCAGTTAGAACTCAGACTGTTATGTTCTCTCAGGACACTTGCTTTTCTAGACTCAGAACATCCTCAAGAACCCAATATTAATCCAAATGATGAATAATTTCTCACACAAGCAATCACGTACTCTATGTAAACTGCCTTGATCCCCAAATACCTACAGGGAGTTCCCTGGCGGTCCAGTGGTTAGGAATCTGCGCTTCCACTGCAGGGGGCACAGGTTCGATCCTGGGTTGGGGAACTAAGATCCCACAAGCTTCAAAAAAAAAAAAATATATATATATATATATTTAACCAAATATTTACAGAACATTCAAGCCTTTATTACTAAGCAGAGACACTATAAGGGGCACCCAGCAGGTCACACGCATCCACATTTGACTGCCCCTCCGTGACAGCGTGATGGAGTAGTTGTCAGGCCTTCAGAAGGGGCTTGAGTCCAGCCTTGCTCTGTGGCCTTGGTGAACGGCCCGAACATCGCAGGTTGGATAACTCAGCTGCCTGAGAAACACCGAGCCCACTGACCTGGGAAGGTGATGTTAAGAATCTGTATGCGGTGCTGGGCTCCATCTGCAGCTTGGTCAATGTTCAGTGTTGTTATCATTTTGCAGATTAGGGAATTTGGGTTCAAATCAACAAAGTAAATTGTCAAAACTCAAGCAGTTGACAGAGATTGTTAACAGGAAACTCTTTTTAAAATTTGTACAGGAAATGTCAAACTTGGTAAATTATGTACTTAAAAAGTGGAGAGGAGATCAAGTCCAGATGGCCGATTACGCCCTTAAGTCTGCAGGTGAGTGAAGGAGTGACAAGGCCAGTATAAAAAGTCGAGGCTTCAAAAGCATCTATGTCCTCTGTGTTACTTTATCTGGTGTTTATCTATCTGGTAACTGGAGAGGGAGAAAAAACTAACAAACCTAGACAATGAAGAGGAGAATAGAAATGGTTGTGAGTGCAGATGTGTGGGTAAAAGCACCACAGAGAAAGTGCGCCTGCCACAGGGAGGCTGGGGATGCATCACAAACGTTACAACATTCTATCCTCTATATACTAAAACGACTACTAATGACTAATCTAAATGCATTATTAGTGATTAAGTGATAGTGTCTCAAGACTGTATAGAATGTTCTTAGTATCCTCCAAAAATATATTCTTAAGTGCTTAGGCTGTGAATCGTTAATCTTAATATTGCCTAGAAGCCCCTGCCTGTGGCAGTGTATGACCATGTGCTCAGTGAAGCATTGGGGGGGGGTGGGGGGTGGGAGGGAGGAGGGGGAAAGGATGCAAGAGAAAGAGGGGGGAAATACAAAGCACACAGAGGAGCGCTAATTTTTATCAAGTGACAAAAGTCAAACTAATATTGCGGAAATAAATTTGTGTCCTGCATGGAGCAGAGAACATTTGAACCAGCATGATTATTAGTCGTGTGTGTGTGTGTGTGTGTGTGTGCGCGCGTGCGCACGCGTGTGTGTGTGTGTGTGTTGAGAGACAGAGCAAGAGGACAGAAGTCTGACTTTGAATTCCCTGAAGCCTGAGAGGCATGAGCTTAAATAAGGTGGGAAGGTAACTCACAGAATGCTTTTTTTGTTTGTTTCCTTGGGCATAAATTTATTTATTTATTTTTGGCTGCATTGGGTCTTCGTTGCTGTGCACAGGTTTTCTCTAGTTGCGGCGAGCGGGGTCTACTCTTTGTTGCGGTGTGTGGGCTTCTCATTGCGGTGGCTTCTCTTGTTGTGGAGCATGGGCTCTAGGTGCGTGGGCTTCAGTAGTTTTGGCACGTGGGCTCAGTAGTTGTGGTTCACGGGCTCTGGAGCTCAGGCTCAGTTGTTATGGTGCACGGGCTTAGTTGCTCCGCGGCATGTGGGATCCTCCGGGACCAGGGCTCGAACCTGTGGCCCCTGGGTTGGCAGGCGGATTCTTAACCACTGCACCACCAGGGAAGTCCGAGTCTTGGCATTCTGATACAGCCTTTTGATGCCTTCTTCCTATTCTGTTGAATATACTTACAATTCCATTTGGAAAAACCATAATGACAAAGGTCCGTAGATACCCTGTGTAAAACAAGGAATGGCAGAAAACGTTATGGCTTCTGAATAAATGTTAGCATGATGCACAGCCAGCTTCTGGTTAGGATGAGATGGAGAAAAGCCCAGGGTAGCCTTTCTTCCCTGCTGATGACATACAACTAAAAGAGTTGGACAAAATATAAAAAGCTGCTACCTGAGTATGATGAAAAGTAAACAAAAGGAGGCAGATTGTGGAGGGAAGTAAGAGACTGGAAATGTGGCCCATGCGGGGGTGAGTTTACTGTTTTTCTTTTCTCTCAAAGCTTGAGCTGAGGCTTGAGCTGCAGTGACAGAGCCGCAAGGTGGTGACAGCGCGGTGGGTGACTAAAATTATGAGAGAAACTCCACCGTTCTAGAAAGAACCAGAACAAAATAGTCCTGTTGGCCAGAGAGTGTAGGAGGAAGGCTTGAGAAGGCCGGACAGGAGAGCAGACGCCCTGACCTCATGTGTGTGGCCTGATGCCGGCTTGCCTCATAGCTTCTCTTTCACGGAGATGGACCCACGGCAGCACAGCAGCGGCTCTGAGATTTTGACAAAGATTTAGCCACAGCTCAGGTCTTAGACTGTCCACTGAGGGGCACATGGGCAGAACATGCCTATTGTAAAGGTTCTGAAAATGGAACTGAGATTGTTACCACCTCCCATAGAAAAGGAGGGGCATTTATGGTCTGAACATTTCCGGTTGATTGTGTGATGAAACAAACAAAAGCACCCAGAGTCTCCCAATATAATATTCAGTATGTCTAGGATACAGTTCAAAATTAGTCGACATACCAAGACCTAGGCAAGTGTGACCAATTTGCAAGGGGAAAGAGAACCAGCAGATGCCAACCCACTCCATCAGGACACAGATGTTGGATTATCACACAGAGACTCTGAAGGCAGGTAGTGTAACTAGGCTTCACGTGGTAAAGGTAAGTAAAGCTAAAATGAATGAAAAGATATGATCTCTCAGCCAAGACAGAGAAACTATAGAAAATAACCAGATGAAAATTTGAGAAATGAAAATACAACATCTGAAAAAAAATTCATTATATGGGCTTAATAATAGGACAATGACAAGAGAAAAGAATTAGTGAAACTGAAGAGCAGTAGAAATTATCCAATCTGAAGAAGTGGGAAAAAATGGAAACAATTTTGAAAAAAATGAAACAGCTTCAGAAACCTATGGGACATATATGAAAAGGTCTAACGTTCTCATCCTTGTAGTCTCAGAAGCAAATAAGAGATAAATGCAGAAAAATAATTTATTTGAAGAAATAATAGCTGAAAACATCCCAAATTTTGTTAAAAAAGTAAATTTATAGAGTCAAGAAACTGAGGAAATCAGAAACAAGATAAAGTCAAGGAAAATTATATCCAGACACATCATAAATTTCACAAAACCAAAGATGAGGAAGTCTTGAAAGCAGCTAGAGGAACAAAACACACACATTAATATGGGAGAATAATGATACAAATGACTGCAGATTTCTTATCGAAAACCAAGGAGACCAGAAGAGAAGGGAACTACACTGTAAAGCACTGAAATAAAGGAAATGCCAATGCAGATCCAGTAAAAATATCCTTTAAGAATGAGGATGAGGGACTTGCCTCGTTGGCGCAGTGCTTAAGACTCCATGCTCCCGATTCAGGGGGCCCAGGTTCAATCCCTGGTCAGGGAACTAGATCCCACATGCATGCTGCAACTAAGAGCTCACATGCCACAACTAAGAGCTCACATTCCACAACTAAGGAGCCAGTGTGCTGCAACTAAGGAGCCCACCTGCCACAACCAAGACCCAGTGCAACCAAATTAAAAAAAAAACAAAAAGAGAATGAGGGTGAAATGAAGTCATTCTTAGATGAAGGGAAACCAAGGGACTTCTTTGTCAACAGATCTGCTAAAGGAAGTTCTTCAGGGCTAAGGGAAATGACACCAAAATGAAACTTGGAACTTCAGGAAAGAAGAAAGAACAACAGATAAGACAAATATCTATAACTATGAGACAATTTTCTTAAGTTCTTTAAAATAGGTATGACTGTTGAAAAGAAAAATTATAACATTAGCTGATGGGGTTTTAATATATGTAGATGGACAATTCTTAAGGAAAGGTCAATGGGTGAAGTTAAAGGGACCTCTTGGTAAAATATTAGCTCTAAATTGACTTTGAAAGGTTAGTTATGTGTATTAAGATTGCCAGAGCAACCACTAAAAAAATACAGAGACAAAGTATGTACAGAGGGAACACACCTCAACATAATAAAGCCATATGTGACAAACTCAGAGCTAACATCATACTCAACAGTGAAAAGCTGAGCACTTTCCTCTAAGATCAGGATCTAGACAAAGATGCCTACTCTCACCACTTTTGTTCAATGTAGTATTGGTAGTCCCAGCCACAGCAATCAGAGAAGAAAAAGAAGTAAAAGGTGTCCAAATGGGAGAAAAAGAAATAAAACTGTCACTATTTGCAGATGACATGATACCATATACAGAGAACCATAAAGACTCTACCAAAAAACTATTACAACAAATAAATGAGTTCAGTAAAGTTGCAGGATACAAAATTAATACATAAAATTCTGCTGCATTTCTATGCACTAATAACAAATTATCAGAAACAGAAATAAAGAAAACAACTCCATTTACAATTGCACCAGAAAGAATAAAATGCCTAGGAATAAATTTAACTAAGGAGATGAAAGAACTATACTCTGTCCTAGTCAACACTGTACTAGAATTCCTAACAGTAAATTAAGACAAGAATCAGAGAGAGAAGGGGAGGGAAGAGTGGGGGTGAGGAGGGGAAGAGAGGGAAAGAAGAAAGAAGCAAGCAAATTGGAGAGGAAGAAATAAAAAACTGTATTCACAGACAACATGATGATTTATGTAGAGAATCATCAAAAAATCTATTAGAACTAATAAGTGAAGTTAGTAAGTTCAACTGTATATATATAATTTTTAGATGCTAGTAATAAGAAATTGGAAAAATAAATTTTAAAAACAGTCTTATTCACAACAGCAGTGAAAAACATGCTAAAAGCAAAAAAAAACCCCAAAAGACCACTAATGAAAGAAATAACAGAAGACCTAAAAAAGTGGACAGATCTTCCAAGTTTGTGTATTAGAGGCACCAATATTGGTAAGATGGCAATTCTTCCTAACCAGTCTATTGATTCAACACAATCCCAGTCAAAATCTCAGCGTGATTGTTTGTAGAAATCTACAAGCTCTTTCTAAAATAGCCAAAACAGTTTTGAAAAGAAGAACAAATTTGGAGGACTCACACTGATTTGAAAGCTTACTATGAAGTTACAGTAATGAGGGAATGTGATGTCGATTAAATTAATGAAACATAATAAGAAGTCCAGAAATAGTCCCACACTAATTAACTTTTGACAAAGGAGAAAAAGCAAGTTGATGGTGCTGGAAGAGTTGGACATTCGTATGCAAAAATAAACCTTGACTCACAGCTCACACTTTAAAAAAGTTAACTCAAAATGCGTTAAATGTAAAAAGTATGATCTAAATATAAAGCTTAAAACTGTAAAACTTCTAGAAGAAAAAATAAGAGAAAGTTTTTGTGACTTTGAGTTGGGAAAAGATTTCTTAGACACAATACCCAAAATGTGATCCGGAAAAAGAAAAGAATGGATAATTTGGACTTCATCTAAATTTAAAACTTCTGCTTGGAAAAAGCCATTGAAGAGAATGAAAAGACAATTCACAGGCTGGGAGACAGGATTGCAAACCAAATACCTGACAAAGGATTTATACCCACAATTTATAAACACTCAAATTTCAGTGGTAAGAAAACAGCCAATCCAATAAAAAGTGAGCAAATGATTTGAAAGCCACCTCATCAAAGAAGATATATACATGTCAAAAAAGCACATGAAAAAATGCTCATCACTAGTATCCATTAGTGAAATGTAGACATACCCATTAGAACAGCAAACAAACAAAACCTGACACGTGAAATGGCGGCAGCAATGGAAAGCAAGCAGAACTCTTACACAGGGCTGGAGAGAACGTAACGGTGGTACAGCCATTTTTGGAAAACCATTTGCCAATTTCTTTCTTTCTTTTTTTTTTAAAAATTGAAATATAGTTGATTTACAATGTTGCATTAGTTTCAGGTGTACAACACAGTCATTCAATATTTTTATAGCTTATACTCCATTTAAAGTCATTACATATAAAATATTGGTTATATTCCCAGTGCTGTGCATTATATCCTTGTGTCTTATTTATTTTATACCTCGTAGTTTGCACTTCTTACTCCCCTTCCCCTATCTTGCCCCTCCCCACAGCCCTCTCCCCTTTGGTAACCACTAGTTTGCTCTTTTGTATCAATGAGTCTGTTTCTGTTTTGTTATAGTCACTCACTCGTTTTATTATTTAGATTCCACATATAAGTGAAAACATACAATAATTGTCTTTCTCTGTCTGACTTACTTCACTAGGGTATGACATTTGACAATTTCTTATGAAGTTAAACATAACACGTATGAGACAGCAATTCCACCTCTATGTATCAATATTTACCTAAGAGAAGTTTAAACTTATGTTCACAATAAAACCTGTCTGAGAATGTCTACGGCAACTTTATTCATTGTCACCAAAACTGGAAATAGATGAAGGAATAGCTAGTTGTGATGTATCCATACGGTGGAATGTTACTCAGCAATAAGAAGGAACACATTCATTATACCTGCCAGGAAGCTCAAATGTATCAATTGTGCTAAGTGAAAGTAGCCATATTCAAAAGGCTACTACTGTGATTGACTACAAAGAGACGGCAAGAGAGAAGGTCCAGAATAGGCAAAAGTAGAGAGCAAGTAGGTCAGTGATTGCCTAGGGTTGAGGTGGGGTTCGGGGGAGTGACCGCTGAGTGCAATAGCGTTGCTTTGGGTGCTGATTGAAAGTGTTCTAATGTTGATTGCGGTCATGGTTGTGCGACTCTGTGAATATGCTAAAAACCACTGAATTGTACACTTTAAATGAGTAAATTGGGTAGTATGTGTATCTCAATAAAGCTGAATAGAAACTTAAAAAATGAGAATGAGAAAAGTGAATTTGAATTACTTAAAAACTCTACCTGCCACAATTAGCATTTTCTGAACTAGATTATGGCTGGGGTGGGGTCAGTCCTCACATCAGTATGTGGAAGTTTAATTCCCGTCCAACCAGTCAGTCCAGCAGGAAAATTCATTGACCAAGCAGACCGTATCAGCACTCAAAAACAAGGTACTCACAGGGTTGCCAGGTAAAATAAAGGATGCTCAGTGAAATTTGAGTTTCAGGTAAACAGCAAACAATTTTTTAGTATATGTCCCAGATATTGTATGGGACGTAACTGATTATTCATAGTTTATGTAAAATTAAAATTTAACTGGGAATCTTGTGTTTCTACTTGCTAAGTCCTGCATCCCTGGGTACATTCACTATTTCAAATCCTACCATCTTAGAAAAGGCACTGGTGATCTGATATTCACCACGTATGTGTCTTTTTAATGTTGCATTGTGATATCCAGATGGAATTTAAGGAAGTGATTTGCATTTTCTTTATTTCTTATGTATCAGATACATTTTGCTTCTAAAATGAAGTAACCTGAAGGGATAATATTTGATGAGTATATTTTATATTTCTTTGATTAAAATGAAAGCTCAATAAATCTGCAGAATGGCTGTTATGAATACAACTTGTTAGTACATTTATGACATTGCTGGTCATTCTGCTTTTGTTTTTGATTGAATTGGGCTTATTTATCACATGACTTGTTGAAGTATGGGGATCCATATGTCTCCTTAGCTAATAAATACAGTACACATAATATTTCCATGTCTAAATCAATTGCTCCAGATTTCAATTTTTTATTGTAATATCAGTTCCAGAAATTTTGTGAAACCACACAGAGTAAGAATGGTTTTCTCAAAGTGACAAAATTTCAGTGGTAGTGAAAGCTGAAAGTCATCCTTTTCTTATCAGTTTCCTGGTATGAATTTTACCTTATTTGTAAGTTGCCCGGTAATAGTTTCCCAACAACATTAAAATCTAAATGGTGTTTTGAATTGTGTGATTTTTTAATTTTAAAAATTATTTTATAATTTCAGGAGCCTCTGTTCTTGAAGCTGGGACCTCAGAAAGTTACAAAAATAATAAAGCAAAACTCTACTGGCATGGGATTGGGTTCTTAAATTATGAAATGCCTCCAGATATCATTCTCCAGGTAAAAGCTAGATTTAAAATAACCTGTTTATATTTTAGGATTCTGTTCCTATCACTTACCAGGAAAAATTTTAATGTCTGAAATGGCAACAACTCTGAACTTGTCAGGGAAACTGAAACTGTACTCTTGCATTTTTACAGTCATCAAAGTACGTGAAATATTTCCTACTTATGGGAAATGAACTATGATTAATTAATTAATTAATAATTATTTATTATTCTAAGATCAGTGAACTACAGTAGGTACTTCTCAAATAAAACGTACACATTCCATATCTTTTCTTTAAGTTGATTCCGTGGTCTTCCTTTTCCACTGAAAACTTCAGTCACTCAACAAACACTTGTTGAAGATGCATGACCCCTAAGCGCAAGTACTGTGCTATGTGCTGTTCAGGCCAACACATTCTTATAAAGTCCAATTATAATAGGAGAAATTTCCAAGTAAGATTTTCACTGTCATTTCAGTTCAATTCAAAAGGCATTAGACACCAACTGACAGTGCAGTTCTTCTTAACTATAACTACACACCTGCATTTATTTCCTGTTTAGAAATACCTTCAGTGGCAAATATATAGATCTCACTCCAGAGTACAGTCTAGATCTAGAAAATGGTAGACATCATCTTTCTTCCTTACCACCAGTATAGCCAGCTTCGCCATCACCACTACTACCGTCACCACCTCCATCACCATCATCACCTGCCATCATTGTCACCACAGTGACTGCCACCACCCTCTTCATTACCACCACCGGCACTGTCTTCACCAGTGCCTTCACCACTCATACCAACTAGCTGCCTGTAGCAACTTACAGTCCAGTTAGAGCAATAAAAGAAAACATACTCACACAATAAAAGGCTCTGATTGACATCAGCACAACCAAAACTATGGGTATCATGGAAGCTTTCCTGTTTGATACATCCCACGCAGTGCCTTCATATTATAGGCATAAGCAAGTTCTTCGGTCAATAGTGATTAGCTGGCCAACATTGTAGGAGTGGATTTATATAAGCAGGTAAAAGATTAATGCAGTGTTGTCTTTCCAGCCGGATGTCCACCCTGGGATGTGCTGGGCCTTTCCAGGTTCCCAGGGTCATGCCCTAATCAAGCTTGCCAGGAAGATCATACCAACTGCTGTCACCATGGAACACATCTCAGAGAAGGTGTCTCCCTCAGGAAACATCTCCAGCGCACCCAAGGAATTTTCTGTCTATGTGAGAAGCTGTCTAAATCTTCATTCAGAAGGGGTTATAGTAGATGATTGGTTAGGAGTTGGGAGCTGGGATCTCATCTGAACTGTGCAGCTAACCATTTGTATCACTGTAAGAAAATCACTTACTTCCGGGATCTCTGTTTTGTCATCTACAAAGTAAAAGGGTTGGACCAGATGATTACTATTACTTAATTCTATTGTTTACTTTTATCAAAGTTATACGAGTATAATTTAAAAAGAAACATTTCGATGTTTATAAGGAAACATGATTTCCCCTTGTCCCACTTCTCCCACCCCAATTTTTACTCTCTGGAAGCTTCCACTTGCAACAGTCTTAGCTGCTTATGTCATTACTGACTTCACGTTTGCTTTTACTGTTATTCCTTGATTTTTCAGTTTTGATTATTATCTACTGACTTCCTCTAATGGAAAATGGAGATTAGTTCTCTTCCATGCCTCTCCCATTCTCCCAAAATGTTTATGTCTTAACTTAAAAAAAAACCAAACAGGTTTATTGAGATATAATTCGCACTCTGGTGATTCAGTCATGTAAAGTGTACACTTAGTGGCTTTTGGTATATTCACAGAGTTGTGTAACCATCAACATGATCAATTTTAGAATATTTTTACTATTCTCCAAAGAAAGCCTGCACCCCTTAGCTGTCACTTCCCATCCCCCACCTCACTCCCCCAGCCGCTGACAACC
Source organism: Phocoena phocoena (assembly GCF_963924675.1). Lineage (NCBI taxonomy): Eukaryota > Metazoa > Chordata > Mammalia > Artiodactyla > Phocoenidae > Phocoena > Phocoena phocoena. Next base: position 507,468 of record NC_089227.1, on the reverse strand, counting down.
ACTAATCTACTTTGTACCTGTAGCTTTCCCTATTTTGGATATTTTGTATAAAATGGAATCATATAATATGTGGTCTTTTGTTTTTTTTAATTACTTAATTTTTGGCTGCTTTGGGTCTCCATTGCTGTGCGCAGGCTTTCTCTAGTTGCAGCGAGTGGTGGCTTCTCTTTGTTGCAGACCGTGGGCTCTAGGCACACAGACCTCAGTAGTTGTGGCTTGCGGGCTCTAGAGTGCAGCCTCAGTAGTTGTGGCGCACAGGCCCAGTTGCTCCGTGGCATGTGGGATCTTCCCAGACCAGGGCTCGAACCTGTGTCCCCTGCACTGGCAGGCAGATTCCTAACCACTGCGCCACCAGGGAAGTACTGGTCTTTTGTGAATGGCTTCTTTCACTCAGCATGTTTCCAAGGTTCATGTATGTTATAATATGTCAGTACTTCATATTTTTAATTGCTGGATAATATTTTCTTATATGGATAGACCCCTTTTATTGATCTGTTCATCAGTTGCTGGACATTTGAATGGTTCCCACCCATTTGACTATTATGAATAAATCTGCTGTGAGGAGCTGTGTACAAGGTTTTCTGTGGACCTCAGGCTTCATTTCTCTTGGGTTTGTGCCACAGAGCGGAATTGCTAGATCACATGATGAATCCGTGTTTCATGTGTGAGACACTGCCAGACGGCTTATCTCAGTTTCAATCCATAGCCAACATTTTCACTGTGACTCTGTGAACAATATTGTTTTAGTTGAGTCATACAATGCACTGGAATACTATTTTCTTTACATGAAAATTTTGATGTTCTTGAGGATAATTGCCTCATTTTAATTTAATTTGCTTAGTTATCTATATTTCTATCATGAAAACATTTCCAACCTCTTCTTCAGATGTGTAAATATCCTCCCATTCTGCCCATTCATGTCAGATACTTTATAAATAATTTCTTTTTTATTTTTTAAAGATATCCTCTGGAGCACTGCTCATCTGCTCCAACCTGGTTGCTGGCCAGGCCTAATGCACAATTGTTGTCAGGGGGTTTCATGTCCACATCCTGGGGATTTGACTTATCTAATCTATTTTTTTAAACATCTTTATTGGAGTATAATTGCTTTACAGTGGTGTGTTAGTTTCTGGTTTATAACAAAGTGAATCAGTTATACATATACATATGTTCCCATATCTCTTCCCTCTTGCATCTTCCTCCCTCCCATCCTCCCTATCCCACCCCTCCAGGCGGTCACAAAGCACCGAGCTGATCTCCCTGTGCTATGAGACTGCTTCCCACTAGCTATCTATTTTACATTTGGTGGTGTGTATGTGTCCATGCCACTCTCTCACTTTGCTCCAACTTACCCTTCCCCCTCCCCATATCCTCAAGTCCATTCTCTAGCAGGTCTGTGTCTTTATTCCTGTCTTGCCCCTAGGTTCTTCATGACCATCTTTAAAAATTTTTTTTGGATTCCATATATATGTGTTAGCATAAGATATTTGTTTTTCTCTTTCTGACTTACTTCACTCTGTATGACAGAATCTAGGTCCACCCACCTCACTACAAATAACTCAGTTTCATTTATTTTTATGGCTGAGTAATATTCCATTGTATATATGTGCCACATCTTCTTTATCCATTCATCTGCAGATGGACACTTAGGTTGCTTCCATGTCCTGGCTATTGTAAATAGAGCTGCAGTGAACATTTTGGTACATGACTCTTTTTGAATTATGTTTTTCTCAGGGTATATGCCCATTAATGGGATTGCTGGGTCATATGGTAGTTCTATTTTTAGTTTTTTAAGGAACCTCCATACTGTTCTCCATAGTGGCTGTATCAATTTACATTCCCACCAACAGTGCAAGAGGGTTCTCTCTTCTCCACACCCTCTCCAGCATTTATTGTTTGTAGAGTTTTTGATGATGGACATTCTGACTGGTGTGAGGTGATACCTCATTGTAGTTTTGTCTAATCTATTATTTTAAAAATCTTTTCTATCTCATTTTTCTTCTTTGTTTTCTGTTCCACCTTCTGGAATATTTTATCAATTTGTATTTTAAACCCTATGCTAAATTTTTCATTTCTGCTGTCATGATTATTCTAAGACTCTTTTTCTATAAATACTCCTTTTTCTAGAGTGTATATGTTTTCCTATATTACTGGATGCAATTACAGTTTTGTTCCATGTTTTTAGCTCCCTCACATCTTTACTCCCAAGTACCGCCTTTCCTATTTGTTAACAGGGGCTCCATGTTTCTTGTTAGTTGCTTTCCACATGTGTCTGGTGGCTGGCTTTTGCCGCACACATGAGAGGCAAGTCAACAGTGAGCTTCACGGCTAGATGGTCTGGTTGGAGACTGCAGAGTGTGGTATCCAGAAGTTTGACCCCAGGAATCCTGCAACCTTGTGCCCAGGGGGTTTCAGCTTGGCCAATGTGCTGGGTGTGGAGGTGCACAGCCCACCATTCATGCAGAGGTTATACCTTCATCTCTTAGTTTTGCAGGGTGCTCCTGAGGTTAACATTCCTAGAGCTGGGGGGAAAAGGATAATCCTTTTCTGGACAAGGGCAGGGGTGATGACCAGGGTATAACTGCTTCTGAAAAAGACAGTTAGCCCACTCTCAGATGTGGGGACCCCTCAACCTCATGCTGGGCCCCATTGCACGGCCCCAGCTCTGGCCCCTTCTGGGCCCTTGCAGTAAACATCAGCACCAGCATGCTGTTGATTCCCCCTACAGCCAGGGTAGCGTGAGTTTTTTCCAGGCCACTATACCAGTCACCATTTGGCCACCTCCAGATGTTTTTCTCTCAGTGTCTGCTCCCATGTTTTCCTCAGAGGTTTATGCCTTACTTCAATCCCTTCGTGTTCCTATCCAAAGGAGGGCTCAGAGTTAAACAAGGGTGCTCAGCCTGTCTTGTGTGTCATTCAAACCATTAAATGCCATGGTCCTGGAGTTATAAAACACAGAGACTACTGTCCTTTGATGCAAGCCTGGTGCCATCCACAGTCAGTGTCTGCAGACACCTATAGTTGAGCTATGTTGGATTTGAGCAGATCAAACCCTGTCTCACAAAAGTGTGCACAGTTGCTCATTATAGAGGGATTTTATGGATGAATCCTTCAGGCAAGAATCCTTTAGTAAGAAAAATTACTTCTCATTGTTTTTCTCTAATATTAGTGAATTTCTGAACCAAGTGAAATTAAAATAGAATGATAAAGAAGGTGGAAATAAAAGTAGCATGCCTCTCAACAGGCTAAAGGAACTATATGAGACTTTATATATATATAAAATGTGAAATATGTATATTGATATGTCAATATATAGATGAATGTATATATTATATATAATATATATAATTGAATATATTATATATAATTGAATATAAGATATATTAGAAATAATTGAATATATATTATATAAAATTGTGAGTGCATTATTTAGTCATTATGTATCCAATTCTTTTAATAAATTAATTTATAAATAGTTTAAATGTTGATATTATGATTTTCATTATATTGAATAAAATGACTGAACTCATGAAATCTTTATTTTGTTGTGTTACTATGATTCAGGGAACCTAACAATAAACTTTAGATTTACAGGGTAAATTAACTTCCACCAGTGTGCTCTCCTCTCAAAAATCTTCAATTTTAAAGGGTAGAGAGAAGCAAGAAGAACTACAATCCTGCAGCCTGTGGAACAAAAACCACATTCACAGAGAAATAGACAAGATGAAAAGGCAGAGGGCTATGTAACAGATGAAGGAACAAGATAAAACCCCAGAAAAACAACTTAATGAAGTGGAGATAGGCAACCTTCCAGAAAAAGAATTCAGAATAATGATAGTGAAGATGATCCAGGACCTCGGAAAAAGAATGGAGGCAAAGATCGAGAAGATGCAAGAAATGTTTAACAAAGACCTAGAAGAATTAAAGAACAAACAAACAGATGAACAATAAAATAACTGAAATGAAAACTACACTAGAAGGAATCAATAACAGAATAACTGAGGCAGAAGAATGGATAAGTGACCTGGAAGACAGAATGGTGGAATTCACTGCTGTGGAACAGAATAAAGAAAAAAGAATGAAAATAAATGAAGACAGACTAAGAGACCTCTGGGACAATATTAAATGCAACGACATTTGCATTATAGGGGTAGCAGAAGGAGAAGAGAGCAAGAAAGGACCAGAGAAAATATTTGAAGAGATTATAACCAAAAACTTCCCTAACATGGGAAAGGAAATAGCCACCCAAGTCCAGGAAGCGCAGAGAGTCCCATACAGGATAAACCCAAGGAGAAACACGCCGAGACACATAGTAATCAAACTGGCAAAAAATAAAGACAAAGAAAAATTATTGAAAGCAGCAAGAAACATGACAAATAACACACAAGCGAACTCCCATAAGGTTAACGGCTGATTTCTCAGCAGAAACTCTACAAGCCAGAAGGGAGTGGCATGATATACTTAAAGTGATGACAGGGAAGAACCTACAGTCAAGATTACCCTACCTGGCAAGGATCTCATTCAGATTCCATGGAGAAATCAAAAGCTTTACAGACAAGCAAAAACTAAGGGAATTCAGCACCACCAAACCAGCTCTACAACAAATGCTAAAGGAACTTCTCTACGTGGGAAACACAAGAGAAGAAAAGGACCTACAAAAACAAACCCAAAACAATTAAGAAAATGGTCAAAGGAACATACATATCGATAATTACCTTAAACGTGAATGGATTAAATGCTCCAACCAAGAGACACAGGCTTGCTGAATGGATACAGAAACAAGACCCATATATATGCTGTCTACAAGAGACCCACTTCAGACCTAGGGATACAAACAGACTGAAAGAGAGTGGATGGAAAAAGATATTCCATGCAAATGGAAATCAAAAGAAAGCTGGAGTAGCAATACTCATCTCAGATAAAATAGCCTTTAAAATAAAGAATGTTACAAGAGACAAGGAAGGACACTACATAATGATCAAGTTATCAATCCAAGAAGAAGATATGACAATTAAAAATATGTATGCAGCCAACATAGGAGCACCTCAATACATAAGGCACTGCTAACGGCTATAAAAGAGGAAATCAACAGTAACACAATAATAGTGGGGGACTTTAACACCTCACTTACACCAATGGACAGATCATCCAAAATGAAAATAAATAAGGAAACAGAAGCTTTAAATGACACAATAGACCAGATAGATTTAATTTATATTTATAGGACATTCCATCCCAAAACAGCAGATTACACTTTCTTCTCAAGTGTGCACAGAACAGTCTCCAGGATAGATCACATCTTGGGTCACCAATTAAGCCTCAGTAAATTTAAGAAAATTGAAGTCATATCAAGCATCTTTTCTGTCCACAACGCTATGAGATTAGAAATGAATTACAGGGAAAAAAATGTAAAAAACACAAACAGGGCTTCCCTGGTGGTGCAGTGGTTGAGAGTCCGCCTGCCAATGCAGGGGACACGGGTTCGTGCCCCGGTCTGGGAAGATCCCACATGCCGCGGAGCGGCTGGGCCCGTGAGCCATGGCCACTGAGCCTGCATGTCCGGAGCCTGTGCTCCACAACGAGAGAGGCCACTGCAGTGAGAGGCCCGCATACCACAAAAACAAAAAACAACAACAACAACAACAAAACACAAACACATGGAGGCTAAACAATACATTACTAAATAACCAAGAGATCACTGAAGAAATCAAAGAGGAAATCAAAATATACCTAGAGACGAATGACAATGAAAACATGATGATCCCAAACCTATGGGATGCAGCAAAAACCTTTCTAAGAGGGAAGTTTATAGCTATACAAGCTGATCTCAAGAAACAAAAAAAAAAACTCAAATAAACAATCTAACCTTACACCTAAAGGAACTAGAGAAAGAAGAACAAACAAAATTCAAAGTTAGCAGAAGGAAATAAATCATAAAGATCAGAGCACAAATAAATGAGATAGAAACAAAGAAAACAATAGCAAAGATCAATAAAACCAAAAGCTGGTTCTTTGAGAAGATAAGCAAAATTGATAAACCATTAGCCAGGCTCATCAAGAAAAAGAGGGAGAGGACTCAAATCAATAAAATTAGAAATGAAAAAGGAGAAGTTACAACAGACACCACAGAAATACAGAGCATTCTAAGAGACTACTACAAGCAACTCTATGCCAATAAAATGGACAACCTGGAAGAAATGGACAAATTCTTAGAAAGGTATAACCTCCAAGACTGAACCAGGAAGAAATAGAAAATATGAACAGACCAATCACAAGTAATGAAATTGAAACTGTGATTAAAAATCTTCCAACAAACCAAAGTCCAGGACCAGATGGCTTCACAGGTGAATTCTATCAAACATTTAGAGAAGAGCTAACACTCATCCTTCTCAAACTCTTCCAAAAAACTGCAGAGGAAGGAACACTCCCAAACTCATTCTATGAGGCCACCATCACTCTGATACCAAAACCAGACAAAGATAATACAAAAGAAGAAAATTACAGACCAATATCACTGATGAATATAGATGCAAAAATCCTCAACAAAATACTAGCAAACAGAATCCAACCACACATTAAAAAGATCATACACCATGATCAAGTGGAATTTATCCCAGAGATGCAAGGAGTCTTCAATATATGCAATCAATGTGATACACCGTATTAACAAACTGAAGAATAAAAACCATATGATCATGTCAACAGATGCAGAAAAAGCTTTTGACAAATTCAACAACCATTTATAAAAAAAACTCTCCAGAAAGTGGGCATAGAGGGAAGGTACTTCAAGATAATAAAGGCCATATATGACAAACCCACAGCAAACATCATTCTCAATGGTGAAAAACTGAAAGCATTTCCTCTAAGATCAGGAACAAGGCAAGGATGTCCCCTCTCACCAATATTATTCAACATAGTTTTGGTAGTCCTAGACACAGCAATCAGAGAAGAAAAAGAAATAAAAGGAATACAATTTGGAAAAGAAGAACTAAAACTGTCACTGTTTGCAGATGACGTGATACCATACATAGAGAATCCTAAAGATGCCAACAGAAAACTACTAGAGCTAATCAATGAATTCGGCATTGCTGCAGGATACAAAATTAATGCACAGAAATCTCTTGCAGTTCTATATACTAATGATGAAAAATCTGAAAGAGAAATTAAGGAAACTCTCCAATTTACCATTGCAACAAAAAGAAAAAATACCTAGGAATAAACCTACCTAAGGAGACAAAAGACCTGTATGCAGAAAACTATAAGACACTGATGAAAGAAATTAAAGATGATACCAAGAGATGGAGAGATATACCATGTTCTTGGGTTGGAAGAATCAATACTGTGAAAATGACTGTACTACAGAAAGCAATCTGCAGATTCAATGCAATCCCTATCAAATTACCAATGGCATTATTTTACAGAACTGGATCAAAATGTCTTAAAATTTGTATGGAGACACAAAAGACCCTGAATAGCCAAAGCGGTCTTGAGGGAAAAAAACGGAGCTGGAGGAATCAGACTCCCTGACTTCAGACTATACTACAAAGCTACCGTAATCAAGACAATATGGTACTGGCACAAAAACAGAAATATAGATCAATGGAAGAAGACAGAAAGCCCAGAGGTAAACCCACGTACCTATGGTCAACTAATCTATGACAAAGGAGGCAAGGATATACAACGTAGAAAAGACAGTCTTTCCAATAAGTGGTGCTGGGAAAACTGGACAGCTACATGTAAAAGAATGAAATTAGAACACTCCCGAACACCATACACAAAAATAAACTCAAAATGGATTAAAGACCTAAATGTAAGACCGGACACCATAAAACTCTTAGAGTAGGAAGAACACTCTTTGAGGTAAATCACAGCAAGATATTTTTTGATCCACCTCCTAGAGTAATGGGAATAAAAACAGAAATAAACAAATGGGACCTAATGAAACTTCAAAGCTTTTGCATAGAAAAGGAAACCATAAACAAGACGAAAAGACAACCCTCAGAATGGGAGAAAATATTTGCAAATGAATCATCGGACAAAGGATTAATCTCCAAAATATATAAACAGCTCATGTGGCTCAATATTAAAAAAATAAACAACCCAATCCAAAAATGGGCAGAGGATCTAAATAGACATTTCTCCAAAGAAGACATACAGATGGCCAAGAAGCACATGAAAAGCTGCTCAACATCACTGATTATTAGAGAAATGCAAATCAAAACTACAATGAGGTATCACCTCACACCAGTTAGAATGGGCAGCATCAGAAAATCTAGAAGCAACAGGTGCTGGAGAGGGTGTGAAGAAACAGCAACCCTCTTGCACTGTTGGTGGGAATGTAAATTGATACAGCCACTATGGAGAACAGTACGGAGGTTCCTTAAAGAATTAAAAATAGAATTACCATATGACCCAGCAATCCCACTACTGTGCATATAACCTGAGAAAACCATAATTCAAAAAGACACATGCACCCCAATGTTCATTGCAGCACTACTTACAATAGCCAGGTCATGGAAGCAACCTAAATGCCCATCGACAGACAAATGGCTAAAGAAGTGTGGTACATATATACAATGGAATATTACTCAGCCATAAAAAGGAATGAAAGTGGGTCATTTGTAGAGATGTGGATGGATCTGGAGACTGTCATACACAGTGAAGTAAGTCAGAAAGAGAAAAACACATATCATATATTAACGCATATATGTGGAACCTAGAAATGGTACAGATGAACCAGTTTGCCAAGCAGAAATTGTAACACAGAAGTAGAGGAAAAACATATGGACACCAAGGGGGGAAAGCGTCAGTGGGGTGGGGGTGGTGGTGTGATGAATTGGGCAATTGGGATTGACATGTATACACTGATGTGTATTAAATGGATGACTAATAAGAAAAAAAATATTTGATAGTGGAAAAAAATAAATAAAGGTTAGAGAAGGAAGGTCAAAAGCACAAGGGTAATTGCATACACAAATCAACAAAAGCTTACTTTTTGGATGGAGCTATTTGTGTGATCAAAGTTTGGCAAACTGGTTAAGTTTCACGCATATTGGGTCAATATGGGGACTCATTTGGTGTTTATTTTATTCAAAGTATAGCAAATACATTTATGAGGCCAAAGTCAATTTTGGAATTTGCTCTGTCATCTCTCTTTCTCACCTCTTTGCTTATCTCTCTATCTGAATCTATTCGGCCCTTTGATTAGCCTGTTTCTTGCCTAAGGGCTCCCCCACCAGAGTTAAACACCTTTTGGGTTTATAGGGCAGTACTGGCAGCTAGCATAGCGCTGTGCCCCGGAGGACACCCAAAGATGTCTGGAGAATAGTTGCTACTTGAACAGACCCTTGCCTCCATTTACTGTAACTGAACACCCATTCATTACAACCTCTGTGTCTGTTGTTTTCTTTACAGGGAGTCTCGAAACAATGTGAAGGAGAAGAAATTTTCCTAGGTCAGTTTATATATAATAAAACAGGAACCACCGTTCAAACATTTGTGCTCCAGGTAATGAGACCCTTGGGAAAAGATAGGGTATCAGTGACTCCATCCCAGGGAGGGATTTGTTGGGATTGCTTGATGCAAAGTGGTGTGTGTGAGAATAATTATGACAAAAGTATGCGATAAGCAAAGCTTGTCTGAATTTAAATTCTTAGCTCCAATCATGTACATAAGTTTTAATGCAAAAAATAGGCAAATATAAAATTTATTTCTAAGCCAAATTCGTCATCATTTGCTATCACTTATATATATATATATATATATATATATATATATATATATATATATTCTCTTTCTCATCCTTATCTTACTTGTTAGATTCCCTTGATTAGATTAGGTGTGATGGTCACTATCATCTTCTTTCCGTAAAAGGGATGGGGATGATGATGGTACAAAATGATATGGTTGGGGGCAGAGAGGAACTTGGAGAGAATAAATATTTAATACCAAATAATATAAGTAACACTTCTCACCCTAACTCAATGGGGAAAGAATACCAACTGGTAACTTAGAAACCCTTGAAAGTCATTAAGGCATATGAAATATATTTAAGCATTTCTCGTTAGTCACAGGAAGTAATGAAGAGATGCAGAAGGCATCTCAAACCATGTAAAAACAAGTGTGTTACTACACTTCTTGGCCAATGGTGAGAAAATCTAAGCTGAAAGCAGTATATGTGTCAGAAATGAATGTACTTGTAGTTCACATTCAGTTGTATACCCACATCCCTCCCTGGGGCAGCCAACAAGGAGCACCACGGATGCTGGACAAGGCAGTGAGAGGCCTCGAAGTATAGACCACCATGTTATCTCCCTCCCCTGTATTTGCCTTTTTACGAGCTCTTTACTTACAGTAGCTCATTACATCATCCATTAGACTGGTACTTGAAAGTACTTGACTTAGAAGGAAAGACAGTGTTTTAATTTTTTATTACATCAGCATGACTCAGGGTTCTTTGAGAAGGTTTATTTTATAAGACATTAATTTCAATCTTTTCTGTATTTTCAGCATGAAGTTTCTGAATTCTTATTATATATGAAACTTAAAATCCTTAGCAATTGGGGACACCCGAAGTATACTTGTTTATATAGATTCAGGGTTCATGGCACCCCAAGAGATGACACCTAGAAGAACTGGTGCAGAAGCCCATGACCACATGTCCAAAATATTCAAGTGATTCCCTTAGTTTACACCACACCTATAGGAATAAAAAATCAGAAGTGAGAAAGAAACCTCCAAGTGGTTGCTACCTGCCAGTAAAAAGTGAATGAATTTTACTAATAAAAAAATAAAAAAGTAAATTCAATCTCTCTGCATTACTGTGTTTTTAAAAAATTTTTAGCCACAGGGCATGTGGGATCTTAGCTCCCCAACCAGGGATCAAACCCACACCCCCTGCAGAGGAAGCTCAGAGTCTTAACCACTGGACCGCCAGGGAAGTCCCATGTTAGTGTAGCTTCTGAGGATGAATCATGTTGTTGAAGCACTAAAAAATGAGTTTGCATTTAGAAGAAGATAGTATTGTTCAACAGTCTTTCACATAATAGCATCTTTGCCTTCATTTATTATTCATCCATACCGGGAATGGATGTTTGCTGTTAAAACTGTTATTTAACACTGATCTGGATACACTGTCAGCGCAATTAGAGAAGCTAATAAAATTAGAGGTAAAAATTAGTGAGGAAGTCCAACCATGACTAATTTGCAGATGACTTGATGAATTCCTTGAAATGCAATAAATTCGATTAAAAAATACATTACAAACACAGATGGAGACAAAATTATCATATATAAATCAAAATCATTCATAAATGCAAACCACAGCCAGTAAGAGGATATAATTTACAAAAGCCACAACAAAGATTTAAAAAAATCAAATGAAAGAATTAACCTGTATGAAGAGCCAATGAAAGAGAAGTGGATAATGAAAAAAAGACTTCAATAACTCATAACTCAATAACTTCAATAACTCATCTGTGGATGCAAAAACTTCATTGTCAAGAAGTCAGTTCTCTCTAAATTGATCTACAAACTCAATTTGATCTCAGTTAAAAGCCAGAAAAAAAGTACGGTATTTATGAGACAATTATGGAATATTAAGGAATTGTTTTTAAAAACAATATTTAGGTTATTATGGTATTATGATTTTGTTACAACAAAGAATTCTTATCACTTAGATTTATAATATATGTTTTAAAATTTACAAATGAAATGATATACCTGGGATATGTCTCAAAATAATATAGAAGGAAATGGGTGGGAGGATCAATGAAAAAGATTGGTCATGAAATGATCATTGCAGTCAGGTGTTGGTCCACAGGTTTCACTTAATACTATTCTGTCTACATGTTTACATGTTTGACATTTTCAGTTTTAGAAAGGTTTAAAAAGATTAAAACACATATGCATAAGAAACCAAAGGGTTGTGTTTTCAACCAAACTGACTCTAAAGTTTCCATGGAAATATAAACTTAGTGAGAAGCTAGGAAACCCCTGAAATTAAGACAATCAACAAAGGGAAATAGCTCTAAGACTGTTATACTGTGATTTACAGTAAGAAATATACATTTGTTTTTCTCCCCAGTTTATGGTGCAGAGCTCCTAAAACCCTTGGAATTTCCTGAGCATAAGAGTGATCAAGGTGTCTTTGTTGTGTCAGTGAGGTGACTTTTGGGAAGGATGGGGGCTGGTTGCCAGGAGAACCAACCACTGATTAGAGGGTTGGAAATTTCAGTCTCAACCCTCGACATCTGGGGACAGGAGAGGAGCTGGATGCTGAATCAAATGCCAAAGGCCAGTGATTAAATCAAATCAATCACGCTTATGTAAGACACCTTCATAAAAATCCAAAAGGATGGGGTTTGGAGAGCTTCCGGTTTGGTGAACCCATGGAGATTAGGGAACAATGGCCAGCTCTGAGGCAGTAGGGAAGCTTTGAGCCCCTTCATCATGCCTTGCTCTATTCATTGCTTCCATTTGGCTGTTCCCGAGTTATATCCTTTTACAATAAACCAGTGAGTAAAATGTTTCTCTTGTAACTAGTAAGTAATGTAACTACTAATGATTCTCTTGAGTTCCATGAGTGGCTCTGGCAAAACATTCAAATCCAAGGAGGGGATCATGGTACCCCAATTTACAGCCAGTTGATCAGAAGCACAGATGACATCTGGACTGTGATTGTCATCTGAATGGGGGGAGGCAGTCTTGTGGGACCTGTGGGTTCTGATGCTATCTCCAGGTAGGTAGTGTCAGACTTGAATCATAGGACACCCAGCTGGTCTTGGAGAATTTCTTGGGGTGGGGGAAAAAGCCCCACACATTGGAATTGGTGTCCCAGAATTATTAATGACATAGATATAAATAATTTAAACTGTGTGACACTGGAACATTGACAGACCAATGGAACAAACAAAAAATTCTGTTTCTGATATTCAGAAATAGATTAATATCTATGTTGGAACATAGTATATATGATAAAGGTAGCATCTCAAAAGGGATGGGAAAAAACAAATGGCTTGGAACAATTATCTCCTCATTAAGAAAAGAACATTGCATCCATACTTCTCCGTTTGAAACATGATGAATTCCCAATATGGGAAAAGATTTACAGGTGTAAAAAAAACATAAAAAACCATAAAAATATAACAAGAAAACTTGGAAAAACTCCTGTATGGCATTGGATAGAGAAGCACCTTTCTGAATATGACTCAGACTTCAGGAGTCACAAAAGAAAAAAAAGTTCTACTACATCAAAACGAAACACAGAGTCACTCAACAAACGTCTGTCTTCCCTCTCCTGGGTGGAGGAGCTGCCTCCTCAGAGCACGAGCCCCAGGCACTGTACCTGACACTTCTAACAGGCTCCACAGATGTCAATTTTTAAAAAATTATGAAATGTATTGAAGTATTTTTCTTTTAACATCTAAAAGATGACAAGAGTCTTTGAAGAATTGTTTAAGTAAAACCCACCCCTAAACTAGTATAATTCTCGAAGGAGATTCACTCATGCCACCTCTGCAGTATGCTTTCCCCATTTTACAGTTTTCCCATGTAAAAGAAAAAAAAAGACAAATATTGCCCATCAGGACTGATGTAGAACCTCTGAGCTATGCCAGTATCTTTCCCCTTGGGTAATTTTTCCAACATTAACTGGTAACAATAGGACTGCAAATAGCCTTCCCCTGGGACTGCAGGGGGAAGCAGGCACCTGACAGACACTGGCAGATGCAGCTTTGGGTGACAGCTACTAAATGCATGATACTTACCTAGGTGGAGTTTACCATCTCTGCAGCTATAAAGAGGTTAGTTCCTTACTTCCAGCTCCACACCCTGACTGATGTTTTGTATGCTTCACTCATTGTATTTCCGTTTTCAAGATGAGGGCATTTCCTTGCACAATAAACAAACATAATGAATAATATCAACACTGCTCCCCGGATCTTATAATCATATACATTAGAAGACTATGTATTAGCTAGACAGACAACAATATGACTACACATTGCATTAGAAAACTCAGTACCACACAGGTTTCTAGAGAGCTCTGGTGACCTCATTCCTTGCCTTCAAAACGTTTGGAAGAAATGTAAGGAAGTAGTGTCAATATATTTAATTATCAATACTGAAATTATTGAATTATTATTTTTTCTAAGAAGCATGCAAAAAGTCCATTTTTATTGATTTATAATGATATTATCGTATGGATTATGACCTTCATAAATAAAGATGGATCCAGGATGGCATGCCTCTCTGAGAGATGGTATGGCACAGAGCAAACCACAGCAAAAAGGTCCAAAAGATTGAAGCAAGACACAGCCTCATTAGTGTAATGAAATTCAACTCAGTTCATTAAGTATGTATTGATTATCAACTAATACCTATAATTAGAGAGATATCAAAATATAGTTTACTTTGGTAAAATTGATCCAAATACATTTATAATCATTTCAAATGCTTTAAGCTTGCCAATTCTCCCTGTACCAAAGACTATTATCTAGTTTCTGGATCACCAATCTTTGCTACTCTTTCAAGAATGGGAACCAAGTAACAATAGCACTTGAGTCCTAATGACAGGCTTAGCCTGAATTATTAATTTGCCAAACCTATTTAAGAAAACTGCAAGAAAACATAAGATTCCTATTATCTTTCAAGAAAAGATCATTTCAACTTAATTTTATATTTGTTGGGTCAAAATCCCCTATATCATTTGGGCCTTTGTGCAGAATGTATACTGACGTATCTTCTTAGGAAGTTTAAAAAAAATCTTTTTTGGTTAATATTGCCAAAGACCTTTAATTTTTTTCCTCTTGAACAAAGCAACTCATCATCCGTGGTTAGACAATTTTCCCCACAACACCCAACACCATTGATGTTGTTATGACTAAACAAATCAGGTTTTTTATTTTATGGCAAAAAAATAAGTGATTTGAAGTAAATATCAATATATTATGAAACATTGTTTACAAAGCTTACTTAGTATTTAATCATATTCATGACCTCCATAGCAACCACCTCATTTAATGATTTATCTATTTTAAAATTAACTTGTGAAGTACTAAAAAGCATGTTTTGTTACTAAAAAATTTAAATGTGACATTAATCACGTTTGGCTTGGCAAACACTTGTAACAATGTAGATTGGAGTCTACCTTGTGTTATAGTCTTAAAATAGGCATAACTGCTTGTAATTTTCATATTTTGCACTTTTAAAAGGATCTGTTATTACTGTTTATCATATCTTGATTCTATACACCAAGGTAAAAACAAGGTTGTAGGTTTCTATTTGCAAAGCACATTAAAAATAAAACATTCTTAACAGGGACAATCTTGTCTCTGAAAAACCAAGTCGGAGACAATTGTTCTATTTCTCGTTTTGTTTTTCAAAATTCTACCATATCATTTATATCATTTGTGCTGTGAGATTTTTTTTTAAAATTAATTAATTTGTGGCTGCGTTGGGTCTTTCTTGCTGCACGGGGGCTTCTCACTGTGGTGGCTTCTCTTGTTGCGGAGCACCAGCTCTAGGTGTGGGGGCTTCAGTAGTTGTGGCACGCGGGCTCAGTAGTTGCAGCACAATGGGCTCCAGGTGCGTGGGCTCAGTAGTTATGGCTCGCAGGCTCTAGAGTGCAGGCTCAGTAGTTATGGTGCACAGGCTTAGTTGCTCTATGGCATGTGGGATCTTCCCGGACTAGGGCTCGAACCCATGGCCCCTGCACTGGCAGGCGGATTCTTAACCACTGAGCCACCAGGAAAGCCCCTCTGCTGTGCGATTTTTTTAACAGGCTCTAGTGAAGTTCATCTAGAGATAAGACTACAAAATTACCACTTAACATCAGTGTTCTTTAAACATCCTGTGTTTTGCACAGTTTAAAAGTTTAGATCTGAAACAATTTCACAGCATCATCCAACGTGGTCCCGCACCGCTGGGGTACTAGTGCGAACGTCTGAGCCGAGGGAGGTTCTAAAGCTCCCCTACCCCAGAGAGGTGTGTATTTAAGCGGTAACTCTACTCAATACTTTATAAATAAGGGATTGATTTTATTTCTCACGTTGTAAAAGAGAATTGGAAACAGGGATCACGGAGGTCAAACTCCAAATCGTCAGAACCACTTCCGGTACCTGCGGGCGGAGGACGCGTCACTTCCGGCAGAGGTTGCGTCACCCAGGGGCGCAACCCGAAAGCCCTCCTCCCCTCAGCGGCTGGCGTCCGGCCGAGCCAGGCGGAACCCAGGCCAGCGGTGGCGTTTCCGGCGGGCAGCGTAAGGTTGGGGTCCCTGGAGTCGGCCGCCTACGGGCGCCCCGCACGGGCTGCGTCCCGCCATGAAGTTTCGGGCTAAGCTCGTGGATGCGGCCTGTCTGAACAACTTCACGCGTGAGTAGGGGCCGTGTCGGCCCAGGGCGGCGGGGAGGAGGGCGGGGGGGGGGGGCGGGAGGCCCGGAAGGGGCAGTGCAAGCGGCCGGGGCCCCGCGAGGAGGATGGGGGCGCGCTGGGCTGGCGGGCCGTTGGAGGATGGGGCGGGCGCAGGTGCCGAGGGTTGTCCCCGCAGTTTGAGTCCTATCTCGTGTCTTTTCTTAACCTGGCCGCTGGCGGCACAGACACCTTTATCTGGCGCAGACCGCCCTTCACAGCCCGGCCCCGTTGGTTCCCCCGCTCCCTGCAGCACCCGGCGGCCCCGAGTGGACGTGGGAGGGATGAAGGTGGCCGGTAGGCGCCAGTTCACTTCCGAATATCGCGGTTTCCTTATTCCAGCCCTGATGGCTGGTGATGTGAACGGCGCAGGGTTTGGTGGGAGGCTGGCGTGACCTCAGCGGCATTAAAGGCTTCCCGGTGGGTACCAGCGTAAACGTGATTTTCCCACCGGCAAGCTCGTCGGGCCGAACTGGGAGTTCTGCGAGCTAAGTTAGCGTCTGGGATACTTGGCGTGCTTCTTAGTAATTCCTTACTCGAATCCTTCGCTGTAGGAGTTAGTAACACGATAGCCAAGCTTGCCAAAACCTGCACTCTGCGTATCAGCCCGGATAAGTTGAACTTCATTCTCTCTGACAAGGTGGCCAATGGAGGGGTGAGCATGTGGTGTGAACTGGAGCAGGTGAGCGGAGGCTCTCTGAGGCCTGCAAACCGCCCCCACCCTCGCCCGCCACGAATGCCAACGGAAAGAGCACAGATGTCCCCCCTTTTTCTTCCCTTAGGAGAACTTCTTCAGCGAATTTCAAATGGAAGGTGTCTCCGCAGAAAACAATGCGATTTATTTAGAGCTAACATCGGAAAATTTATCTCGAGCCTTGAAAACTGCCCAGAATGCCCGAGTCTTGAAAATCAAGCTGACTAATAAACACTTTCCCTGCCTCACAGTTTCTATAGAGCTGGTGAGTACGACGGGAGCGTTTCTGAAACTTCCCAGAGGATTCAAAAGTAGTTATAAGCCTAGGCTTTCTAACAGTATGTGGAAAGCTAATTGGTTTTATTAAAATGAAAGATCTGCACGTCAGTATTTGTTTTCCCTTGGAGTCATGTCCTCCTCATGTTTAAATAGCATTGTGATCCCATAATACTCAACGAGGATACTCCTTTTCCTATGAAATAACACTTCTGCGTCTTTCTTCTCTATCTGCGTATCCCAGCATCTCCATTTCTTTTACTGGTTTTGTCACCTAGTCTAGAAACCATGGTTTCTCTGTTTTCACTTTTGAAGCATTTGTGTGTCCCTCCCGTCTCCCACGCCTCTGTTGCTGACACCTTTAAAATGACCTCTGGTTCTCGAGGAATAATACATCTTTCTTCCATGCTACTACCAGATGAATCCAATGCACAGCTCTCTTCAGGACACGTGTACCCCACAGGCTGTCACTGCTCACAGAATGAAGTTCACGTTTCCAACTTACTGTCCGAAGCCCTTGACACGTGGCCCAACCCATTGTAGAGCCAAATTGTAAACACCTGCCCTCTGAGTGGTTCCCCAGGTGTGTCCCGTTCTTTCCCAACTCCCAGGCTTTGGGGATGCTGTGTCTTCTCCTTGGAGTCTCTCCTCTTACTCTTTGAAGCCTTAACTTCCTTTAGCGCCAGTGCTGCCTCCTCCCTGGCCTTCCCTCATCCTGGCACCTCTCCTCCTTGTGATTTGTGGACTTTATTTTTCGGGTGAGTGTTGTATTCAGTTCAATGCTCTTTATGGAAGAGGATTTCTCAACTTTTTTTTTAAATTGAAGTATAGTTGATTTACAATGTTGTGTTAATTTCTGCTGTACAGCAAAGTGACTCAGTTATATATATGTATGCATTCTTTTTTTTTTAATATTCTTTTCCACTATGGTTTATCTCAGGGTATTGAATATGGTTCCCTGTGCTATACAGTAGGACCTTGTTGTTTATGCATTCTGTATGTAATAGTTGGCATCTGCTAACCCCAAACTCCCAGTCCATCCCTACCCCACCCACTCTCCCCCTTGGCAGCCACAAGCCTGTTCTCTGTCTGTGAGTCTGTTTCTGTTTCGAAGGTAGGTTCATTTGTGTTATGTTTTAGATTCCACATATAAGTGATACCATATGGTATTTGTCTTCCTCTTTCTGACTTCAGTCACTTAGTATGATAATCTCTAGGTCCATCCATGCGGCTGCAATGGCATTATTTCATTCTTTTTTTATGGCCGAGTATTATAACATTGTATGTTTATATATACCACGTGTTCTTTATCCATTCATCTGTCGATGGACATTTAGGTTGTTTCCATGTCCTGGCTATTGTAAATAGTGCTGCTATGAACATATGGGTGCATGCATCTTTTTGGATTATAGTTTTGTCTGGATATATTTCCGGCAGTGGGATTGCTGGGTCATATGGTAATTCTGTTTTTAGTATTGTGAGGAACCTCCATACTGTTCTCCATAGTGGCTGCACCAAAACTTACATTCCCACCAACAGTAGAGGAGGGTTCCCTTTTCTCCCCACCCTCTCCAGTGTTTGTTATTTGTAGATTTTTAAATTATGGCCATCCTGACTGGTGTGAGGTGGTACCTCATTGTAGTATATTTTGAAAATTAATCCCTTGTCGGTCACATCATTTGCATATATTTTATCGTATTCTGTGGGTTGTCTTTTGGTTTTATTTATGGTTTCCTTTGCTGTGCAAAAGCTTGTAAGTTTGATTAGATCCAATTTGTTTGTTTTTGTTTCTATTTCTATCGCCTTGGGAGACTGACCTAAGAAAATGTTGCTATGATTTATGTCGGAGAATGTTTTGCATATGCTCTTTCCTAGGAGTTTTATGGTGTCAATGTCTTACTTCTAAGTCTTTAAGCCATTTTGAGTTTATTTTTGTGTATGCTGTGAGGGTGTGTTCTAACTTCATTGATTTACATGCAGCTGTCCAAGTTTCCCAGCACCACTTGCTGAAGGAGCTTTTTCCCATGGTATATTCTTGCCTCCTTTGTCACAAAGATTAATTGACTCTAGGTGTGTGGGTTTATTTTTGGGCTCTCTGTTCTGTTCCATTGATCCATATGGCTGGTTTTTTGTGTCAGTACCATGCTGTTTTGATTACTGTAGCTTTGTAGTATTGTCTGAAGTCTGGGAGGGTTATGCCTCCTGTTTCGTTGTTCTTCCTCAGGATTGCTTTGGCAATTCTGGGTCTTTTATGGTTCCATATGAATTTTAAGGTTATTTATTCTAGTTCTGTGAAAAATGTCATGGGTAATTTGATAGGGATTGCATTAAATCTGTAGATTGCTTTGCTTAGTATGGCCATTTTAACAATATTAATTCTTCCAATCCAAGAGCATGAGATATCTTTCCATTTCTTTGAATCATCTTTAATTACCTTTATTAATGTTTCATAGTTCTCAGCATGTAAGTCTTTCACCTCCTTGGTAAGGTTTATTCCTAAGTATTTTATTGTATTTTTCTTTGATGCAATTTTAAAAGGTTTTTTTTTTTTTTTTTTTTTTGCTTTTTTACTTTCTCTTTCTGATATTTCATTGTTAGTGTAAAGAAATGCAACAGATTTCTGTATGTTAATCTTGTATCCTGCTACCTTGCTGAATTCATTTATCAGTTCTAGTAGTTTTTGTGTCAAGTCTTTAGGATTTTCTATGTGTAGCATCATGTCATCTACATATAATGACAGTTTTGCCTTTTCCCTTCCAATTTGGATACCTTTTATTTCTTTCTCTTGTTTGATTGCTGTGGCTAACACTTCCAGTAATATGTTGAATAGAAGTGGTGAGAGTGGGCATCCTTGTATTTATCCATATTTTAGTGGATAGGCTTTCAGCTTTTCATTGTTATTATATTGGCTATGGGTATGTCATAAATAGCTTTTGTTATGTTGAGGTATGTTCCCTCTATACCCACTTTGGTAAGAGTTTTTATTATGAATGGATGTTGAATTTTGTCAGATGCTTTTTCTGCATCCATTGAGATCATCATGTGGTTTTTGTCTTTTCTTTTGTTCTTTTTTAAATTTAAAATTTTTTTTAATTTTTTGGCTGTGCTGTGTAGCATGCGGTACTTAGTTCCCTGACCAGGATCAAACCCATGCCCCTACAGTGGAAGCGTGGAGTCTTAACCACTGGACCGCCAGGGAAGTCCCAGTCTTTTCTTTTGTTGATGTGGTGTATAACATCAGTTTGCGTATGTTGAACCATTCTTGTTAACTTGGGATGAATCCCACTTGGTCACGGTGTCTGATTTTTTTACATGTTGTTGGATTCGGTTTGCTAATATTTTGTTGAGAATTTTTGCATCTATGTTCATCAGAGATATCGGCCTGTAATTTTCATTTTTGCTGGTATCTTTGTCTGGTTTTGGTATTGGGTCAATGGTGGCTTAATATAATGTCTTTGGGAGTGTTCCCTCCTCTTTAGTCTTTTGGAAGAGTTTGAGAAGCATCTGTAAAAGTTCTTTGTATGTTTTGTAGAATTTGCCTGTGAAGCCATCTGGTCCTTGACTTTTGCTTGTAGGGAATTTTTTTTTTATTACAGATTTTATTTCACTTCTAGTGATCAGTCTGTTCAAATTATCGATTTCTTCTTGATTTGACTTTTGGTGGGCTGTATGTTTCCCGAAACTTGTCCATTTCCTCTAGGTTGTCCAATTTGTTCAAATATAATTGTTCATAGCAGTCTCATGTTTTTTTCTGCAGTATCAGTTGATAGTTCTCCTTTTTCATTTCTTATTTTGTTTGGTTTCTCTCTCTTTTCTTCTTGGTGATCCTGGCCAGATGTTTGTCAATTTTGTTTACCCTTTCAAAGAACCAGCTCTTGGCTTTATTGATTTTTTTCTATTTTTTTACTCTCTATTTTATTTATTTCTCCTGTGATCTTTATTATTTCCTTCCTTCTGCTGACTTTAGGTGGTGTTCTTTTTTTGATTCTTTTAGGCAGTAGGTTAGGTTGTTAATTTGAGATTTTTCTTGTTTTTTGAGGAAGGCCTGTATTGCTATGAACTTCCAAGAACTGCTTTTGCTGCATCCTTAGATTTTGTATGGTTGCGTTTTCATTGTCATTTGTCACAAGGTATTTTTAAATTTCATTCTTGATTTCCTTCTTGACCCATTGGTTTCGTAGTAGCATGTTGTTTAGTCTCCATGTAATTGTTTTTTTCTCATTTCTTTTGCTGTGGTTGATTTCTATTTTCATGCCATTGTGGTCATAAAAGATGCTTGAAATAATGTCTATACTCTTAAATTTGTTGAGGTTTGTTTTGTGCCCTAGTATGTTGTCAGTCATAAAGAATGTTCCATGTGCACTTGAAAAGAATGTGTTTTCTTTTTTTTTTTTAATGTAATGTCCCAAAACCAACAATTAAGTGTAGCTGTTCTGTTGTATCATTTAGGATCTCTGTTGCCTTATTGATTTTCTGTCTCAAAGAGCTGTCCACTGATGCAAGTCAGGTGTTAAAGTCTCCTACTATTATTGTATTCCTGTCAGTTTCTTCCTTTATGTTTGTTAGTGTTTGTTTTATGTATTTGGGTGCTCTGATATTAGTTGCATATATGTTGACGAGTATAAAGTCCTCCTCTTGTATTGATCCTTTTATCATTATATACTGTGCTTATTTATCCTTCTTTATGGCCTTTGTTTTAAAGTCTGTTTTGTCTGATACGAGTGGTGCAACTGCCACTTTCTTGTCAATTCTGTTTCCATGAAATATCTTTTTCCATTCCCTCACTTTCAGTCTTTGTGTTTCTTTTGCCCTAAAGTGGGTCTCTAGTGTTCGGTTTTTTTTGGCCACACCATGCCGTGCTGTGTGCAGGATTTTAGTTCCTAACCAGGGATCGAACCTGTGCCCTGTAGTGGAAGCACAGAGCCTTAACCACTGGACTGCCAGGGAAGTCCCTGAAGTGGGTCTCTTTTAGGCAGCATATTGCAGGCTCTTTTTTATCCAGTCCGCCACTCTGTCTTTTGATTGGAGCATTTAGTCCATTGACATTTGAGGAAATTATTGATAAATATGTATTTATTGCCATTTTAAACCTTGTTTTCCAATTGATTTTATGTTTCTTCTTTGTTCCTTTATTTCTCTTCTTGATTTTCTTTTTGTGGTTTGATTCCTTTTATGCTTGTGTTCTGTTCTTTTTGGTTTTTGTGAATCTATCGTATGTTGTTGATTTTTGGTTACCCTGTTTTTCAAGTATGTTAACCCCTTTCTATATCTACTTGCTTTAGACTGATAGTTATTGTAGGGTCAAACACATTTTAAAAAAAATCTACATTTTCTAATTCTCCTCCCCTGCGTTTTATAAATTTGATGTCCTGTTTTACATCTTCATGTTTATTCTTTTGTAATTTGTTGTGGTTATCGCTTTCACAGATAGATTTAAAAAATTTTTTTTCTTTTTAATTTGTATGTTGGCTTAAGTGATTTACTTTCCATTTGTTATTCCCTCTTTCCTATAGCTTGTTGCTTCTTTTCTATTTAGAGAAGACCTTTCAATATTTCTTTTAGGCTAGGTTTAGTATCACTGTATTCTTTTAGATTTTGCTTGTCTGAGAAATTTTTTCTCCTCCTATTCTAAATGATAATCTTGCTGGGTAGAGTATTCTAGGTTGCAGATTTTTTTCCCTTTCAAGACTTTGAATATATTTTGCCACTCCCTTCTGGCCTGCAACATTTCCGGAGTGAAATCAGCTGATAGCCTTACGGGGGTTCCCTTGTAATACTCCTTGTTTTTCTCTTTCTGTCTTTAGAATCCTCTCTTTAACTTTTGCCATTTTTTTTTTTTTTTGCAGTACGCGGGCCTCTCACTGTTGTGGCCTCTCCCGTTGCAGAGCACAGGCTCCAGATGCGCAGGCTCAGTGGCCATGGCTCACGGGCCCAGCCGCTATGCGGCATGTGGGATCCTCCCAGACCGGGGCACGAACCCGTGTCCCCTGCATTGGCAGGCGGACTCTCAACCACTGTGCCACCAGGGAAGCCCAACTTTTGCCATTTTAATTGTGTCTTGGTGTACGTCTGTTTGGGTTCACCTTACTTGGGACCCTCTGTACTTTCTGTACCTGGATATATGTTTCCTTCTTTAGGTTTGGGAAGCTTTCAGCCATAATTTCTTCCAAACATTTTTGATCCACTTTTCTTTCTTCTCCTTCTGGAATCAGTATTATGCATTGATTGGCATGCTTTATATTATCCCATAGATCTCTTATCTTGCTTTCATTTTTTTTTTCTTTTGGCCTTCTGTCTGCTGTTGTGATTGAGTGATTTCCATTATTCTGTCTTCCAGCTCACTTATTCATTCTTCTATGTTACTCATTCTGTTATTCGTTGCCTTGAGCTCAGCTTTCATCTCGGCAAATTAAGTTTGTAATTTTTCTTGGCTCCTCCTTGTTGTCTCTAGTTCTTTTTTACAGTACTCTGCACTTCTGTCAAAAGCCTTTCTTAATACCTTCACTATTATCATCACCACCTTTCTGAACTTTTTCTCTGTTAGACTGAAGAAGTCTGTTTCATTGTTTGTTCCTTTGGGGAATTCTCTCTTTGTCTTTTAACTGGAAGTGGTTCCTCAGCTTCTTCATTTTACTTGTATTTCTCTTTCTCTGAGCTTAGGAGAAACAGTTACCAACTGTGGTCTTAGAAGGCTGTTTACATGCGGGAGTATCCCTATGTAGCTTGTGTAGGTTCAGTAGTTTTGGTGTGAGGGCTGCTTTTAGTATGGATGCCTTTCACCGCTCCTCAGCCTGTGTTGGCCACTACCCCCTCGATAGGGAGTGTGCAGACGCGGTGGCTTTTGCATGTTCCCGGAGCCGCAGCAGTGAGGGCAGCTGGTGCCCCCTCCTGGAGTTCTCAGCGGTGGCGGCGGCTGGCACCTGCCCACCCAGAGCCCACAACAGAAGCTCACGTGTCTTCCCAGAGCCTGCAGCGGCTTGCACGTGCTCCTGGAGCCTGCGATGGCAGTGGCAGCTGGCGCCCACTCCTGACGCTCTCAGCAGCAGCGGTGGCTCACGCCCATCCCTGGGATGCATATAGGTGGTGTTGTGTTGCCTGAAAGTGCGTGTGCATGTGGAAGGAGGCTCCTGTGGCGGCCCCGCCTCTCCCTTCACACATCCTCCAACAGTGGCACGTTGCCTCTCTGGCGGGCCCAGGTACGTCCTTGGTCGTGGCCACACCACACTCCAGCCCCTTCAGGCAGCCCACCCCAGTCCTCTCCCTGGGTCTGAGCTCCGAAGCCTGCGCTTCAGCACCCAGCCCCCACCCGCCCCGGTGGACACGTGTCTCAGGCTGGGCAGTGCAGGGCAGTGGCATCTCCCGTGTGTGTAGGTCTCTCTCCATTCTGCCTTCTGTAAACTGGTTGCTGGATTCTCCTCCAAGGTTCTACAGCTCCTCCTCTGTCCAGGCTGATCTCCCTGCCTATGAGGGGACATCCAGGGTGTGGGCACCTTTCCTCTTTCACAGCTCCCTCCCTGGGGTGCAGGCCCCATCCCAATTCCCCTCTCTGTTTTGTTCTTTTTTCTTTTGTCCTACCCAGTTGCGTGGAGGTTCTCTCGCCCTTTCTGAAGCCTGAGGTCCTCTGCCAGGTTTCAGTAGGTGTCCTGTGAGCACCGTTCTGCATGTGGATGTAGTTCTGATGCATCTTGGGGGGTGGTGAGCCCGCATGCTGCTCCTCCACTGTCTTGATCACTCTCTTCCTCAACCTTCCTTCCTTTTTCTCAGCTCTTTGCAGTCACGCAGTTCTCAGAGCTAATCTGTATTTCACCTCACAATATAAGTGTGGTGTGGTTCTAAAGTTACTTAGGGAAAAGTAAGAGAGTAACATATCATGCTTTTCTTTCTTAAAGTGCAGAATATGTTGGTCTGTGGAGTCTCAGAGGAGCCCATGCACATAGACAGGTCGAGTTTTATCCTTCCAGCAGCACACGAGTGTCCTGTGCACACAGAACGGTCTCTTGGTCGCTTCTGCATAGCAGGTCAGCTTGTGCTTCACGACTTTACACTGCTCTTCTCCCTGCCTGGGAGAACACTGTCTCCCTCGTCTCTATTTTCCCATGACTGGCAGCTCGTCCTTGTTCTGGTCCTATCTGAAACGTCACCTCTCGGAGAAGCTTTTCCTGACTTCCCACTCTAAGACCCTCCTCACACGCTCACCTGGTTGCTGTTTTGCTTTCTTCAAATCTGTAGTGATTATATGTAGTGCACCCAGCTTGTATAGTTTGTGTTTCCTTCCTTACCCACCTGTACCTCTGGAACAGAGGGAACCTTATCTTATTCTTGTTCACCACACTTCCCAGCTCCTAACAGGACCCCAAGCTGGATGCGCACACCATAAATATTCGTTGAATTGAGAACATTCCACTTAGATTTGGTATCAACTTTTTTAGTCTTTCAGTTCTTTTTTTTAAGTGTTGACGGGATGATACAAATAATTTTTAATTTTTCTGTTGGCAGTTATCCGTGTCAAGCAGTAGTCGTGTTGTGACACATGACATCCCTGTAAAGGTTATTCCTCGAAAACTGTGGAAGGACTTACAAGAACCGACGGTCCCGGACGCTGACGTGAGTGATGCCTGGCGTCCTGTCACTCACCACGTATTAAATGGTGTGATTTGAATTCTCTGACCTTAGATAAAGTCTTGCCGTAGGTTTTATTTGAAAGTTGTATAGTGCCTGAAAAGAGATAGTCTTTTTTTTTTTTTGCGGTACGCGGGCCTCTCACTGTTGCGGCCTCTCCCGTTGTGGAGCACAGGCTCCGGACGCGCAGGCTCAGTGGCCATGGCTCATGGGCCCAGCTGCTCCGCGGCATGTGGGATCTTCCCGGACCGGGGCACGAACCCGTGTCCCCTGCATCGGCAGGTGGACTCTCAACCACTGCGCCACCAGGGAAGCCCAAGAGATAGTCATTTTTAAAGGACACTCCCAGAAAAAAAAAAATTTGCAGTATTTGTCTTTAGTTGTTCACATAAAACATCCTAAAGTAGCGTTTTACATAATAGGAATGCCACATTCTTTACAGTTAGGAGAGAGAAAGTCTTGCCCAATAGTAATGCTTAAGTAAAACTAAGGTAGTATTTTGGAGGACCATCGCATGTATCGGGAGTAGCGGTCCTAGGCGCCAGCTTGGGTTTCACAGAATGTGGTTTTTTCCTTTGTCTCGTAAGGAGTGATGCCCAGGGTGTGTGGGAGAGCCTGCTTTAGTTCTCCTGACAGGAGTCCCAGAGCCACTGGAAGTAAAGATGATGCCCAAGGGTCAAACTCTTGCTCACGATGTATTGAAGAAGAGACCATGAAAATACAGCGAATGGAATATTTACTTGGCTTTTGCTAGAAGACATCTTTGCTGGGAAAAAGCCAGCATCGTACCAAGTACTGCTGCAACCCAGTCTGGGCACTGCTGCAGAGACTGGCCCCCAGTGTTTCTGCAAAGGGTAGGAGGCGGACCTTGAGCCTGGGTGTGAACCCCTGGAGGACGGCCTCCCCCGGTGCTGAGCCTTAGTCCCCTGGGGCACGTGCAAGGCATCTTGGCTGCAGGGCTGCAGTCTTGGAAGCAGGGAATGCCTACAGGGACATGGTCACTGATGTCACCAGAGGCAGGCATGAGTGAGTGAAGTTGTAAACTTGTTTTTCTTTTTATATTTTAAAAAGGACCTGTATTCAGGCAATTTAAAAACAAGATTCCAGAGCTTTTAAGCGTACACACATTGCGAACAGGTAATGAGCACCTGTCAGTACTTGACCATGTTATGTCAATGTGTTAATACTCCTGATTTTTCTCATTTGCTTTATAGGTTAGTATTTATTTACCAGTCTTGAAGACTATGAAGAGCATTGTGGAGAAGATGAAAAACATCAGCAATCACCTTGTAAGTCCTAACTGCTTGGAAAAGAGCTCCCAAGTGTGTGGTTTCGGCTGCGTGTCCTGGGAGGAGCCTCGTCTGATGGAGTCTTGGTGCCCTGCCATTCACCATGTGGTGTCCGCGTGGGGCGTCCCTCACCCCCCGGCTCTGGGGGCCTGGCTGGTTGTTGAGAGCCTGCAGTTTTACAGGTGCCTGTAGCAACCTGCTCAGGTCTTCTCAACTTTCCTCACTCGCATTTGCCCTAGTCCCTCATATCTATATTAATAGTATGTTAAGGATATATTCAACAGTTCTGGCTTTCTTTCCATGTGTTCTGGACAGCATATTACATGTTTTATCTGATAATGTACATATTTTCTTATGATCACTGATGCTGGCCTCTCTACTTGCCAGATGTCTCTGTGAGCCCAGGACGGAGATCCCCCAGGACACACCCCTTTTCCTGTAGGCAGCTCTTAGGTCAGGTCGAGGGTCATGTTTACTTCCCTGTTTTCTTCTGTGAAGGTTTTCTGCCAATGTCATGAAACGCTATATGTGACAGTGACAGTGTTGGGGGATCGTGTGGGTCATTCTCCTTCCCTCCCAGGGTTCTCCTGAGTTCTTCACTCACCCCCAAAACTCATTCGATTGTGTCCCTGGATGTTTCATTATAGAAACCCCTGTCCACCTGGTGAAACCCTTGCTCTTCGGTGTCTGCAGGCCGGTTACCTGCCGCATGGCTGCCCCCTCCCTGCAGGACCCCTCTAGACTCTTGTCCATCCCCACAGCACCGGTTCTTCCCAGGCCCCGTCTCTGCCGTTCACACTTGGCTGCTTCTCTCCCGTTGTCCCCTGGAAAGCACTTAGCCCTTCTCACTGCTCGTCAGAATTCCCAGACCTTCTACCACCACACTGGCTGTAAGCCCCTCCTCTGCCGAGCTGCTCTGTTCAGCACTACATAAGTTACCTGCTAGCACCTGGGAACCCCTCCTAAAGTGGCAGCTTTCCCTGAAAAGGGAAATTGTCTTAACCGTCTCTGCGTGACAGCCACCCACTGTGGGGTTGCTAGTTAGCACGTGGGTAATAGGTGTTTGCGCACGGACCTGGAATGAAACTTAGCTTCAAGAGATCTTCGGAATTACAAAAGTTTCCTGAAGCCTAGAAAACGTTGATGGGCTGTTTTATCGCCGCAGGTGTGCTCGCTTGAGAGTAATTTTCTTCCATGACTTCATCTTTATAGATTTCACTTTAATTTAGGATGGCTTCGGATGAAGCAGTGTGTCCTGGGCAGACATGGGTGTTCTGCTCTGCCTGCCTTGATGTTGATCCAGTTGTCAGGCTGGGAGCTTCCTCTGAGGATAACCTGGGGACCTCCAGAGAGGTTTGAGAGGCCCAGGAGAGAAAAGGCAGGGCGAGTAAGTCAAGGATCCGATTGTTTGTTCTTTTGGTCCAAGGGAAATGAGTCAGCAAAGTCGCTTAGATAAAATCATCAGAGGTGTTTTCCTCTTCCCTGGAGTGTTTAAAAGCCAGAATTTTGTGGAAGTGGCTACTGCACTGTGAAATACTAAGGGGAAAGTTATCAAGCATATGGAAATTTGGAGTAGCCAAATGCATAACGAGATCTACTTGAGTAATCAGAATTCTGTGTCTGAAGATTACAGGCAAGAGAACTAAGGAAAATGACTAGGACTTAACACATTAAAAATATCCCTGTCCCGTCAGATGCCCCAGCGGCCCTTGACGAGATGCCATCCTTACCTTACTTCCTTTAATGAGAGACGTGGCCAGTGGGGGTGGGTTGCGTGTACGACTCAGGTAGGAACAGAAAAAACAGGCATGGACTGACAGGAGTCTCCGCCAGGTTTTAAGGCATTGGGATCCCCTCCAACCAAATGCCAGTTCTGGTTCAGGAGGTCTGCGGTGGGGTCAGCCCGAGTTTCTGACGGGTGCGCAGGGATGCTGTTGCTGTGGTGGACACGTGGGTCGGCGGCGCTTGGTGGTCGGAGCGGTGCTCTGTTGCTTACACCTTACACGTTGTCTCAGCCTCACGGGAGC
Source organism: Phocoena phocoena (assembly GCF_963924675.1). Lineage (NCBI taxonomy): Eukaryota > Metazoa > Chordata > Mammalia > Artiodactyla > Phocoenidae > Phocoena > Phocoena phocoena. The sequence continues at coordinate 478,156 of NC_089227.1, read as the reverse complement.
CGAGTCCTTGCAGCCACCCTGGGCCCCCCGCTGAGCGGTGCGCCCCGGTGCTGGGTGTTATCCAGCACGGGAATGGCAGCCTAACTGTCACAGTGGCTCTGTGACTTTTTGTGAATCGAGATCATTTATGTTAGGTTCCCAGTGCGTTTAGCCACTCTTCCGTAAATGGTGGGTAATTGTCATTTGGGGAATCTCCGAAAGAGGTAGGACTTTGTCCAAGTCCCTAAGAAGCAAAGTATGTTGATGTGGCTCTGGCCATCGCTCACAAAATAAACACGGCGACCAGTGTTCAGAGTGTCGCTCCTGAACTCCCTTGGCAAGTTCTGTTTGAACGCTGCCCACACCAGGCACCGGGTGTGGTCAGAGGCGTGGAGCTACTGTTTGATCACTCAGGCGGTGGGGATGTGAAGAAAGTTGTGAGTGTTTGAAGTCTGGAGTGAATCTAGAACCTTGCAAGCTGCCTTCTTGAATAAATCTGTATTTATATAAAACCTGTTTTTCAAAAGCGGGGAGAATCTACAGGTAGACAGTGAGTGTGTGCTTACTCAAAGCAGACGGGCCTGTGTTATGTGTTAGCTTTAGAGTCCCAGTAAGCACAAGGATTGTTTTACATAGTCAAGTATTGTGTCCGGATAAGAGAGCAGGCTTAGAAACATCACCGTGTGTTTCTGGGTAGTGAAAGAATAATGAATTCTTCTCATTCAGAGGTACGTTTACTAGATGATGCAGCAAGGAAATGTAGAGGCTGTTTTCTGTGTAACGTCAAAGCCTTAGAAATGAGAGCTCACTCAAGTTAAAAACATTTTTTGATTTTGTCACTAGGATGGAAACTATTCAGAGTTCACTGATTTTAAGGAACAAGAATAAGGTCTACTAGGTGACACTCGGAAGTAAATCTGTGTGAGATTTAGCTGCAGCTGAGCCCTGCGGAGCAGGCCGTGCTCCGCTCACCCACGGCCTCTGCCCCTCTTGCCGCGCCTCTGGAATGGCTCCTCGGCCAGATGACCACCATCACCTGCGGCGGCTCGGTGGCCTCTTGCATTGTTGGTTGAGCAAAATGCTGGCTTGCATGCTGCTGCACGGGCTTTCCGAAGACCTGCCAGGCTTTAGAGATGGCCAGATACCGACGGTAAAAGGCGAAATGCAGCGTGCCCTGGGCAGATTGCCCAAATCTTGGTACCTGTATCACGTCGTGGTACCTGTATCTTTCTCTGAACTTCATTTCTAGATTCTGTCCCGTTTATAGACCCTGTTGGTTGGTGGAGGGCAGAGCTTGAAAGGAAAGGGCCCCTCTGATCTTGGGAGAAGTTCCAGGCACTGTTGGGGCGGGGAGAGGTGTGGCCAGTAGGGGCCACGGCAATTGGTCACCAAGCCCAGCTGTCCTCTGAGTGTGGAAAGCCCAGCTACCACGGGTCCCTGCAGCTTGTTGGAGTCCTGGACGCCTGACGGCATCTTCGGGCCTTTCTGAATTTGGAAATCTCACTTCCCAATGTCTGAGTTTATTTTTCAGGTAGATGGTTATGTTCTCCTGATATTCTGAAGGCTTTCTGATTATGTGGAATTGGCAGTTGTAATAGATGGTTTGGTCCATTTATAAAGATAAGGCAGATGGGGCTTCCCTGGTGGCGCAGTGGTTGAGAGTCCTCCTGCCGACGCAGGGGATGCGGGTTCGTGCACCAGTCCGGGAAGATCCCACATGCCGCGGAGTGGCTGGGCCCGTGAGCCATGGCCTCTGAGCCTGCGTGTCCGGAGCCTGTGCCCCGCAACGGGAGAGGCCACAACAGTGAGAGGCCCACGTACTGCAAAATAAATAAATAAATAAAATAAGGCACGTGGTGAGCTTCTAACTTCACGTTCTCTTCCGGTTCTCCTCCCTCCGTTTTGCAGGAGTCACACAGTGTCTGTGTTGTCAGAGCTGCTAGCAGGGACCCCCAGCCCCACCTGTTCTCAGGTCTTCCCATGGCGCTCTGCACGCAGAGGGGCTGCTCTCCGGGGATTTCTGAGTCTCTGGCTCTCAGACCTTGTCTTCTTGCTGATGCCATGTGGGGCTTGGTGCTGTCAGGAGTGCCCTGGGTCTGGGGGGGCTACCTTGTCACCTGGTTTGTTGGAAGCTGATGTTCACTTTTTTTTTTCCTTTTTCCTTTTCGTAACACTGTAAAATACTCAATTTGCAGATTATTGAAGCAAACCTAAATGGAGAATTGAACTTGAAAATAGAAACTGAACTAGTATGTGTTACAACTCATTTTAAAGATCTTGGAAATCCTCCATTAGGTAAGTTTCCTGCTGGGTTATGTTTTGCTTTTGATAAATTGTTTCAGATGACATACCATACCGAGGTCTGTAGATGGAAAATGGTTGAACTTTGGGTGCCTGTGTTTCATGCTTGGGAAGGGAACAAATAATGGGGCTGGATCACTTGTTACTGCACTGTGGTGGGCAGGTGAGCCTCCTGGGCATGAGGAGCTGTGCCTCCACCAGTGGCTGAAGGGTGAGCCCTGGGGCTCCCTCGTTCCTCATCCATAAAACCTGGGCTTGGGCTCAGTCTCCAAGAGCCCTTCCAGCTCTTCACATCCTGTGCCTTCTCCCAAAGATTGTAGTTTCTCACGTGGGGTGGAGTTAGACATGTAGATGACACTCATTTTCTCCTACTTTTTTTGTGTGTGTATTAAAAAGTAAAAAGTTTTTCTTTCTTTCTTTCATTTTTTTCTTACATCTTTATTGGAGTATAATTGCTTTACAATGGTGTGTTAGTTTCTGCTTTATAACAAAGTGAATCAGTTATACATATGTTCCTATATCTCTTCCCTCTTGAATCTCCCTCCCACCCCCCTCCCTATCCCACCCCTCTAGGTAGTCACAAAGCACCGAGCTGATCTCCCTGTGCTATGCGGCTGCTTCTCACTAGCTATCCATTTTACATTTGGTAGTGTATATATGTCCATGCCACTGTCTCACTTTGTCACAGCTTACCCTTCCCCCTCCCTATATCCTCAAGTCCATCTTCTAGTAGGTCTGTGTCTTTATTACTCTTACCCCTAGGTTCTTCATGACCTTTTTTTGTTTCTTAGATTACATATATATGTGTTAGCATACGGTATTTGTCTTCTCTTTCTGACTTACTTCACTCTGTGTGACAGACTCTACATCCATCCACCTCACTACAAATAACTCAATTTCATTGCTTTTTATGGCTGAGTAATATTCCATTGTATATATGTGCCACATCTTCTTTTATTCATCCGATGATGGACACTTAGGTTGTTTCCATCTCCTGGCTATTATAAATAGAGCTGCAATGAACATTTTGGTACATGACTCTTTATGAATTATGGTTTTCTCAGGGTATATGCCCAGGAGTGGGATTGCTGGGTCATATGGTAGTTCTATTTGTAGTTTTTTAAGGAACTTCCATACTGTTCTCCATAGTGGCTGTACCAGTTCACATTCCCACCAGCAGTGCAAGAGTGTTCCCTTTTCTCCACACCCTCTCCAGCATTTATTGTTTCCAGATTTTTTGATGATGGCCATTCTGACTGGTGTGAGATGATATCTCATTGTAGTTTGGATTTACATTTCTCTAATGATTAATGATGTTGACCATTCTTTCATGTGTTTGTTGGCAATCTGAATATTTTCTTTGGAGAAATGTCTATTTAGGTCTTCTGCCCATTTTTGGATTGGGTTGTTTGCTTTTTTGTTATTGAGCTGCATGAGCTGCTTGTAAATTTTGGAGATTAATCCTTTGTCCATTGCTTTATTTGCAAATATTTTCTCCCATTCTGAGGGTTGTCGTTTGGTCTTGTTTATGGTTTCCTTTGCTGTGCAAAAGCTTTTAAGTTTCATTAGGTCCCATGTTTTTATTTTTGTTTTACTTCCATTTCTCTAGGAGGTGGGTGAAAAAGGATCTTGCTGTGATTTATGTCACAGACTGTTCTGCCTATGTTTTCCTCAAAGAGTTTGCTAGTTTCTGGCCTTAAATTTAGGTCTTTAATCCATTTTGAGTTTACTTTTGTGTATGGTGTTAGGGAGTGTTCTAATCTCATACTTTTACATGTACCTGTCCAGTTTTCCCAGCACCACTTACTGAAGAGGCTGTCCTTTCTCCACTGTACATTTCTGCCTCCTTTATCAAAGATAAGGTGACAATATGTGTGTGGGTTTATCTCTGGGCTTTCTATCCTGTTCCATTGATCAATATTTCTCTTTTTGTGCCAGTGCCATACTGTCTTGATTACTGTAGCTTTGTAGTATAGTCTGAAGTCAGGGAGCCTGATTCCTCCAGCTCCATTTTTTGTTCTCAAGATTGCTTTGGCTATACGGGTTTTGTTGTGTTTCCATACAAATTGTGAAATTTTTTGTTCTAGTTTTGTGAAAAATGCCAGTGGTAGTTTGATAGGGTTTGCATTGAATCTGTAGATTGCTTTGGGTAGTAGAGTCACTTTCACAATGTTCATTCTTCTAATCCAAGAACATGGTATATCTCTCCATCTATTTGTATTATCTTTAATTTCTTTCATCAGTGTCTTATAATTTTCTGCATACAGGTCTTTTGTCTCCTTAGGTCAGTTTATTCCTAGATATTTTATTGTTTTTGTTGCCGTGGTAAATGGGAGTGTTTTCTTGATTTCACTTTCAGATTTTTCATCATTACTGTATAGGAATGCCAGAGATTTCTGTGCATTAATTTTGTATCCTGCTACTTTACCAAATTCAATGATTAACTGTAGTAGTTTTCTGGTAGCATCTTTAGGATTCTCTGTGTATAGTATCATGTCATCTGCAAACAGTGACAGCTTTACTTCTTCTTTTCTGATTTGGATTCCTTTTAATTCCTTTTCTTCTCTGATTGCTGTGGCTATAACTTCCAAAACTATGTTGAATAAGAGTGGTGAGAGTGGGCAACCTTGTCTTGTTCCTGATCTTAGTGGAAATGCTTTCAGTTTTTCACCATTGAGGACGATGTTGGCTGTGGTTTTGTCATGTACGGCCTTTATTATGTTGAGGAAAGTTCCCTCTATGCCTACTTTCTGGAGGGTTTTTTATCATAAATGGGTGTTGAATTTTGTTGAAAGCTTTCTCTGCATCTATTGAGATGACCATATGGTTTTTCTCCTTCAATTTGTTAATATGGTGTATAACATTGATTGATTTGCATATATTGAAGAATTCTTGCATTCCTGGAATAAACCCCACTTGATCATAGTGTATGATCCTTTTAATTTGCTGTTGGATTCTGTTTGCTAGTATTTTGTTGAGGATTTTTGCATCTATGTTCATCAGTGCTATTGGCCTGTAATTTTCTTTGTGACATCCTTGTCTGGTTTTGGTATCAGGGTGATGGTGGCCTGGTAGAATGAGTTTGGGAGTGTTCCTCCCTCTGCTATATTTTGGCAGAGTTTGAGAAGGATAGGTGTTAGCTCTTCTCTAAATGTTTGATAGAATTCGCATGTGAAGCCATGTGGTCCTGGGCTTTTGTTTGTTGGAAGATTTTAAATCATAGTTGCAATTTCAGTGCTTGTGATTGGTCTGTTCGTATTTTCTATTTCTTCCTGATTCAGTCTTGGCAGCATTGTGCATTTCTACAAATTTGTCCATTTCTTCCAGGTTGTCCATTTTATTGGCATAGAGTTGCTTGTAGTAATCTCTCACGATCCTTTTTATTTCTGCAGTGTCAGTTGTTACTTCTCCTTTTTCATTTCTAATTCTATTGATTTGAGTCTTCTCCCTATTTTTCTTGATGAGTCTGGCTAATGGTTTATCAATTTTGTTTATCTTCTCAAGGAACCAGCTTTTAGTTTTATTGATTTTTTGCTATCATTTCCTTCATTTCTTTTTCATTTATTTCTGATCTGATCTTTCTGATTCCTTTCTTTCTGCTAACTTTGAGGATTTTTTTTCGTTCTTCTTTCTCTAATTGTTTTAGGTGCAAGGTTAGGTTGTTTATTTGAGATGTTTCCTGTTTCTTAAGGTAGGATTGTATTTCTATAAACTTCCCTCTTAGAACTGCTTTTGCTGCATCCCATAGGTTTTGGGTCATCCTGTCTCCATTGTCATTTGTTTCTAGGTATTTTTTGATTTCCTCTTGGATTTCTTCAGTGATCACTTCGTTATTAAGTAGTGTATTGTTTAGCCTCCGTGTGTTTGTATTTTTTACAGATCTTTTCTTGTAATTCTTATCTATTCTCATAGCATTGTGGTCGGAAAAGATACTTGATACAATTTCAATATTCTTAAATTTACAAAGGCTTGATTTGTGACCCAAGATATGATCTATCCTGGAGAATGTTCCATGAGCACTTAAGAAAAATGTGTATTCTGTTGTTTTTGGATGGAGTGTCCTATAAATATCAATTAAGTCCATCTTGTTTAATGTATCATTTAAAACTTGTGTTTCATTATTTATTTTCATTTTGGATGATCTGTCCATTGGTGAAAATGGTATGTTAAAGTCCCCTACTATAAATGTGTTACTGTCGATTTCCCCTTTTATGGCTGTTAGTATTTTTCTTATGTATTGAGGTGCTCCTATGTTGGGTGCATAAATATTTACAGTTGTTATATCTTCTTCTTTGATCAATCCCTTGATCATTATGTAGTGTCCTTCTGTGTCTCTTCTAATAGTCTTTATTTTAAAGTCTATTTTTTCTGTTATGAGAATTGCCACTCCAGCTTTCTTTTGATTTCCATTTGCATGGAATATCTTTTTCCATCCCCTCACTTTCAGTCTGTATGTGTCTCTAGGTCTGTCATGGGTCTTTTTTAGACAGCATATATATGGGTCTTGTTTTTGTATACATTCAGCCAGTCTGTGTCTTTTGGTGGGAGCATTTAATCCATTTACATGTAAGGTAATTATCGATATGTATGTTCCCTTGACCATTTTCTTAATTATTTTGGGTTTGTTATTGTATGTCTTTTTCCTTCTCTTGTATTTCTTGCCTAGAGAAGATCCTTTAGCATTTGTTATAAATCTGGTTTGGTGGTGCTGAACTCTCAGCTTTTGCTTGTCTGTAAAGATTTTAATTTCTCCATCAAATCTGAATGAAATCCTTGCTGGGTAGAGTAATATTGGTTGTAGGTTTTTCTCCTTCATCACTTTAAATATGTCCTGCCAGTCCCTTCTCGCTTGCAGAGTTTCTGCTGAAAGATCAGCTGTTAACCTTATGGGGATTCCCTTGTGTGTTATTTGATGTTTTTCCCTTGCTGCTTTTAATATGTTTTCTTTGTATTTACTTTTTGATAGTTTGATTAATATGTGTCTTGGTGTGTTTCTTTTTAGATTTATCCTGTATGGGACTCTCTCTGCTTCCTAGACTTGATTAACTATTTCCTTTCCCATATTAGGGAAGTTTTCAACTAAAATCTTCTTCAAATATTTTCTTAGTCCCTTTCTTTTTCTCTTCTTCTTCTGGAACCCCTATAATTCCAATGTTGGTACGTTTAATGTTGTCCCCGAGGTCTCTGAGACTGTCCTCAGTTCTTTTCATTCTTTTTTCTTTATTCTGCTCTGCAGTAGTTATTTCCACTATTTTCACTTCCAGGTCACTTATCCGTTCTTCTGCCTCAGTTATTCTGCTATTGATCCCTTCTAGAGTATTTTTAATTTCATTTGTTGTGTTGTTCATCATTGCTTGTTTCCTCTTTAGTTCTTCTAGGTCCTTGTTAAATGTTTCTTGCATTTTCTCCATTCTATTTCCAATATTTTGGATCATCTTTACTATCATTATTCTGAATTCTTTTTCAGGTAGACTGCCTGTTTTCTCTTCATTTGTTAGGTTTGGTGGGTTTTTATCTTGCTCCTTCATCTGCTGTGTGTTTTTCTGTCTCTCATTTTGCTTATCTTACTGTGTTTGGGGTCTCCTTTTTGCAGGCTGCAGGTTCGTAGTTTCTGTTGTTTTTGGTGTCCGTCCCCAGTGGCTAAAGTTGGTTCAGTGGGTTGTGTGGGCTTCCTGGTGGAGTGGACTAGTGCCTGTGTTCTGTTGGATGAGGCTGGATTTTGTCTTTCTGGTGGGCAGGTCCACGTCTGGTGGTGTGTTTTGGGGTGTCTGTGGACTTATTATGATTTTAGGCAGCCTCTCTGCTAATGCGTGGGGTTGTGTTCCTGTCTTGCTAGTTATTTGGCATAGGGTGTCCAGCACTGTAGCTTGCTGGTTGTTGAGTGAAGCTGGATGCTGGTGTTGAGATGGAGATCTCTGGGAGATTTTCGCCGTTTGATATTACGTGGAGCTGGGAGGTCTCTTGTGGACCAGTGTCCTGAAGTTGGCTCTCCCACCTCAGAGGCACAGCACTGACTCCTGGCTGCAGCACCAAGAGCCTTTCATCCACATGGCTCAGAATAAAAGGTAGAAAAAGTAGAAAGAAAGAAAGGAAGGGAGGGAGGAAGGGAATAAAAGAAAATAAAATAAAGTAGGGTAAAATAAAACAAAGTTATTAAAATAAAAATAATTATTAAGAAAAAAATTTTTTAAAAAAGTAAATAAAACAAAACAAAGCAAAAAAACCCCGACGGATAGAACCTTAGGACAAATGGTGAAAGCAAAGGTATACAGAGAAAATCTCACACAGAAGCATATACATACACACTCACAAAAAGAGGAAAAGGGGAAAAAATAATAAATCTTGCTCTCAAAGTCCACCTCCTCAATTTGGGATGGTTTGTTGTCTATTCAGGTATTCCACAGATGCAGGGTACATCAAGTTGATTGTGGCGATTTAATCAGCTGCTCCTGAGGCTGCTGGGAGAGATTTCCCTTTCTCTTCTTTGCTTGCACAGCTCCGGGGGCTCAGCTTTGTATTTGGCCCCGCCTCTGCGTGTAGGTTGCCAGAGGGCGTCTGTTCTTTGCTCAGACAGGACGGGGTTAAAGGAGCAGCTGATTCGGGGTCTCTGGCTCACTGAGGCTGGGGGAATGGGAGGGACATGATGCGGGGCGAGCCTGTGGCGGCAGAGGCCAGCTTGACGTTGCACCAGCTTTAGGTGCACCGTGAGTTATCTCTGGGAAGTTGTCCCTGGATCCTGGGACCCTGGCAGTGGCGGGGTGCACAGGCTCCCCGGAACGGAGGTGTGGATAGTGACCTGTGCTCGCACACAGGCTTCTTGGTGGCGGCAGCAGCAGCCTTAGTGTCTCATGCCCATCTCTGGGGTCCGTGCTGTTAGCTGCAGTTCGCTCCCCTCTCTGGAGCTCCTTTAAGCAGCGCTCTTAATCTGCTCTCCTCACGCACCAGGAAACAAAGAGGGAAGCAAAAGTCTGTTGTCTCTTTGGCAGATCCAGACTTTTCCCCAGACTCCCTCCGGGCTAGCCGTGGTGCACTAACTCTGTGCAGGCTGTGTTCATGCCGCCAACCCCAGTCCCTGTTACGTTATTTATAATAGCAAATCACCTGCTAATGTTGGAGGGTCTCCTGCAGAGGTGGGGGGTGGCTGTGCCTCACCATGGGGACAAGGACATTGAGAGGAGAAGTTCTGGGAAGTACTCCTTGGCGTGAGCCCTCTCATTTTTTTTTTTTAATTGTTGGAATATAGTTGCCTTACAGTGTTGTGTTAGTTTCAGGTGTATGGCAGAGTGATTCAGTTATATATATGTGTGTGTGTGTGTGTGTACATATATATATATATATATGTACACACACACACACACATATTTCTTTTTCTGATTCTTGTCCCGTATAGGTTATTACAGAGTACTGAGTGTAGTTTCCTGTGCTATACAGTAGGTCCTTGTCATTTATTTTATATATACTGGTTTATATACATTAATCCCAAACTCCTGGTTTATCCATCCCCTTCACCTATTCACTTCTGTTTTAGGGAGTGTCCTAATTTCATTCTTTTACACGTGGTTGTCCAGTTTTCCCAGCAGCATTTATCGAAGAGACTGTCTTTTCTCCATTGTATATTTTGGGATTCTTTATAAAAGATTAATTAACCACAGGTATGTGGGTTTATTTCTGGACTTTCCATCCTCTTCCATTGATCTGTGTTTCTGTTTTTGTGCCAGTACCTTACTGTTTTGATGACTGTAGCTTTGTACTATAGTCTGAAGTCAGAGAGCCTGATTCCTCCAGGTCCATTTTTGTTTCTCAAGATTGCTTTGGCTATTTGGGGTCTTATTTGTTCCCATCCAAATTTTAAAATGTTTTTTTCTAGTTCTGTGAAAAATGTCATTGGTAATTTGATGGGGATTGCATTGAGTCTGTAGATTGCCTTAGGTGGTATAGTCATTTTAATTCTTCCAGTCCAGGAGCATGGTATATTTTTCTATCTGCTTGTGTCATCTCTGATTTCTTTCATCAACGTCTTATAGTTTTTGGAGTGCAGGTTTTTGCCTCCTTAGGTAGGTTTATTCCTAGGTATTTTATTCTTTTTGATGCAATGATAAATGGGATTGTTCCCTTAATTTTTCTTTCTGATCTTTCATTGTTAATGTGTAGAAATGCAACAGATTTCTGTGTATTAATCTTGTGTCCTGCAACTTTACTGAATTCATTGATGAGCTCTAGTAGTTTTCTGGTAGCATCTTTAGGATTTTCTATGTATAGAATCATGTTATATGCAAACAGTGACAGTTTTACTTTTTTTCCAATTTGGATTCCTTTTATTTCTTTTTCTTCTCTGATTGTTCTGGCTAGGTCTTCCAAAAGTATGTTGAAAAAACGTGGCAGAAGTGGACATCCATATCTTGTTCCTGATCTTAGAGGAAATGCTGTCAGCTTTTCACCATTGACTATGATGTTAGCTGTGGGTTTGTCATATATGGCCTTTATTATGTTAAGGTAGGTTTCCTCTGTGCCCACTTTCTGGAGAGTTTTTATCATAAATGGTGTTGAATTTTGTCAGAAGCTTTTTCTGCTTCTGTTGATGCATGTTGGGATGATCATATGGTTTCTTTATTTTTTGTTAATGTGGTATATCACACTGATTGTTTTGTGGATATTGAAAATTCTTTGCATCCCTGGGATAAATCCCACTTGGTCATAGTGTATGATCCTTTTAATGTGTTTTTGGATTCTTTTTGCTAGTATTTTGCTGAGGATTTTTGTGTCTATGTTCATCAGTGATATTGGCCTGTAATTTTCTTTTTTTGGTATCTTTGGTTTTGCTATCAGGGTAATGGTGGCCTCATAGAATGAGCTTGGGAGTGTTCCTTCCTTTGCGAATTTTTGGAAGAGTTTCAGAAGTATAGGTGTTAACTCTCCTCCTCTTTGTGTTTGATAGAACACACCTGTGGTCCTGGACTTTTGTTCATTGGAAGATTTTTAGTCACAGTTTCAAATTCAGTACTCCTGATTTGTCTGTTCATATTTTCTGTTTCTTCCTGGTTCAGTCTTGGGAGATTGTACCTTTCTAAGAATTTTTCCATTTCTTCTAGGTGGTCCATTTTATTGGCGTATAGTTGCTTGTAGTAGTCTCTTACGATCCTTTGTATTTCTTTGGTGTCTGTTGTAACTTCTCCTTTTCCATTTCTAATATTATTGATTTGGATCATCTCCCTTTTTTTCTTGATGAGTTTGGCTAAAGGTTTATCACTTTTGTTTATCTTTTCAAAGAACCAGCTTTTAGTTTCATCTTTTCTACTTCCTTCATCTGTAGTTCATTTATTTGTGCTGTGATCTTTATGATTTCTTTCCTTCTACTAACTTTGGGTTTTGTTTGTTCTTTCTCTATTTGCTTGTTTTCATATCCACTCAGCCAGTCTGTGTCTTTTAATTGGAGCATTTAATCCATTTACATTCAAGGTAATTACTGGTATGTATGTTCTTATTGCCATTTTGTTAATTGTTTTGTGTTTGTTTTTGTCGGTTTTTTTTCTTCCCTTCCTCTTTTGTTCTCATGTGATTTGATGGCTGCCCTTAGTGTTGTGTTTGGATTCCTTTTTCTTTTTTGTGTGTATATGTATTGTAGATTTTTGGTTTGCAGTTTCCATGATGTTTTGATATGGCAGGCTACATTTATACAAAACTGTACTCTGTCTTCTTATGATTGCTGGTTTTCATGTCATATTTGTGTGTGGATGATTTCCTACTTTTACTGTATGCTTGCCTTTACCAGCGAGCTTTACCATTCCTCATTTTCTCATTTCTAGTTGTGACCTTTTCTTTTTCCCCTAGAGAACTTCATTTAGCATTTGTTGCAAAGCTGGTTTGGTGATGCTGAATTCTTTAAGCTTTTGCTTGTCTGTAAAGCTTTTGATTTCTCCACTGAATCTGAACAAGAGCCTTGCTGGGTATTCTTGGTTATAGGTTTTCCCTTTCATCACTTGAAATATATTGTGCCACTCCCTTTCTGGGCCGCAGAGTTTCTGGTGAGAAATAAACTGATAACCTTATGGGGATTCCCTTGTATGTTATTTGTTGCTTTTCCCTTGTTGCTTTTAATATTTTTTTCTTTGTCTTTTATTTCTGTCAACTTGATTACAGTGTGTCTCGGCAAGTTCCTCCTTGGGTTTGTCTTGTATGGGACTCTGCGCTTCCTGGACTTGGGTGACTGTTTCCTTTGCCAGGTTAGGGAAGTTTTCAGCTATTATCTCTTCAAATACTTTCTCAGACCCTTTCTCTCTCGCTTCTCCTTCTAGGACACTTATAATGGGAATGTTGGTGTTTTTAACATTGTCCCAGAGGTCTCTTAAATTGTCCTCATTTCTTTTCATTCTTTTTTCTTTATTCTCTTGTGCAGCAGTGATTTCCCACCATTCTGTCTCCCAGTTCACTTATCTGTTCTTCTGCCTCATTTACTCTGCTATTGGTTCCTTCTAGTGTATTTTTCATTTCAGTTATTCAATTGTTCTACTCTGTTGTTTATATCTTTTAGCTGTTTGTTAAACATTTCTTGTCTCTTCTCGGTGTGTGCTGCCATTCTTTTTCAGAGATCTTGAAACACCTTTACTGTCATCACTCTGATTTCTTTTTCAGGTAGATTGTCTATCTCCACTTAACGTAGTTGTTCTTCTGGGGTTTTATCTTGTTCCTTCATCTGGAACATATTCCTCTGCTGTCCCATTTTGTCTAACTTTTTGTGTTTGCGATCCCACAGGCTGCGGGATTGTAGTTCCTCTTGCTTCTGATTTCTGCCCCCTGGTGGGTGAAGCTGGTCTAGAGGCTTGTGCAGGTTTCCTGGTGGGAGGGATTGGTGCTTGCCCACTATCAGGTGGAGCTGGGTCTTGTCCATCTGGTGCGCAGGGACTTGTGGAGGGGTGTGTTTTGAGGTGGCTGTTGACTTAAGATGACTAGGCAGCGTGTCTGCTGATGGGCGGGGCCATTCCCCCATCCTGTTGCTTGTTTGTGTTGAGGTGTCCCAGCACTGGAGCCTAAGGCTGTTGGGTGGGGCCGGGTCTTGGTGCCTCCAGGAGAGCTCACGCAGATGAGTACTCAGTGTTACCTCTGCCACCAGTGTCCTTTTCTCCGCAAAAGTGAGCCACAGCCGCCCCCCACTTCCTCGGGAGACCCTCCAAGGCCAGCGGGTAGGTCTGGCCCAGGCTGATATGAAGTCACTGCATTTTCCCCTGGGTCCTGGTGTGCATGAGACTATGTGTGCACCCTTCAAGGATGGAGTCTCTGTTTCCCCAGTCCTGTGGAGCTCTTGTACTCAAGCCCCACTGGCCTTCAAAGCCAGGTGCTCTGGGGGCTCCTCCTCCCGATGCTGGGCCCCCAGGCTGGGGAGCCTGATGTGGGGCTCAGAATTCTCCCTCCTCTGGGAGAACCTCTGGGATAATAGTTATTTTCCAGTTTGTGTGTCGCCCACCCAGCCGTTGTAGGATTTGATTGTATTGTGAATGTGCCCCTCCTACCATCTCCTTGCGGCTTTTTCTTTGTCCTTGGATGTAGAATATCATTTTGGTAGGTTCTATTCTTTTTCTGTTGATGGTTTTTCAGCAGTTAGTTGTGATTTTGGTGTTTTCGTGAGAGGAGGTAAGGAGGTGTGCTCAAGTCCTACTCCACTATCTTATCTCCAACCCCACCCACTTTTCCTACTTTACTGTCTTTGGTACTTACAGAACTATATTAGCAAATATTAGCTTTTCGTGCATCATCAAATTTCTTGTCCCATACAAGGTGGTAAGGGACTAGGAATCAGTTCAGCAAGCAGTGGATGAGGGGGTGGTTGAGCAGATCGGCTCAGGAGTCAGAGCCCTGTGCTGTGGAGCTCACGGTGGTGGGCAGGCTGTGGGAGGGAAGCTCCAGCAGGGAGCGAGGCAGAGGCCCTGGGGACGGTGCTCACTCTGTGAAGGCTGTTTTAGTCACTCGTGTGTTCCAAAGTAGATCTAGTAAGGCTCCTGCCACTTTTAGAATTAAAATTCGTTACTACAAGTTTGCTTATTAGAGACACGTTGTAGCTTACCGTTGCGAGGGAATTTTACTTCCTAGTGGTGGGCATGCTTCTGGAGCAAAGTGAAATCCATGTGAATAAAGCTTTGACGACAGTTGTATGAAATGACTTATTTTGGTGTTCCTCATTTTGTTTATTTTAATAAGTAACAAAGAGGGTCTTTGATACCTTCCCAGAGATGAAAGGATGTTTTCTTCCCATTCATTCCACTTTATAATGAGAGGCCTTGCTTTAGATGTATATGGTCTTTTTTCTTTTTGGGGTTTTTATTTGGCCATGCCATGAGGTATGCGGGATCTTAGTTCCCCGACCAGGGATTGAACATGGGCCCTCAGCAGTGAAAGTGCAGGGTCCTAACCACTGGACCACCTGGGAAGTCCTGTATATGTTTCTAAGAGAAACTGTTTTCTTTGACCTTAAGAAGGAGATTGGGTCATATTTCAGGTCCCTATAATCGAAGATTCCCTGTACATTAGCGTAGTATTTTTGTGGGGCTGTGACTCTTGTGGGATCTTAGTTCCCTGACCAGGGATTGAACCCTGGCCCTCAGCAGTGAAAGCATGGAGTCCTAACCACTGGACCGCCAGGGAATTCCTGTAGCATAGCATCTTAAAAGAGTCAGTACTTAATAAATGTTTGTTTAGTGAGTGATTGCATTTATATCATGCAGTATTTCTCTAGGCTGCTAAAGTGAGTGGTCATGTAAATCATTTATTTAAATGATTTATTGATAAACAGTCATCGTACGATCTCTGGGTTCCCTGTTCCACTTGAAGATAATTGTATCTTAAAATATTCTGTCATTTTAGCTTCTGAAAATGCTTCTCAAGATAGAAACTCAGAACAAATGGCTGAAGTGCACATAGACATTAGGAAGCTCCTACAGTTCCTTGCTGGACAACAAGTAAATCCTACAAAGGCCACATGCAGTAAGTTTGCATTTTGATTCGTTTTTCACACTTCAAGTACTTTAATCAACTGTAGTCTTAAGCGTTGTGTGCAGTTTCGTAAATGCAGGGAACAGCTCAGTCACTGGTGGACTCCAGTTTTCTGGGGTGGTCGGGTATTTGGGTTTTCCCGGCCAATGGGTGTGGGCTGCTTTGCCTGGCGTCATGTGTGAGTCTGCACCTGGAGAGAAGCTGCATGTGGGCAGGGACATCCAGCCCAGTCTTGCTGTGTTTCTCTAACCTTACGTATGTGGAGTCTCTGATACCGCTGGGCTTGGATTTAAGTTTCCATCTCAAAGCATTTCTTTCCTTCCTGTGTCTGAGCCTGACTTGTTGCAGTAGTCCGGTGTCTTGCCATCTGTGCTTCCTCTTGACTCCTGACTTTTAACAGTGGTTGGCTCTGCTGCCCGCCTCTGGGGAGCTCTCCCCGCCACCCTCAGTCTCCACCGCCACCTCTGTGTGTGCAGCACGTCTTCTGAAGTGTCCTTCTGCTGGTCCCCTGTGTCCCTTCCCAACCTCCCATTCTCTTGGGACTGGTCTCTCAGCAGCCTGGGCATGTGCTCTTTGTTTGCCTTTCTCCTGCTGCCTGGCTCGTTCTAGCTTCAGCCAGCTTTCCTCAGGTGTGGCCTTCCCCATGGCTCCCCCTGCAGCTCCTGCCGTCGGTGGTGTGGCCCTGGCAGCTGGGCTGCTTTCATGCTGCGGCCACTCCTCTTCCTCTTGTCTGGCTTCTCTTTTTGGTCTTGGGCCCCATGCCTCGGTGCTCACCTTAGGCTGCATGGTGCCTGCCCTTGCAGGCTGCCTCCTGCTCTCTAACAAGGCCCTGCATGCTTGGCTCTTCTCAGCACACTCAGGGCACCTGCTGATGGGAAGCTGCTTTTTTCCTGGAAGGATGATGACTTGGGTACATGTGGCTTCTGGGAAGTCTGCCCTGTGGGTTTTTCCTTGGAGACCTTGGCCTGTTCCTCGGCAGCAGGTGAGCCAGCCTGGGCCAGGCCCCTGGTTTGGCATCGGCTGGGCCAGTTGAGACCAGTCACCTTGAGAGGGCCTGGGTGCTCCAGGAGAGGCTCGGGGGAGAAGCTGCTACAGTGTTCAGGGTTGAAAGTGTGTGTGTGGAATGGGTCTCGACGGTAATGGATTTCCTCTCTGCCTAGATATTGTGAAGAACAAGATTGTTCATTTTGACCTGCTCCATGAAGACGTCTCCCTGCAGTATTTCATCCCAGCGTTGTCGTAACCCCACCTATGGGATCGGGGAGCTCAGGGACTTTGGTCTGGACCCGAAGAGGCCATAGGGCGATGTGTTCTAAGTCATTTGTGTCTGTCCCCACAGCAGTGAAATCCTATGTATTTTTACTTTTCTTTCCCTTCTATAATATTTTAACTAGAAATTGAATTAATGAAACACAGTTGGATAAACATTTCTTCATATTATTTCTTTATTCTGTCTGCTTTGTTTTGCCTTTAAGACGTTGAAAACAAAAGTTAAAATTTATTTATTCATACTTTAAACTTTCTTATTAAAGTTGTAAAAATCCTCCTGTGTTTCGAATTGGTGTAGTAATCAAAATTGGCAAAGATAATGTTTGCTGAGCCTGGTACTTTTCCCCAAGGCACTGTCTCCAGCTCAGTATGTCACTGTGGGAACAGACCTGGGGCACTTAAGTTTCCGTGTGCTTGGAGCTCAAGAAGGTGAGGACGGCCCTCCTGCTACCTCTGTCCCACAGAGCGGACCCCGCAGAGCATCTTGGGGTCGGGCTGCACTTGGTGCGGCCTTGTCATGACGCCCATGGAGACTGGAGTTGGCCCCTGTGATGCCGTGAGGTGGTCCTGCTGCCCCAGCTCCCAGTGTCTCCCTGAGGCCGGTGTGGTCTCAGTTGTCATTTCACAGTTCTTTCTTCCACAGTGCATTGAGTCTGCCATTCTGGAAAGGGGAGAAGCAAACGAGACTTCCGTCAGGGTCAGTAGTCAGTGAGGACCCACATTTGTGTTTGGACGTCACAGCTGGTGCAGGTCCTGGCAGGCCTGCATTCTTACCCTCCCAAAGGCATCCTGCATCATAATTCCCGTCATGATTGAGTTGCACTTGTCCTGTGTGGGTGGACATCATAAACACCATCTCAGCATCACCCTGCAGAACTGAGAAATGAGGCAGTTGCTTAGGATAAGAGGAAGAAATGGAACATCAGCAAAACTGAAAAATTATTTTATGTCTTTTTCCTATTGTTTGGTAAAAACCAATGTATTTGGATGACTTCCAGTGCTCACTAATGTTAGTTCCAATGGGATGTAATATTTTGTTAAGCTAACACTTTAAAATCAGAATCAGGATATTTGAATTTTGAAGCCTGTCTCCTGTCTGTGGCTTATAGCAAATTAATTCCAGTTGCGGTGATAAAATTTAAAACTCATTACGTACAATGAAGCAACACTTGTAAGTAGTTTTATAAAACGGAGATTTCTGTTAAAATGTGGTAGCGACTCACCAATCTGGAAAACTAGCTATTTCTGATTGTTTAAATGATGATTTATAACGTATAATGAAGATAATCTAGGACTCTTTAGCCTAAGTTAATAGTAACGGAGCACATTTCCTCATCTGCATTACACAACATGCCTTCAAGTTTTGTCTCTCAAGAATTTAACATGCATCCTTTGGCCTCCCACTGCCTGGGGCCAGATATCATGGTGGTCCTGAGGAGGACGCGTGGGCAGGACCTGTCCCAATCAGAGCAGTACGGACCCTGCGGAGCTCAAGCGACCTGCCCTGCGCCACACCGCTGGTGGCAGGGGTGAGATTCGAACACAGGGATTCTGATTTCCCTTTCCCTCGCTTCTGCTACGTGACCAGAATAGAGAATAATAACGTTTCGGAGTTAACAGTAACCAACCATTTTGGGAATCTGGAAAGAACATCTTAGTTTTTTGTTTTTTTTTTAACATCTTTATTGGAGTATGATGGCTTTACATTGTTGTGTTAGTTTCTGCTGTATAACAAAGTGAATCAGCTATACATATACATATATCCCTATATCCCCTCCTTGTGTCTCCCTCCCACCCTCCCTATCCCACCCCTCTAGGTGGTCACAAAGCACTGAGCTGATCTCCCGGTGCTATGCGGCTGCTTCCCACTAGCTATCTGTTTTACGTTTGGTAGTGTATATATGTCCATGCCACTCTCTCACTTTGTCCCAGCTTACCCTTCCCCCTCCCCGTGTCCTCAAGTCCATGCTCTAGTAGGTGTGTGTCTTTATTCCCATCTTGCCCCTAGGTTCTTCATGACCATTTTTCTTTCTTTCTTTTCTTAGATTCCATATATATGTGTTAGCATATGATATTTGTTTTTCTCTTTCTGACTTACTTCACTCTGTATGACAGACTCTAGGTCCATCCACCTCACTACAGATAACTCAATTTTATCTCTTTTTCTGGCTGAGTAATATTCCATTGTATACATGTGCCACATCTTTATCCATTCATCTGTTGATGGACACTTAGGTAGTTTCCATGTCCTGGCTATTGTAAATACAGCTGCAGTGAACATTTTGGTACATGGCTCTTTTTGAATTATGGTTTTCTCAGGGTATATGCCCAATAGTGGGATTGCTGGGTTGTATGGTAGTTCTATTTTTAGTTTTTTAAGGAACCTCCATACTGTTCTCTATAGTGGCTGCACCAATTTACATTCCCACCAACAGTGCAAGAGGGTTCCCTTTTCTCCACACCCTCTTCAGCATTTATTGTTTCTAGATTTTTTGATGATGGCCATTCTGACCAGTGTGAGGTGACACCTCATTGTAACTTTGATTTGCATTTCTCTAATGATTAGTGATGCTGAGCATCCTTTCATGTGTTTGTTGGCAATCTGTATACCTTCTTTGGAGAAATGTCCGTTTAGGTCAGCTGCCCATTTTTGGATTGTGTTGTTTGTTTTTTTGATATTGAGCTGCATGAGCTGCTTGCATATTTTGGAGATTAATCCTTTGTCCGTTGTTCATTTGCACATATTTTCTTCCATTTTGAGGGTTGTCTTTTTGTCTTGTTTATGGTTGCGTTTGCTGGGCAAAAGCTTTTAAGTTTCATTAGGTCCCATTTGTTTATTTTTGTTTTTATTTCCATTTCTCTAGGAGGTGGGTCAAAAAGGATCTTGCTGTGATTTATGTCATAGAGTGAAGAATGTCTTAGTTTTAAATCTGCTATGATAAAGTAAGTTTACATACAATTTTTTTTTTTTTTTTTTTTGCGGTACGTGGGCCTCTCACTGCTGTGGCCTCTCCCGTTGTGGAGCACAGGCTCTGGATGTGCAGGCTCAGTGGCCATGGCTCACGGGCCCAGCCTATCCACGGCATGTGGGATCCTCCCAGACTGGGGCACGAACCCGTGTTCCCTGCATCGGCAAGCGGACTCTCAACCACTGCGCCACCAGGGAAGCCCTACATGCAATTTTTAAAATGTCATAAAACCAGATATAATTTCCCTCAGCTCTGCATAGTGTTCATTTAGGGAGACCTGATTTGGACTGTTTTATGGATGGCTCAGGTTTTCTCTGCATGGACGTGGCCGAAGGGGGCCTTCCTTGGAGTGGCGAAGCCGGGTCTCCTTCTGACTGTCCGCAAGTCTGGCAGCTCAGTGTCTGCCTTAGCCGTTGCTCCCGCAGAGCTGCTCAGAGCTGCTGAGTGAGGGTGGCCCCACCTCCCATGGGGGAGGTAGCAGACGTGGCGACCTGGCGAGACAACGGTGCTGCTGTACAGAACAAGTATCCCAGGGCAGAATATCACTAGGTCAGGAAATAGCAGTTTAGTCCGTTTAGAAGAAAGAATATAATTTGAGAAATTAACTTATTTCAAGACTGACATCTCCCGATGTTGAGGTCTCTTCTTAACCTGCTCTCTGGGTTTTAGAGACATGCTTTGGCTGGCTGCGATTGTGGAAGGAGCTGCCGTGTGGAGGGCTGTCCTGGGTGGTCCTGCTCAGGCCCACGTTGCTTTGGGAACATGTCTGGGCTAAGTTTGGGGGCCATCCTATATTGGGTCCGGGATGTCTAAGAATCCAAGCACCTCGTCCACCTCCCTGCGGAGCCCACCTGCCCACCGTGATCCCCAGGGCCTGGTGGAAGCGGCCTGGAACGTGGCCTCAGCATCGGTCCTGGGCTGGAATTCTGGCTCTGCCCCCGGAGCGGGAGGTGTTTGATGGCTTCGTGTCCTTGGCGGATGCTATCTGATGAGCAAGAGTGTCGTTTTGAAGAGATGCGGTTGTGTCCCTTTATGTGGATTCTAGTGGGGATTCGAAAGGAAGCTTGGGCGTTTCTGTGCTTTTACAGCTTCTTCTCAGTGCAGGGGATAAGAACCACCTGTTGTGAGGTGATCAGGGAGATAACGTCGTCCCCTCAGACACTGCTATGGGAGTGTGACTTGATAGCACTTTTTTTGGAGTCCAGTTTGGCATTTACTATATATGGAAAGCCTTAAAATGGTATGTACCGTTTGATTAAATACTCATTAAATACTCCTTATAGGAATTTACATACATATTCAAAGGTGTTTTTTATACTATTACACTGAAAAATACATGAAATAGGGGATTGGTTAAACAGTCTCTATTTCATACTCTGAAAGTAATGTTACAGGGACTTCCCTGGTGGTCCAGTGGTTAAGACTCTGCACGTCCAATGCTGGAGACGTAGGCTTGATGCACGGTCGGGAACTAAGATCCCACATGCCACGCAGTGTGACCAAAAAAATAAAAGTAGTGTTACAGAAAAAAATATACTGATATGGCAAAATGTTTATGACTTAAAGTTACAAAAGCAGACCAGGCATTAGTGTGTACCATCTGATCCCAGTTTGAAGAATACTAATGTACATGTGTATGTATGAGAAAAAGATTGGGGAGATAGGCACCAGTACTTAAACTTGGTTATTTCTGGATGTTTTATTTCAATTTTTGTAAATTAAGTATTTTCTAAAACCTTTATAATCTGCTTTGTGACAAAAACATTTTTAAGGGACTGAGTAATAATATTTATTATTTGAATGCAGTGCATAATCAACTGGCAGTTACAGTTTCCTGAATATTGGACTTTAGACTTAATTTTCATGGCACGTCCTTATTCACAAGTAGAAAACTAAACTTTTGTTTGTCATGTTGAAATTACCACGGGTTTGAAATACTGAGTCTGGATCAATATGGTAAGATCGCATCACAGAATAATCTCTTATCGTGGGCCCATCACGCATGAGGCTGAGTAAGTGTATGTAAGAAAGTCTTTGTAAGAGTTCAAGTTCCAGGCCAGGGGATTTGGGGAGACAGACTCCTGATGACATGAAAGAAGACCCCAGGGATAGCAGGGGAATAGGAGCCGCCCTGCTGAGAGCCAGGACTCTCTGTTGTCGCTGTCCCCGGAGTGAGCCGTGTTCTGACCATGCTCAGCGCAGAGGGAGCCCTGTGTCCACAGCCCGGACCTAGGGGAGACGCCGGCCCTTCCTGGCATCTGCATCCTGGGCTTACTAGAGAACAGCCTCTGGAGCAGTGACTGACGCGCTCCCCCGGTGGCGTGTAGAGGAAGTGCAGTTCTCGGCACTTTTCTAAACTGGGGATCTGGTCAGAACACGAGAAACGGTACTGTTCCTGTCAGTCTGCTGCTGCCCAGCCCTGTGTTTTAAACGGCTTCAACATTTAGGCACTTGGAAAGCACCTAGGAGCCTTCCTTAGGGAGGGAAACCTTCCTTAGGGTGAGGAACCCCAGGTCAGGCTTTCTGGGTGGAAGAGAAACCAAGGAACAGACAGTGACACCCCGACTGGGCCTGGGGCTCCCTCGTGAGCTGTGCTCTCTTTTGTTCCTTCCTCCCTGCTTGAGTAAACCCGGCAGAGGGGCAGGAGGAGGCGGGGTGCAGGGCCTCACTCACCTCACCCCAGGGGGCCGAGCCCCTCCTGTGCAGGCTTCCGCAGCAGCCCTGCCTCGGGGCTTCACCGTTTCTGCGGCAAGCGGACCTCCCAAATCAAGAACATCATGCTCAGCGTGATGTGGGGTGTTCCTAATGCCGCAGGCCGACCTCCCTTCACAGCGGGCGCGTCTGAAGTGACCCGGAAACCAATGGCTCGATTTCAGCTCCGGCCACCTGCTGGGGACCGTGGCCTCATCCTGAGTCTGCACGACAAACACAGAGTTTGACTTGCATCCCATGGTTAGATTGATTTAAATGCGAAGGTTTCTAGAGATGATTCCATTCATATTTTATGATATTAGTTACATCAAATAATGTATTTGGTGTGGCTTTAGATGTGGATTTGGTTTTTCTAATTCCTTCTCATTTTGCTTATCTTACTGTGTTTGGGGTCTCCTTTTTGCACGCTGCAGGTTCGTAGTTCCCGTTGTTTTTGGTGTCTGTCCCCAGTGGCTAAGGTTGGTTCAGTGGGTTGTGTAGGCTTCCTGGTGGAGGGGACTAGTGCCTGTGTTCTGGTGGATGAGGCTGGATCTTGTCTTTCTCGTGGGCAGGTCCACATCTGGTGGTGTGCTTTGGGGTGTCTGTGGACTTACTATGATTTTAGGCAACCTCTCTGCTAATGGGTGGGGTTGTGTTCCTGTTTTGCTAGTTGTTTGGCATAGGGTGTCCAGCACTGTAGCTTGCTGGTTGTTGAGTGAAGCTGGATGCTGGTGTTGAGATGGAGATCTCTGGGAGATTTTTGCCGTTTGATATTATGTGGAGCTGAGAGGTCTCTTGTGGACCAGTGTCCTGAAGTTGGCTCTCCCACCTCAGAGGCACAGCACTGACTCCTGGCTGCAGCACCAAGAGCCTTTCATCCACATGGCTCAGAATAAAAGGGAGAGAAAGTATAAAGAAAGAATTAGTAGAAGTAGAAAGAAAGAAAGAAAGGAGGGAGGGAGGGAGGGAGGAAGGAAGGAGGGAAGGAACGAAAAAAAGAAAGAAAGAAGACAAAGTAAAAGTAAGATAAAATATAATAAAGTTATTAAAATAAAAAAATAATTATTAAGAAGAAAAAGAAGCGGGCGGGTAGAACACTAGGACAGATGGTGGAAGCAAAGCTATACAGACATAAGCTCACACTGAAGCATGAACATACACACTCACAAAAAGAGGAAAAGGGGAAAAAATCATAAATCTTGCTCTCAAAGTCTACCTCCTCAATTTGTGATGATTCATTGTCTAAAGGAGGGAAGCAAGGAAAGAAAGAAAGAAAGAAAAGAAAGTAAAATAAAATAAAGTTATTAAAGTAAAAAATTAAGAAAAATTAAAAAAACATGATTAGTGAGTGTAATCCATTTAAATTTAAACTAATGATTGATTGTAGTTATAGTTATTCTTAATACTTTTGTCTTTTAAACTTTTAACTAGGGTTAAAAGTGATTTGTGGACTACCATTACAGTATTGCATTGTTTTTTATTTGTCTCTATATTTACCAGTAAAATTTATACTTTCTTATGCTTTTGTGTGGTTGTTTAGTGTCCTTTTGCTTCAAGGACGCTTTGTTGCAGTAGCTTATTAAAAGAAAAAGCCAAAAATGAAAGAGTTAATCCTTTAATCGCATACTGTGATGTGTACTATTGATGTGTAACCAGTAGTACAGAAATGCAGAAAATGCCAACTGCTTCTATTTAATTTGGCCCCCTAGAACAGCACACTAGTTGAGGGTCATATGGATCAGCACAGACATGAGGGCCATCTCATTGTGGAGGGGGGCCCCAAAAATATGGCCCAGCAGTTTTATAGACACTAGGGTAATGGAGAGGCTGAGGTTGAAGGACTAGGAGTGGAAAAGTACTCAGAGTCAATAAAAAATGGCTTCAGGCTTTCCCCTATCTCCTTCCCCCATATGGAAGCCTCAGGAGAAATGCCTAAGGAAAACATAAGTGCAAAGCCTCAGAGGAAGCAACCTGGGAATGGAGGTATCAGGGCTGGAAATGAAAATATGGAAAGAGGGACTTCCCTGGTGGTGCAGTGGTTGAGAATCCGCCTGCCAAAGCAGGGGACATGAGTTCGATCCCTGGCCCAGGAAGATCCCACATGCCTCAGAACAACTAAGCCCATGCGCCACAACGACTGAGCCTGCGCTCTAGAGCCTGCGAGCCTCAACTACTGAAACCCGTGTGCTTAGGCTACATGCTCCACAATAACAGAAGCCCTCGCTTGCCACAAATAGAGAAAGCCTGTGTGCAGCAACGAAGACCCAGTGCAGCCATAAATAAATACATACATACATACATACATACATAAATACATACATACATAAATAAATTTAGAAAATATGGGAAGAGCATGTCTGGCCAGAGGGTCCTGAGGGCAGCTTCCACCATGAGGCCAGTTAGATAAAAGCCTTTGTAATTACCTGTGGTGAGGCCTAAAACGTCACACACGGTGCATTCATCCATCCGGCTGCTATAACAGAATATCTTAGACTGGTTGTTTTACACAGCAAACATTTATTTTTCACAGCTCTGGAGGCTAGAAGTTCAAGATCAAGGTGCTACAGAGTCAGTTACTAGTAAGAGCTGCTTCCTGGTTCATTGACAGTCATCTTCTCATTCTGTCCTCACATGGTAGAGAGGGGCTATGAGCTCTTCCTCTTCTCACAAGGTCTCTTCTTCCTCCTCCTCATCACTAATTTGCACGTGGGGGCTCCACCCTCATGACCTCATCTAAAACTAATTTTTTGGGGCCTCCCTGGTGGCGCAGTGGTTGAGAATCTGCCTGCCAATGCAGGGGACACGGGTTCGAGCCCTGGTCTGGGAGGATCCCACATGCCGCGGAGCAACTAGGCCCTTGAGCCACAACTACTGCGCCTGCGCATCTGGAGCCTGTGTTCTGCAGCAAGAGAGGCCGCGATAGTGAGAGGCCCGCGCGCCGCGATGAAGAGTGGCCCCCACTTGCCACAACTAGAGAAAGCCCTCGCACAGAAATGAAGACCCAACACAGCAAAAATAAATTCATTAATTAATAAACTCCTACCCCCAACATCTTCAAAAAAAAAAAAAAAACACGAATAAAACTAATTTTTTGTAAATTTGTTTGTAGAGGTAAGTTGAGGCCTAAAACATCTTCTTTAGGTCTTTGGCGGGGGGCACCATCAATCTGGAATCTTCTTAATCCAACTTTGGAGACTTGAGATTATTGTGGGAAACAAGAAGGGTCAAGTTGAGTTGCAGTCTTCACGAGAGCATAGTTATTTCTGGTTCACCTTTACTTTGATAATGTGGTTGTTCAGCATCCCACTCCAAATTGCTGGAAAGGGGATCACAGACATTCCAGCCTTACTGGGTCTGATTCAAACATTTGTCCCCCTCGCTCTATGCCTCTGTCAAAATTGAAGGTCAGTCTCTCATCAGCTTCTCCTATATTTACAAAGGCAGTTTCGAAATGTCAGATTCAACTCTCTGGATTTCTAGTCTACCTGAGATCTTGGCCTAGTAATTCTTCATTACAATGTTAATTCTAAAACACATTCCTGCAGATGTTTTAATATAAATACAGATGGAGAAAATGAAAGAGAAAGAGGTATCTCACTTTGCATGGTTCCAGTGTGCAAAATGTTCAATAACTGTAGCTTAGTTAAATGGCACCAGTACCCTAACAATGTGGTTCATATTTCAGTTTCCACAAATTATCATCTGTAATTGCATGAAGTACAAAGCTTGCTGCTGCCTGTTCAGTCTGCAGTCTCTACATAACTAACAAATGTGTAACATGATCAGTGAGCAGTCCTCTTTCAGAGCCTTTTGTTGATTGCTAGGTGTGTATCTGTTTTCCAGGTGGAATTGTGTTGCCACCTTGTCTCCACCATAAAATGAAGCTGAAAAGAATTGCCCAAGAAAAAGGGAAGGGAAGCAAAGAAACAAAAAATAATGACACTAGATGTGGTTAGGAGACAGCTAAGCATGCATATGGCAGTGCTGCCACCACGCATGAGGCTATAGATGTGCCATCAGAAGTACTGACTGCAAGAGAGCTCAACAACATGAAAAAGGACAGGCTGAAGACGTCTCAGGGAGGTGACATTGCTGAAAACTTTCCCATTCAAGGAGCACTGACAGATATTTCAGGACATGGAAAGCCCAAAGGGTAAAATGTTGATCTTAACTTAGGAACGTGTGTTCATCAAGCCATAGAAAAAGGTATTGCATAAGTAAGGCAAGCACTGTACAAACTACTGTTAATATATTTTTTATAAATTAATAAGATGATTTCATTGAAATGTTTTCAATTATACTATAATAAGTAAACAATATTTTTGGTATTTTTATAGTCTATACATTTTTAATTGCAAGTAAGAGGGTTTTTAATGTTTTGACAAAAGTTTTGAATATCATTGAACAATTATATTTTTCCCATTGATTAACACAATTGCTTTTTTGAGCTTTAGCTTTCATGGTCATTTTATGGTCCTGAACTACCCTGCAAAGTGAGGACTGTGTGTAATTGTGTCAATTTAGAAAGTTGATTCTTGATTACATCATAATATACAATTCTTCATTGTTTACGTACAAAACTGTTGAGAGTTGGGAAGGTTACTAGAATCTAGATAACTGTGTCAAATACACTTCGAAAACAGTTTTCACATTTTTTTTCTTTTAATCTGATTATTTTCTAAGAAGGACAGAAAGTAGAGACTGACAGGTACTTGGATTCACATAATTTTTTCATTAGTAAGAACTACAGGGAATAAAACTAATCTCTCTTCTCTGAGGGAGATCCATAGGCAAAGCTCTATAAACATTAACTTCTTTTTACTCTTCTTCCAGTGATCTATTCATGGGTCCTTAGATGGTTTCTGTATCTTGGCTATTGTCATTAAGGATGCCATGAATATAGGAGTGCATGTATTTTTTTCGTGTTTTTGTTTTCTTTGGAAAAGTATCCAGATATCTACCTGGATCATAAGGTAGATTTAAATTTTTTTTTATTTTTTAGTGTTTTGAAGGACCAGTATACTGTTTTCCATAGTGGCTGTAACAATGGACATTCCCAGAAACAGTGCACAAGTGTTCCTTTTCTCCACATCCTCACCTGCCAACCCATCTTACTTGTTGTCTTTTGTAGGATAGCCATTCTGTCAGGTGTGAGGTGATATCTCACCGTGGATTTGATGTGCATCTCTCCGATGATGAGTGATACTGAACATCTTTCCATGTGCTCGTTGGCCTTCTGTATGTGATTTTTGGGAAACAAACACACAAACAAAAAAACAAAAACAAAATCAAAAAAACAAAAAAAAACTGTCCGTTTGGGTCTTCTGCCATTTTTTTTTCCATTGGATTTTTTGGGTTTTGGAGGTTGGGTTGTGTGTTCTTGGTCTGTTTTGGATAAGAACCCCTTATTGGATATATGTTTTGCAAATCTTCTCTCCCATTCAGCATGCTGCCTTTTCATTTTGTTTATGTTTTTTTTTCTCTGTGCCATAGCTTGTCAGTTGGATGGAGTTCCATGGGTGGGTTTATTTGGGGTTTTGTTTCCCTTGCCTTAAGATACAGATCCAAAGAAAATCTCGCTCAGATTGATGTCAAAAAGTGCGCATACTCATCCCTTGTCGGACACATCATTTGCAAACAGCTCGTGAGGCTTAATATCATCAAAACAAACAACCCAATCAAAAAATGGGCAGAAGGACTAAATAGACATTTCTCCAAGGAAGACATAACAGAAGACCAAAAGACACATGAAAAGATGTTCAACATCACTGATGATTAGAGAATGCAAATCGAAACTACAATGAGATATTACCTCACACCAGTCAAAATGGCTAACATCAAGAAATCCACAAACAACAAATGCTAGAGAGGGTGTGGGGAGAAGGGAACCCTCCTTCACTGTTGGTGGGAATGTAAATTGGAATAGCAACTGTGGAGAACAGTTTGGATGTTCTTTAAAAAACTAAAAATAGAGCTACCATATGATCCTGCAATCCCATGCCTGGGCATATATCCAGAGAAAAACATGGTCCAAAAGGATACATACACCCCAATATTCATTGCAGCACTGTTTACAATAGCCAAGACATAGAAGCAACCTAAACATCCATCGACAGAGGAATGGATAAAGAAGTTGTGATACATATATACAATGGAATATTACTCAGCCATTAAAAAGAATGAAATAATGCCATTTGCAGCAACATGGATGGACCTAGAGATTCTCATACTAAGTGAAGTAAGTCAAAGAGAAATATCATATATCAATTATATGCGGAACCAAAAAAAAGGATACAAATGAACTTATTTACAAAACAGACTCACAGACTCAGAGAACGAATTTACCGTTACTAGGGGGGAAGGATGGGGGGAGGGATAGTTAGGGATATTAGGATTGACAAAAGTTGTATATCACTGTATTGTACACCTGTAACATATAATATTGTACATCAACTATACATCAATAAAAAAGAAGAGAAAAATAGTGCACATACTGCTTGTGTTTTCTTCTGAGACTTATGGTTTCAGGTCTCAGGAAAAGTCTTTGATCCCTGTTGAGTTTATTTATTTTTAACATCTTTATTGGAGTATAATTGCTTTACAATGTAGTGTTTCTGCTGTATAACAAAGTGAATCAGCTATACATATTATCTCCATATCTCCTCCCTCTTGCGTCTCCCTTCCATCCCTGTTGAGTTTATTTTTGTAGATGGTGTGACGAATGAGAATGTGGAGTGCGTGATCCATTTGGGGTCCCTGTTTGTCAGAGGTGTGAGGTATAGGTCTGTTCAGATCTCCTGCTCATTTTTTTTCCCCCCATCAGGTTGTTTAGTTTTTGGAGATTGAGTTGTGTAAGTTCTTGGTTTGTTTTAGATAGGAACCCCTTATCAGATACATATTTTTTCCATATTTATTTATTTTAAAAAATACATTTATTTGTTTATATTTTTGGCTGTGTTGGGTCTTCATTGCTGTGCGTGGTCTTTCTCTGTTTGTGGCGAGCGGGGTCTACTCTTCATTGCGGTGCACGGGCTTCTCACTAAGGTGGCTTCTCTTGTTGCAGAGCACAGGCTCTAGGTGCACGGGCTTCAGTATTTGTGGCTCATGGGCTCTAGAGCACAGGCTCAGTAGTTGTGGCGCATGGGCTTAGTTGCTCCGTGGCATGTGGGATCTTCCCAGGCCATCGAACCCGTGCCCCCTGCATTGGCAGGTGGATTCTTAACAACTGTGCCACCAGGGAGGCCCTATTTTTTAATGGCAGTCATTGGAAGTTTAGATAGGAACCTCTTATCAGATATATATTTTTTTCCATTTTTATTTTTTTACTTTTTAATGGCAGACATTGGAAGTTCTACAACTTGAGTTTGGCTGGTTTTGTTTTGTTTTTTATTGGACTACAGTTTATCATCATCATTTAACATATTTCAAGCGCACACAACACACAGTGTTGTATTATATAGATGTACTGGAACTCGGTTTATAGTGGATAGCTGTTGACACACACACACTGTTTTCTCCCTGTTATTGTGGTAAGTCGTGTTGAAATCCATGTTCTCATGACCACAGGTGTATTTTCCCCAGTGTCCCCCACACACCCACTTGCTGTCTTTGGACTTTGTCACGGTCTATGCAGGGAGAGATTTTATTTCCACTTGTATGGTTTTGAGCGTATCGTCTTTTCGTTTCTAGCTTCTGGGCTTTCCGTCTGCCTTCGAAGGACCTTGTCTCCGTTGGAAAGTATGGAATCAAAACTGACTCATGCATTGTTGTTCTTTGAGCACTTGTTTGGTTTCTGTTTCACAGTCCCCATCTTCCTTCCCTCTCCGGAGCCAGGGAATCGCGTGGGGAGTGTGTCTCCACGGGGGCAGACGCCAGCCAGTATCTTCCCAGCCTCCTCCCCCTGCCCCCTCTCCCCCTGTATGCTGCCGGGGTCGGATCGTGCAGTGATGTGCCATGCCAAACCTAGAACTAACTCCCACGACGATGCCTCAGGGCCGGGGCGGACGCCCTCCACCCGCCCCGGGACAAGCTATGGCTTTGGGGCGGCCAGCGCTGCGTCCTCGACCCCGGGCGTTCAGGATCTGTCCCGTTTACGTTTGCGCCGGTTGTCTGGCGCCATCTGGCGGTCTCTTTTATATCGTCTCTTCCCTCTGGAGCTCTGGCGATCTTTGCGATGGATGGGAGTCGGCCTCCGAGACCGAGACCGAAGAAGAGTTCCTGGAGGCCAGCGGCGCTGGCAGCAACTGTCCTGGTCGCACAGGGACGTGGGCGTGTCATGCTCTCGCCGGAGACTGGGAGTGCAGGCTTATGGGGGAGTGATGGGCGCCGCGCTCCTGCCTGGTTGTGGGGCCACCTGGCCGGGTCTACCAGTATCCACCAGCGCCCCTCAGGCAGCATGGACCCACCCTACGATACCCAGGCCACTGAGGGGGTAAGGGAGAGTGTCCCGCCCTCAGATGCCTGAGGCCCGGGTGTTCTGTGTCAACCTTATTAATTTCCCCACTCCCTCTACACTTCCTGCTCCTGAGGCAAAAACCTTTGTGTGGCCCGTGGAGTATGCAGTGGGCTCAGTGGTGGGCACGTTTGAGTCCTGGTGGTTGGATTCTTTATGATGGGTTTGTCAGAGCCGCCCTCAGTAGGTGGGGACGGCCCCGGGCCATGAGAGAACCTGGATAGGGTAGCAAGAGCCTGGGCTCAGTCACACTTGGGGCCCAGTCGTCAGAGGTGTCTTTGCAGAATTTTCCCCAAGCACCCATCTAGAGACTTGGATGGACCGGTACCTGCCTACTTGGGCAAACTGGAGAGGGCATACCTGGCCCATTTTGTTTCCCTTATGTCCTCCTTCCCCCACCCCTACCCCCTTTGTCACCACAGTACTCTGAGATGGCCCTGAGAGCTCTGGAGCTGGCAGTGACGGGGTTGTGCTGGGGACCAGTAGCTGGACTGAGGTTCCGGAGGCCCCCCTGCAGTTTGTGAATAGGCCTCATTGCTGGACGTGGTCATTTTTTCACCTAATGTGGACATTTTTTGCCACCAGATAAGTTCAGTCTTCTTCAGTACCTGTTGCTAGGGACATTGGCCTTCTGGATGTACATGGGGCTCTGGGTTTGACCACAACTTTACACCTGGCTCTGCCCTTGTTTCTTGAGCTGTCTGCCTGGGCTTGTGCATTGGCTCTCTTAGGTGCTTTTCCAGCTGACCCAACCCTGCGTCATACTCAGTCTCTGATATCTGGCAACCCAAGGGCAGTGAGGCCAGGCAGTGTGGGTCCTCTACCCTGTTGTGACTGTGAGAACTCCATCTCATAGGTGTCAGGCCATGTATCAGATGTAAATTTTCAGGATTGTTGGGTACTGTCACCTGAGAAAATGTGGCTGGTGAGGCTGAAGCAGGCTCTGCTGGTGACGGTCTCCCTGGGTCTCCCCGTTGGGGATTCCGTGCACCTGGATTGGTGGTGGGGTCACACTCTCCAGGGCTGGGCCTAAGTTGAACAAGATGAGTACTGGAATTCCAAAGCAAAGGAGGCCACATTTTCTGTCTTGCCCTTGGGCCCCTGGCCTCTCCCCACTGCCTGTTGGTGGTGTGTGGAAGGCAGGAGTGCAGAATCTAGCCTGACCTCAGTCTCTTGTCCTCTGCTTCAGGGCATCAGTGGAGCTGGGGTCCTTTGACACAACAGATGATTTTTTGCACCTTCCTGGTGTGCGTCTTGCAAGTGGCCTTCCCTGTCCTGGGGAGAGCCCTCCCACTGCTGTGCAGCATGCCCCCCTTGGTGTGTGAACCTGTGTCACCTGTTCTCTGTGGTGATCCTGGAGTTGTCCAGGTTGTACCTCAGGTGCTAAAAGCCAAGCAGTGCTGTTTCCCATTTGTATCACAACTGTGGTGGTGTGTCCTGTGAGTAGCATTCTTGGGGGCCTAGGTAAGGGGGGCACACAAGTGGGACAGGTACCTCATCGTGGTCATCCTCACTGTGCTGGGGGGACTGACTTGGCAAGGTGAATGCCATGAGTACCTTTGCCAGGATACGTGACCAATAGTGGCAGGCTGGGCAATGCAGAGGGGGTTCAGTCAGACTTCAGAAAAGCCCCCTCATGTGACAAACAGGTGAGCCTGAGGCAGCACAGAGGCCTCCCCATAAATACTCAGGTTGAGCCTTCGCTTACTCACACCCCAAGCACCCCAGGTGCAGCCCGGTCCTGCCATCTCTTGAAGCGCTTCTGCTGGCCTGTGAGATGAGAATTGAGTGTAGGAGAAAATGTGCCCTTGCTGAGAAAGTCTCTAGTGATCAGAGAGGCAGCCTTGGAGTGCTAGACAACCGCCCCGCCGGCTTCTGCCTTCCAAAGTATACAGTAGCCACTGCTGCAACTGGCACAACATGTGGGCAGAGCCCCTCACCTTCCTGTGAAGTGTATGCTGGCCCTGTGGTGGGGCTGAGCACGGCGCTTTGTCTAAACTAAACTGTGCGTCCCCACTCTGAGTCAGGGCAGGGTTCTGAGAGCTTGGCATCCAGTGTAGGGCTGTGTGTCTGTATGTATGTGTGTTTCCCCCATGCTGTGCTGGTGTTGGGGGGGGGGTGGAATGCTGCATCCTGACTCCCCTGTCCCACTGCTGTGAGCAGCTGTCCTGCCTGTTCCTGTCCAGAGTCACAGCCTGTGGTTGTGCATGGATTGGGCTGTGCCCTGCTGGAGGCCTGTGACAGTGAGACCTGGTGTTGTGCCCTGGTAGCTGACTTGTGTCCAGGTTGTTTAGATGGCCCCAGACTCCTTGCAGCAGCACTCAGCCTACCTACTCCACTGCTTTCCCAGTGCCTATCTTCAATGCCAGCCTTCTCTCCGTCTGTCCACTCTGCCAGCCTCAGTTCTGTGGCCTGGTGCATCTTGCTTCCTGGGCCCACCATGGCCCCCCTCCATGTCCATTGCTGCCCTGGACAGCTGGCAGCATTATGGGTGAAGGACTGCTGTCCCTGACTTGCCTGGCTCTTGTGGGCTCTCCTGAATGTGCGTGCAAGCTGGGTTCCAGCTAGTTTTTGTGATTGGCCACTATAGCTGCACTGCCCCCTGTCCACACAAGAGCAAGGATGTGCTGGCTAGACTTGAGGAGACTGCCTGGTGCCCCAGACCCACTCCATGCCACAGTGGGGGCTGTTCCTGGGGATGCACCAAGGCCTTTTTGTTTGCTTGTGGGTGGGGAGCCATCCTTGTCCTGGGCAGGGCGTTGGCCTCCCTCACCTTGAGGAGAGTGCTGCCACCCGCTGCTGGATTCCCAGTGCCCTGTGTTCCACATGCTTGATGTGCTTTAGAGCTGGCTATCTCCCTCTGGTTCTTTGCAGTGTGCCCATCTACCTGGTTGTTTCTGCCAGTAGCATATGCTGCTCTCAAAGATGAAGGCATGAATGCTGAGGTATGCATGGGTGTGAAACTGAATGGCCCATTAAATCAGGTATGGTTCCTTTGGTCACTCGCTCCTCTCCTACTTGGATAACTGAGGCAATTTCAGAGCTAATACATGCCAATGGATGCTGATCACCTTCATGGGGGAATGCATGCATTTATCAGACCAAACCACCACACTCAGCCTCCCCATGACCCTCCCTGGGGGGCAGGTGCCATTGGCTTTGGTGACACTAGGTAACTCGTGCCAATCACACCCTCCACCATGGTGGTGACTCATTCAGGCACCTGCCTGATCAACATTTGATGGTAGTTGTCATACCTACCATGGTTACAATGGGTGGTGGGGAATCAGGGTTTGAGTCTGGAGAGGGAGCCTGATAAATGGCCACCACATCCAAGAAAGGTAGCAGGTGTGCAACTGGCACACCCCTGGCCCAGGAAAGTAGAGATAAAACAGGACTCTTTCAAGGCCTATAAATGGAACGAGTCCAGTTTAAATCCTTCCACAAGGATCCCTTGGAGGGCAAGCAGTAATTCCAGCGCTAATGCTGCAGTTGAAAAGCTTGTAGCTGGATCTTGGGAACGGGCAGTGGTGCACCACACAGAGTCATTGCCCACCCCTGCCCCTTGCCTCTCGCTGCTCCCTCAATATTCCTAGCTGAGTGTCTGTGGGACCAGAAGCATTTACTTTGAAAAAAACTTGAGTGTTCAAAGCAGGTCTGATCCCCTGGAATGCTAGAGCTAGGAACAATGGACTGGGACTGTGGTCTTATTTTGTTGGTTTTCAAAACAGGCCATGATTAAGAGACACGTGGGATGCTCACATTGTGCCACTATAGGTGAAATTCGTGGACTGGTGCAAGATGTACCAGAGTGAAAGCATTTGCCAAGTGTTTTCATTAAGCATGAATGAAAGTCGGAGGTTCAAAGAGGACCAGATAGTCGTAGTTCTGACCATAAGTGATGCTGAGTGGTGATGTGGTGGCATTATTCCCATGATGTGCCGGGCAGCTTCTGGAAAACCAAAGTTTCTGGGTTCTGGGGGGAGTATGGTTGCAAAGCTGAAACTTAAAATGATGAGAGAATACCACGAGGAGTGGAGCCTGTGTCTTAATTTGACTCAACACGGGGAGAGACGGGGTGGTGTGAAGGGACTGGGGAGAAGGCTTCTTGCCTTTCCCTGCCGGTCTCCCCCTGTTCCTCCTGGACCCCCTGTCCATGAGGCATGTCTGGCATGTCTCTCCTGGGACGTGGGTGGAGGTTTTGGGGGCTGTGCCCCCTGTACCTTTGTCTCTAGCCTGGTCACCCCTGTGAGCTGTGACCACCCACGTGGTGACTTCAGTACTTCTTGCGTTGTGTGGTGCAGTGGTGGAGGTCTCGCAGGGCCTTGACTGCCATGGGGCTGCCACTGCCTGCTGCTGCCCACGCTGGGCTGGTTCCCTGGTCATCAGCTCTGATCCTGCCCCCCGTTTCTCCTTGCCCTCTGAACCTTGGGCCTGCGCCTGTCTGTCTGTATTCCCCTCGTGCCCTGCTCACTTGTGTGCCACTTCCTGTTTTATAGCTCCCACTCTCTGTTGTAAGACCTGGGGGTGGGTGCAGGGAGGCCTGGGAGTTGAGGGGAAAGGAGCGTACGGGCATTAGTGTGTTGGGGTGGCACTGGAGAGCAGCAGGACTTGGGAAGGGGTTGGATAGTGCCTGGTGGGTCCCTGTCACAGGCCTGCAGTGCTGAGGTCTGCTTCCCTTGGGTGGCCACAGGAGTGTGGCTGTCAGTGGTGAGACAGAGGCGGTGGGGTGCCGCCAGCCCTGCCTTGCCTGTCTTCCTCTTTCTAGGGACCTTGCATTACCCAGGTGTGGAGGGAGGTTTAAAAGCCCTTGAGGGTCACCCTCCTGCC
Organism: Phocoena phocoena; assembly: GCF_963924675.1. NCBI lineage: Eukaryota > Metazoa > Chordata > Mammalia > Artiodactyla > Phocoenidae > Phocoena > Phocoena phocoena. The sequence goes on along the minus strand of NC_089227.1, from coordinate 442,684 downwards.
TTGGTGTCAGGGAAGTCTGGCCCAAGGGTGTTGGGAAGCCTGTCCCTTTTCCCACAGACCATGCCTCCACACGGGGCGCCACACTGTGACCGCTGGGAGAGATCTACACTGCATCTTTGGGCCACACTGTGTGCACACATGCTCTCTGTCTGGGGACGCTGGTGGGGACCCCAGGGTGCTGGTGGGGCATCAGAGTCTACCCCAGGGGTTGGGCTGGGTTCCCTGTCCTGAAACCTCTGCCCTCTGCTCTGACTTTTGTCAGGCGTGGCTGGCAGAGGCACCCCTCCAGGGGATATGCCATTCTTGGGTAGGCTTCCCCTCTGGGGGGACCCTGCCAAAATAAAAAGGGCTTGTAAAATCAGCACTGGATCACTTGGCTCCTGTGTTCATTAAAATGTGGCAGCTTTGAGAATTAATGTGCATTGCAGGATAAAATCAATGGTCGTTGACACTTCAGACACACTGGTGGCCTGGGTTCTTTACCTGCCTGAACATCCCGTGATCAGTTACCCTCTCATGCTGTGTGCCTTTGTGGGGTTGTGGGGGTGGTGGTGACTGGAGGGTTTCTGTGCCCTCAGTCTCCATAAGTACAGCCATAGTGCCCCCAACCCATGCCCAGTTTCCCTTTGGCGTGACACTACTGCCTGCTTGGTATTGTGCCATGTGGGAGGTAAGGGTGATAAAGCCCTGGGGTGCCTGCAAAGAGAAGAGAGCTCATACTGGCCCTGTCTGCCATGCATCCGGTCAGCCCTGACCAGGTCTTCTGTGCATACAGAGTCCCTGCGTTCCCCCGCTCTTTGGTGAGCCCTGTTTGGGTGGGTGTCTCATGTTGATGTTGTGCATGGCTGTGCCCCAGGGCTGTGTGGCTGGCAGTGATGGGGGATGCCTCTCTGTCCATCACCACATGCTGTTCCCTCGGTTGTGGCCATACCACACTTCATGCTTGCCAGCCCAGGACCGGGGGTGTCTGGTGTTCATTGCTCATTGGGGTGTCTTACAGCTGCAAGGGGGACATGTAGGAGGGTTGGGTGGTGTGGGAAGAGGGTCTGGCAGTTGGGGTCTACCACTGGGTTTCCCTCCCTGCTGCAATGTCTCAGGCCACGTGTGACACCGCCCCCTCCCCCCCCGACCTGTGTTTGAGTGAAGGCCAAGGTGTTTGATTGTGGCTTGACCTGGTATGCCACCAGATGTGGAGGTCCTCCTCTGAAGCCTGTACCAGCCTCTCTGTCCCTCTTGTGGGCTCTCTTAGTCATGCATGGATTAGTGACTGGGAGCCCCTTCTGTCCATGTGTGCACCAGGTGTGCGTGTACCCACCTTCCATCCTCTCTGCCCTCTGAGATGTGACCTCAGGTCAGATGTAGAGACTTGCTGAATTTAGTGACATTGGTCAGGGGAGGAAAGGAACGTAACCAGACTTCCCTCAGTAATGGCAAGTGGGACCCCGAAACGTGGTGGGCAGAAGGTCCACAGTCTAGTATTGCCCATGGGGGCCTCAAGGGCTTCTGATTGTGGCCCGGCCTCTGGATTGGGTAAGGGTGGAAGTGGCCACTAAGTGTCCCAGGCCTGTGTCTTCCTGGAATCAGGTTGCCTTGGGCATGCAGCCCAAAGTGGGAGTTAAGTTCTTTCTAAGGCTAAATGCTGGCAGGATACCAATAGTCAAGTACTGTAAGAAAAAGATGAAAACTTTGTAGAAGGATCAAGAATGCAGCAAAGCCATTATGATGTAAACAGGTGGAGTCTGCACAGATGATTCAACCTAGTGGTATCTCTGGCTGTGTCGGTGGTCCAGCACATCTTTCCTGGTCCCTGTTCCCAATGATCCCTCCTCCTATTTCCTCCCCTAGAGTTTGGGGTTTATGGCAGTAGGTGGTTGGGGCCAAGGGTGGGGTCAGTGGGGAGCCATCCCCCTGAGGGTGACTGGCCACATTCAGGTGCATTTCTACTGCAGAAGTGCAATACATTTGGCTCTGGGACAGCTTGGAAGGCCACTGGGAAAGTTGTTTGGGGGGTGAATCTTTTCCTCTTTCTCAAGAGGAGCAAGGGTGGCAGGCCCATTCCCTGAGTATTACAGGCCCACTGGCAGTGGCTGAGGGAGCTAATCTTATCCCTTCCTAGTGACTGTGCCTGCCTGTTTCACAAAGGGAGCTGGGCCACCTCTCACTAGAATGACTGTTCTTATATATATGCCGTCCTATATATGCCTTCCTAGAAACTGACCAAAGTGAGAGTGAAGGGCACACACGGGGTCAGCCGCAATATTGGAAAACCTGCCTGACCTGTCTTGAGAGACAAACCACAGAGTGTGTAACACATGTATGAATAAGGGTGTAGGTGAAAGCCGAGAAGGCACAATGAAGGGAAAGGCTGCTCGGTGGTTGAGGTGGGATCCTGAATGTACAGCAGAGGTCCAGGTCAAAAACCCAAGCTGGCAAGGTGAAGCGTGAGCGCACACGTAAAGATAACTGAAGATGATGAGCGATACCTTGGCAGGGTGAAGCGAGAGGAAAGCCTGGTGGAGGACCATAGCATTCCTGACATACCAACTGGTCCTCCAACCTCAGTAAAGGGGAGAATGGCAAATCGAACCACCTAATAGCTGGTCCTCAAAGTTTCCATCAGGAAAGCTAGTGCTCTCACTAAGGCCCATGGAAGCTTTACTGGAAATAAGAAAAAGGATTTTCAATCTACTCTCAAACTTCAATGGCTTAAGCTGGCTCACTGGAATGCCAGTAAAAGTCAAGGCCTTGTAAGGTCCCAGGTGCTGTGCTCCAATGCTAGCCATCTTCCTCTTGTGACTGATCTCCAGCCTGACCAAAGAGGGAAGTCTTGGATACAGGAGAAATTCCGTGGCACCATTGGCATCTCAAGCTTCTTGTTCCCTGATCCTTTCCCTGGCAACTCATTCAAATGGACCTCTCACCACATAACACATTCTGACAACGTTTACACAAGGGATGCACTACCTTAACAAGATTTGAGTCCATGATGTCTCAGGCACCCAGAAGGGAAGCATCAAGAGAAAGAACTTCACATTGCTTAAGCCAGATTGCAGCTGGATGTGGACCCTAAGAGGAAATGAATCAAGGCACTCAAATGCAACTGAATCCATCCTACTTTCTGGAATGCCCGGTTCTCAGGCCAGTCATTCTCTGGCCGTTATCCTAGGGTAGGGGTTTTGTTGCAAGAGTGCTTGTAGAGTGTTCCTCTGACTCAGCTTCAGAACAAGCTTCCTTCTCTTGTGATCCTCTTGAGAGGAGGCAAGGGGAAACTATGGTGGGGGGGGGGGTGACTCCATAGAGATGTGAAACTATGGTGCCCTCTCAGCTGTGGCCATTGTGACCTGTGGAAGACCGCTGGGTCCAGAGCTGACTCTGCATATGGAACAAAGTTGGGTACAGTGAAAGCCATGCTGAATGGGACCATGGTTGTTGAAGCTATGCTTACTATTAGACAAGATGATCATTGAGGTTATGGGTCAGGTTATCCCTACCACTCACTGATAATCCACAGAAATCCGTGCCAAAACAGAAACAGCAACAAAAAAGGAAAGCCCAGAGAAACAGGGCAACAAGATAGAAGGAGGTTTCCATCTTATGGATGCCTGGGAAGCACCCTTGATGGCTTCTACAAGACTTACTTTGATCTCTATGCTAATGAGAGAAGCCTGTCTTATGGCATATCATACGTACAGGGCACATCTGCTTTCACGATTTGAAAGGAAAGGAGACAAAATAAAACCAAAAACAGAACAAAATACAGAACGTGTTATTCAGTTATTTTGAAGATCCATGTTCAAGGTAAGGACCAATGTGGTACCATTTCTGATGGTACCCCCTGCTGTACTCCTCGGAATCGGACTTTCACTTTGTAGGCATCAAGGTCATGCTGACTTGCTGTGGGTACGTGCTGTTCCTTCTCCTTGAAAGCCCTGAAGTCCTGGACGCTTTCCCAGTTGATGTTTGGTCTTTGTGGTGATAAGGAATAGCAGTGTGTTGGTTTCAGGTGGTCCGAAGGGAGCCGAGCGGGATGACCAAGGTGGGTGTTGTTTCAGGCATGTCCCTGAATCCCTGAGACCTTTAATTTCCTGAACTCTATCCAACTCTGGGACCAACACCACCCTTATCCCAAGGAATACCTGTTAGCAGCTGCCAACCCATGGTCTCAAGGTCTTCACTGGAAGGGGCCAGGCAAGGGTTTCAGGCCCCAACCAAGACTTCCTTAACAGGGGCCCTTCCTTCTCTTGCCAACTCCAATGATAATTCTTGGAAATAACTCACGGAGCCACGGAGTGAAGTATCTTATTGCAGACATTGCTTTTCTAAGTCTCCCCCACCTGCCCACATTGTACTCCAGGGGAAGACAATTCACGTGCTTCTGGAATTTGTGTCTCTTGGGCTCTAGTTTTCAGTTTCACTGAAGGAACACTCTCTTCCCATCTTCATACGAATTGGATGTTGTGCATTTCCAGCGATACAATAGAAATTAGCCAGTTCAAATGGAAAACAAACCAAAAGAAAACAAATCAATAGAGGAGCTATTGAGGGGCAGCAGGGTTACCAGCTTAGATAAAGTGCTGAAGCCACTGTCCACCGTGTTGCTGGGCTGATTCCTGAAACACGGCCCTGGTGAGATCTGACCCTGCAGCCTCAGTGCTCATTTATGTCTTGATGATCAACCCTTGGGAGGGCATCAAGGCATTTGGATGACCCCAACCACAGAGCCCAGAGGCTGAAATCAACATACAGCTTGATGAGCTGGGTGAATCCACGATTCACACAGATGGCACAAAAACTGCTGGCCGACTGTTCAGGGGCCAGACGCACAGGACTTATAAAGGACACAGGGTACCCTGCTCCTACTTATGTAATTAGCTGCCCACGGAGGGTAAACCCTTCCTTCAAAATTGAGGACCTGGAAGGAGTCCTGTGAAGCAAGGGGGCAGTGGGATGAAAGGCAAATTCAGAGGTTCACAGGAATTTTTGGATCTGCTGCTATTGTCAGTCCTTGTCCCTGGTGATTGGGTTCCGTTTTCACACATTTTCACATTCCAAAATTCGCTTGCCAGAAAATAATGGAAATTCTTTTTATTTATGGGTAACTCTGAAACAGCTTGATAAGGTATGTCGTCCTCCATGCTCTTTATTTCATGGAGACGTCCATGCAACGACAAGAAAATCAACATCGTGATTCAGTAGTGGCACTGAAAGTGTCATGATGCCATCCTGCAGCGATTCTTTAAAGGCCAAATAGTTTTTGGTTCATTCTTACCTAAAACTTCCACTTTTGACAGTATGATAAAGGAAATGTAATCACACACAGAGGTGAAAAATAAAAGAGTTCAAACACCCAGCTACAAAGCTACTAGCCTGTAGGAGGAGGAGACAAGTTTTCCTATGTAAACCAGTAAATGACACTAGACTCCCCTGGGTGTGACCTTGATGGGAAAGCCTGTTTTTCAAGAAGTGAGCATATACAGTCATTGATGTTCAGATGCCTGTACCAGATTATTAAATGAAGGCATCCCGTGATTGTACAATTGCCGTTTTGGAGAATAAAAATTCTATAACTCTTTGCTATCTGTGGAGATTGTAGTGTGGTCCTGAGAGTTTACGACCTCGGTGATGTGGCTGGTTGCAGGAGTATACGAAGCTAAGGGAGGCCCTGGGAAATATACTCCAAGTGATGTTTAAATAGTCCATATTATATTCTGTATATTTTACCATGAAAACCGTTGTGGAATTCAGAAAAAAAAAATAGACCTACTGTAAAAAAATATATAGTTCTTTCCGAAAATACATATATGGCTAAAAATAGACCCAGATGTCCGGACAAGCCGACCATGAAACTGCACTCGCATCCTTTGATGTAAGGTGTGAAAACGAGGTGAGAGAGAAGGTCCCTTGGGTGCGAAAGACTCACGGAGATCACGTGATCTTAAAGCCCTCTGTAGGTCTGCAGTCAGGAAGGTTCCCCACTGAAACTGTCCCTGCCACCCTGGAAGCTGCACCTCCTTCAGGGGAGTTTTCCAGCACCCACCTTGCTCAGGACCTCATGACGGGTAGGAGACTCAGGGCTGAATTTCAGGTTGGTTTCTTATAAATTTGCTCTTCAGCTTATGCATCTGAGTAATAGAAGAGTACTCCAGTTAGTTCGTGACTTGTGTATGGGAAATGGACTATGGGTGTTGCTTTTTTTTTTTTTTTTTAAATATATTTACCTGTTTTTGAAGTCTTACGTATGCCTTATTGTTATAATGGAAGAATGGTTTTATATACACGATGCTTATCTGAATGTCTCTCTTCCATACACACGCTCCACCCATCATTCATACTTACGACCTGACAGCATGCTCTTCAAGACATTTACTCGTTGTGTCCACCCCCCCAGACACTTCCATGAAGTTATGCCCAGTTCTGTCCTGTGTATCTTTAGCTTGTTTTTGGAAGCTTGTTTTCTTTATTGAATTTAAATTCATGGTTTCTTTTCTTGGCGTTTCTCCTACCAGTGAAGGTGCATGTATGTGTCTTCGTCCATTCAAGGTTCCTCGTTTTTCTGAAATCAGGCTAGATTCCATCCTGCTTATGGTTCAGTATAATGAACATGGCTACTTTATTACTAGTTCTTCATTTATGCATTTATCCATGGATGGGCAGCCATACGAAGGGTTGTATCGCCTAATTTTTCTTCTAGATATGGTACTGATTCTGGTCCTGTTTGCAGCCTTAAGTTTCTTTCATGTGTGTTTCGGGTAGTTGCAGGAGTGTGACCCAAATCCTTCCTATTTACAGGTAATTGGGAAATCATTCTCCATGGCATTGCCTTCATGAATCATGGCCGTGAAATGACGTTGAAATCAGCAACTACAATTCATAACTGGCACTGGAAGAGCCATGATGCAATGCTGGAGAAAATATTTTCTATAAACTTTGAAAGGCCAAAAACACAGTTTATTCATTCCTACCTGAAACCTCTTCATTCGACCATACGATAAAGGAAATGAACTTGCAAAGAAAGGCAAAAGATCAGTTGAAAGAGTTCAAGTACATGGCTGTGAAGCTCTACTAGTCTATAGTGGAGGAGAAAAGCTTTCCTTAAGCACGCCTGTAAATGACAGTAGACTACTCTGATGTCATATGGGAAGACTTATTTTTCAAGAAGGAAGCATACTCTCTTTGATTTCCAAAAGCCCTTGCCAGAACATTAAATGAAGCCATCCCATGTTTTTATGATTCCCGTTTTTGTGAATAAAAATGCTATTCAATTAGATGGTGGTGTGGTCGTTACAGTGTAGGAACTCAGTGATGTTGCTGGTTGCAGGAGTATATGAAGATAACGGAAGCCATGTGAAACACACTTCAAGTGACATAAGTAGTAAATATCATATTATGTATATTTTTACCATGATAAACGTTGTGGAATTCAGAAAAAAAAAAGGCGTATGTAAAAAGTAATTAGTTGCGCTTTCCGGAAATAAATGTACTGGGGAAATGAGACACAGTTGTCTGGCTAAGCCTAAAGGTCATGAAAACACTGCAACACAAATTGCAGTCCCATCCTTTGATGTAAGGTGTGAAGAAAGGTGAGAGATGAGGTTCCTTGGGTGAGAAATTCTCAAGGAGATCACGTGACCTTAAAGCCCTGTAAAAATCAGCTAGGCAAGGAGTGTCCCCGTTAATCCTGCTTGAGTCCTTTGGTTGCTACACCATTTCCAGTGGAGGTGGTAGAGCACCCACTTCTCTGAGAACCTGTTGACACATAGGAGAAGCCGAGGTGCATTTAAGGTTGGTTTCTTCTAAATAAGGTGGTTCCCCTTATTCCTCAGAGAAGTAGAACAGTACTCAAAATAAGTAGTGAGGTGTCTTGAGGCAATGGAGTAACGCCTTTTGATATTATGTTTTTACCTAGGAATCCCTGGAACAGTCATCTAGAGGTTTCATTTTTACAACACTGTATTTGAAATTCTTTTTTTCATATACATGCTCACCAAAAACAAAACAAGCAAACAAAAGCACTTTGTTTCTTTCTGATATCATACTGTTATTCTCCAGTTTCTCATAGGGCACTTCCTTTGAAAATCTTCCCAGTAGAAATGCAGAGTTCAGCCCTGTGAATCTTTAAACTTGTGTTTTTGTAGTTTGATTTTTTTCATGACTACTTTTTTCTTTTCTTTCTTTCTTTCTTTCTTTCTTTCTTTCTTTCTTTCTTTCTTTCTTTCTTTTCTTTCTTTCTTTTCTTTCTTTTCTTTCTTTCTTTCTTTCTTGTGGTCCCCATACCATTTAAATAATAGATAATTTGTCTTCTGCTTCTGACTTATTTTGGGACCATACTACATTCTAAGTCCATCATTTTTTGGAATCCAGAGAGACTTCATCTTTGTCCTGGCTGCATAGTTTTCCTTTGAAGATGTATTTGTTAATTTTTTAAAAAAATCCATTTATCCTCAGATGGACAGTTTTGTCAAGGACCATAGGAACTGGCTTTTATTTTAGGAATGTTACAGATTCAGGTCCTTGATTCGGGTTTTCATTGGTATGGAGTTGAGTTTTGTGTGTGGTGCAAGTTAAAGAACAACATTCTTTCCTTTTAAAGGGGATTCTCAAACGGATAACTGATAAAATACAAAGTACACCCTGTCTTACAGCTGCTAGGTGGACATGTGGGAGGGTTGGGTGGTGGGTTAAAAGGGTCTGGCAATTGGGGTCTACCACTGGGTTTTCCTCCCTGCTGCAAAGATTCAGGCCAAGTGCGGCATCATGTGACCCCCTTACCCTTCAGCTGCCCGTGCCCCCAGAATTGAGAGAAAGCCTAAAGCCTAGATTTCCTTGTGTATGTTTCCCACATCTCTCATCATCTCCTGGACCTCACTGCATCCAACCCCTAAAGCATTTCCTTTCCTGGGCTTTGAGTTCCTGATAACTCATATACTAAGTTTGACTGCTGAGACAGGGTCTACTTGTTAGTCCTCAACAATTTGGGGCTTTTTCAAGTGTAATCTGAAGCCTGCCCCCTTGCTCATGTACCATGGAGAGACTCGAGAAGGGGTAGACCACGCTATATTGCTAGGAAGTAGGTGTCACAAGCCAAGGAACTTATTTCCAATGTTTGTCCTGGGTGGCCGCAAGATGAGTAGGTCTTCCCCCACCAGTCCAGCATCATCTTAAAGAAAGTTTCTATAGAGACCTGAAGAGGGTCCGGTCACCTATACTGCACAAAGGTGTGCACCTATCCTGTCCACCTCATTGTCTCAGAGCTGTATTGTTAAGCCTGTCTGTCCTGGGGAAGCAATTCCAAAAGCTCTGGAGGGGGTTGAGGTGCCTTCAGGGGCCTGGGTCCATCTCTTGGTTCTACCAAGGTCAGGGTCTCTCAAGGAACTGAAAAGACACATGGCCGGTGGCTGAGGGGACCCCATCCCCAGCCAATACAATGTATTCAAAAGTAACGTTCCCTGACAAAACCTTTCAAAGAGGAGGAAGACCTAATCGTTTCATATTTGGCTGGCAGGGAACCAGACTACCTGTAGGTGCTTGCTCCTTGTCTGGACTGCTCTAGTTGGAGAAAGACCCCAAAACAGATGAGTGCAATGAAGAAGGGTCATGGCACAACCACCTGGGAGAAGGGAAAGATGACTCTAGTGAGAGGAGAAGTACAGGGATAACCATCCAAGGTAGACTGAGTGCTCTGTGAAATGAAAACAGAAAGAAGACCTGAAGGGCCAATCTACATGAGAAGGTAGTGTGGTTTCGAAAAGAAAGAAAGGCACAGGAACGACAAGCAAGAGCAGCAGTCAGAGCAGCTCAGACGACAGATGGCGGCCAGCTGGGCTCGAAAGGAATGCTGGGCACTCAAAGCACAGCCAGCCCTGAATCTTCATTATGTTCAGGCTCTGGGAAATTGAAAAAGATGAAGGGAAGAACACACACAGACACATAACCACCTTTCATGTATTTTTTCGCCACCCAGCTTTATAAATCTGAGTCATGTAGACGAACATGAGGGTAGTGAGCTTATTCAGGAGCAATCGGGAGTGGGACTGATGGCACCAGTTTGTTAAAATAATGCTGGGGTGTGTGTGTTTATTGGCTTTTTGTTGATCCCTGTGTTTAGATTTTCTACACACAGTAAAGGTGGTTGTCAGGTGGTACCAGTGGATGGATGCTCCTGGGACTGTTAGCTCTCTGCAAGTCCCAGGAGAATGTCTTGAGGTTGTCCAGATTGTGGTCTCTTCTCCTCAGTTGCCAGAGTTCAGAGGGTGATGGGACCATCTTGTTGGATTAGGGTGGTTTTCCCCAGAAGGTGGAATTTGGGCTGATAAAATCTGCTAAAACATCAGATTTGGTGGCTCCTCCTACCAAGGCACTTTTTGTCAGACCTCCATCGGCTTCCTCATAGACAGCCCAGGTGGTGGAAGGTTGCTTGGGAGAGTGGTGGTTTTGCTCTGCGTGGCCGCCAGGGTATTCTGGGAGACCGCAGCTGTGTTTCTGCACAGGCCACCAGTGGACTGTCTGTGGGGGCTCTACTCTCTGTCTCTGGGCTCTGAGGTTTCTCTGGAATAGGTGGCACTGGACCCCAGAGGGGCTAAGCCACAGCTCCTAGCTCTAGCTACAGTCTGTGCACGTGTCACTGCCCAGGGGCAACTGAGTGTTTCCTGGAACATGCCGATCCAGTCTTCCTCCTGCCTTCTTGAAAGTGCCATCCTTTCCACAAGGTATCCCTTTCCAAATATCCAGTCCTACTTGTCCTAAGGTTACCATGTCCAGACTCTTTTCCCAGAAGTATCATCTCACCCTGTGTGGCCCTTGAAACAGACTTCCTTTCTGTCGAAGGAAAATAGAGATCTGTCCTTTGCTATAGAGCTAGCTATGGAGAAAGGGGAGCCTAGGAAAAGGGAGTGACTGGGAGGGATTTGAGGACTAGATGTATCCACAGAGATACACCCTATAGACCCAGACACCTGGATGTAGTTGTAGCTAGAGACTTAGATACCTTGGTGTATACACCTTCAAGTGGCAAGTATCAGATTGTTTTCCCACTTACTCCTGCTGACACACACATGCTGGACATGGGGCATGGATTGAGTGAGTAGAGAAATCACTCACAGCGTGTACAAGGGAAATACCTTGGAAAACATTTTTGAAAAGAGCAGTGGGAGGGATCACGTGCCACAGGTTGTCACGGAAAGACTGTTTTAGTGATTCCACTAGGGTGTGTTTGTGGCTAGAAGCTACTAGACTGGACATGGGCATCTGGACCAACTTCCCAAGCTGTCCCAGCAATGAGAGGGATTTCACCTCTCTGAGGAATGGCAGGAAAGATGGGGCAGAATACAAGGGGACCAAAACACAACCAAAAACTTGTATTGAGTGCCAAGATTTACTTATTGGGGTGCTGGAATGTCAGGTACAATACAGTGGGGGAGATCATCCTGTTTATCACTGGAATGCTAGAACTCTTGAAGGTTTGAGGGAGGTGCCCCGCCTGGTGCCCATGCTTTTTGATGCTCCGTGTGGACCTTGGCCATGCTCGTTGAGCCAGCGAGCTTGCCACTGACAAGTCTTTTCTTGGTCTTGCTGCAGGACAGTATCATGAGTGTTGCTCGTTGCTTCTTGTTCTCCTTTCTCTCCTTGACAGCTCTGCATCCCAGGGAAGAAGCTGAAAGGGGTGGGTTTGGGGGAAAGCTCTCCTTCTTCCTCCTGAGCCTGAGGCCCAGGGAGACTGACAGGATGTAGAGCAGGGCCTGGAATTGCTCCTTGCTGAGTGGTGCTGACAGGGTCCCAAGAGGCCCTTCTTCCTCTAAATCCACATCCAGAAAAGGTCTTGCCTTTTCCAGAATGTCTGTGTCCAACAAGAGTTCATCTAGGAGGTTTGATGAGCGTGGAAGGGCTGAGTGCTGAGGCTGTTGCACCAGCAGAGGGGACACCTCCTCACTTGAGGGTCGCTGCTGCCGCCAGAGGTGTGTCTCAGGCTGTGCAGGTGGAAGGATTGCCCCTTGCCCAGACTACCCACTGGTGGTGACCCCATGGGTCTCCCTCCACCACAGTATTCCCAGAGGGGGTTATGGGTTTTTGCTTCCCTCAAGAGCTGTTGAGCCAGACTGGGATTGACCATGATGAACATGAATGGCTGGCCTGCACAGCCCCCAGAGGAAGGCCTGGGCACAAAGAAGGCAGGGGAGAAAGGAGGCACAGCTGAGGCAAAAAAAAGATTGCATGCTCTCTGGTGGATGAGAGGGAGGGAAATGATGAGAGCTGCTGTGGACGGTGGGCAAGGGGCTTTGGTCTGCTCAAGCAGTCGTGGCTGACCTGGCACCTCGGTGTTCTGCTGGGGCATTCACAGGCAGACTTGTGCTCTGCTTCAGGTGCTGAGCTCTTTGGTTCTGAAACCATGTGTGAGGAAGCAAAAGGAGACAGGCACATCAGAAGTGCAACAATCTAGATCTACTTGCGGCTGCCACTTTACCACCATCCAGTCTGTCAGGCTGAGGGCAAAGTCTGGTGGGCCTACCCTCAGGGCAATTTTACCCACCTTGACCTTTGAAAAAGAGGGGTGATGTCAGGGCAACACTAGGTCCCTAGCTTGGAGGAGAGCCCACATTGATTGGCTACAATATATGGCCCTTCCCAGGCTACTCAAGCTGCAAATGGATACCTTCAGTTCAGCCACCCATGGTGAATTGTATGGAAAAGAGAAAAACCTCTCCACACCCCGCAAGGCCTCTGTATTGGGTTGGCCCAAAAGTTGGCTGGGTTTTTCTGTGTCATCTTAAAGAAAAACCCAAACGAACTTACTGGTCAACCCAATATATTCATCACAATAGTGTAGCAGGGGTAACACTGCCTTGTCCTGGGACAAGTCATGTTCCACCCACTAAGGCCTTACCTGGATCTGAGGTTCTGAAATTCCTGTCTGAAGAGCCAGTTCTTCCCTAGCAGTACATGAAAACTCATCCATCTCAAGGGGATGACCAAGAATCTTTCTCTATAAGGAGAGACGAATATACTATTTCTCCTGGTATCTCTTCCTAGGCTTTCTAGAGGACAAAACAGAAAAAAGACGATATTTAGCCCAAAGCCCTTTTAGCAAATGTGTGAATAATGTTGGGAGAGGCACTGCTAGTCGAAGTGTGACACTCAAGACAGAAGAAGAAAGAAAATGCTGAGCTTTTCCTGTCGTGAAAGGAAGAAAACTACCAAAAAGAAGCAAGAAAGCAGTAGGAAAAATAACCCCGTACAAAAAAGGTGAAAACATTCCTCTCATAAAACGACGCCAGAGGAAGAGAACATCCCAGGGACAGAAGAAGCCACAAAAGAACGTGGAGAGTGTCGATACACTCTTCAGAAAGAAGTGAAGACTTCAGACGTCCCAAGCTGCCTGATTTCCAACTAGACTGCAAACCTACAAATTATCAAGACAGCATGGTATTGGCACACAAGACATCCACATAGATCCATAAAAAAGAATGGAGAGCTCAGAAAGAAAGCCACACTTGTGAGGTCAATTTGTCTCTGACAGAGGAGGTGAAAAGGTCCCATGGGGACAAGATAGCCTGTGAGATGAATAGTGGTGGCGAAACTGACCGCTCCATCCATGCACGAGCATGACACTGGATTCCTTTCTCATGCCACCTAAAACAAGACCCTAACACCAGATCGACTACCGAAATGTAAAACCAGAAGCCAGGCTTAGAAAAAACCCATAGGCAAGTACGTTCTTGGACCTCAGTCTTAGAACCGTGTGTGTGGATCGGTCTCCTCAGGCAAGGGAAACAGAAGCACAAAAAAGCCAGGTGGGGCTCCTCCAGGTGACTGAAAAGGGTTTCGACGGCACAGGCAAAGCGTCCGAATGACCAAAAGGCAGTGGAGAGAACGTGCGAAAACTTGATTTGCAAACGATATAACTGAGAAGGGATCATCTGGAAAACAGACCGAGAAGTCGCACAATGCAAACCTTCGAGAACAAAAACCCTAAACAGAAGCTTAACCTAACAATATGTGTTTGTGTATGTAGGTGCACCTGTAGGTGTTCTATACATAATATACCTAGATTATATATAATAAACATATTCTATATCATGAATTTAATATGTAGACTAAGTTCAGTATACATAATATATATTAAGGGCAATATGTATAATATATATTATGTATCAAATTTTCCACATAATACATACATATTATGTATCCTACATAGAGATACAAATACGCTTGCACTTGTGCACACACGATCACAGGAGAGGGGAATTGAATAGAAGTCACAGACTTTTCCTAAGTCCATCTGTAGGCGAGGACCAAATCACAATGTCCATCCATTCTGGAGGGGTGGGCATTTCCACAAGGATATGTGATCTGGAGGTAAGACAGCTGGGAGCCAATGCAGGGGCAGCCCACCAAGAGGCCAAAAGAAGACATGTGGAAGTGAAACTACCTGCACCAGAAGGACCTGGAAGGTTGTATGCCAGAGGGGGCGATGTCTGAAATTTCTTGACTTTCAGCCCTCCCTTGGCAGGAGTGGGATGTAAGCCAGAGGATGCGTGACTCTCCCGAGATCCTAGGGCAGGCCCAAGCCTGTTTCAGCTGGATTCTGCGCTAGGCCAGCCCCTGAGGCAATCCTTCCTTTGTGCAGTGTGTGCCTGCACTCCATGTGATACCAGCCCTCCATGTGATACCAGCCTATAGGTCTGACAGGCACTGTAGGTGCTTCTACGTCTATCTGCCTAATGTCTTCTCATTGTTCTGCTGTGTCCCCATGTGCTGGGGCTGTGGCCTGAAGAAAGGGCACAGTCAGGGTGTTCCTCCAGGGCTTTTGACGTTGGGTCAGGTCTCACGTGAGTTGCCTTGAGCCATTATCCAGGAGGACCCCAAAGGCAAGCCTTGGAGCCCCAGGCCAGGCCACCACCCTGATGCCAGCCAGGTAGCTCTCTGTCCCTTGCCTGGATGTGTGGAGTTGTGTTGAGGGTGGGTGTTCCTCTCCTGTGGGGTGGGTCTGCCTCCAGTATGGGCAGGCTGATGAGGGGTGAGAAACTCAGTGGGCCAGAAACGTCCACAGCCCTGTCCCAAGCTGGCTGATTGGGATGGAGGAAGAAGCCCAGGCAGTGCCCTTCAGCCCAAGGTTTATGCCAAGCCCTCTAGGTGGACCTCTTTTGTCCCGGGTGGATATGTGATCCTGCCTAGGTCTGTGCCTGATCTGGAAGCAGAAGGTCAATTGGAGAAGAAGCAGTGATAATGGCCGGGAAGGGCCCTGGTACCTCAGAGCTGAGCAGACCCGTCTGCTGGTCACTGTCATGGCAGAGCCCCACGTTGGAGATTGGCGAGGAGCTCATTGGTCTGGACACCCAGTGCATCTCCCCAAGTGCAGGGCTAGTTCTCCCACCCCACGCCCAGCCCTCACTGCCCACAAGGGCCACTGCAGGCTCGGGATTAGTGTGGCCATGGAGGTTTCCCCAGAACCAAGGCCCAACGGTCTATGGGGCCCAATCCAGGGCCACAAAGAGAGCTCAGCACGGTCAGTTCTGACCCGGAGCATCGTGCTAAGCTTCCCCCTGCGTCAGCTACAGGACCCGGAGCACACCAAGGTGGAGCACGAAGGTGAGCAGGCTAGGGCTAAATGCTGGGTCCCACAGGACGAGTCCCCAGAGACTGGTCTTGGGCCTGGGCCAAAGGCTGGCCTCAGACCACCTGTCTGGTAGACTGCAATTTGCCGACACATAATGAACAGAGGATTGGTCTCAACGGAGGGAAAGGTCTGAAGGCCCCCACACCCCCAATCCCAGCCACAGAAGGGTCACAGATGGTAGAGAAAATTACACCTGGGATGGAGGGGCAGATGTACAGCAGTCCAGCTGACCAAGCTGAGCCCCGTGGGGCCCTGGCATAGTCCTGCGCTTCTTCTTGGAAACCTCATAGAGATGGAGAGGGTGGAAGCAGAAGAGTGCCAGTTACTGCATACGCATAACTCTAACCGTGGCACGCTGGCTGCTTTCATTCACCAGGGTGGAGGAAGTCCTTGCCATAATAACGGCATGGAAAGAAGAAAGAAGTAGTATCCGAAGGCAGAGGAAGGACTCCAATGGAACCAATTCTCTGCACAGAAAATCCTGAAGGCGACCCCCCTCCCCCCACCCCCCAAAAAAAGAAAAAACAGAACTCAGGAAATTCAGTTAGGTTGCAGGGTACAAGCTTCATTGATGCTACAGAAATCGGTTGCCTTATTGTACACTCACAACAAACTATCCTAATGAGAAAGGAAGGAGACAACCCCGTGGACAGTGACGGTAACAACACAAAGAAGATACCTAGGAGTCCATCCTACCCATGACCTACAAGACCCATAACTCAGGAAATGGGGTGAGAGACATATTGATGAAAGAAAAGTAAGAGGACACACACCCAACTTGGAAAGATAGGCAGTGCTCATGGATCGGAAGGGTCCATCTTGTGCAAATAATTCCACATCCCTGAGGCAATCCAGAGAGTTGATGCCATTCCTCTCAAAATACCCACGGATTTTCTCAGACAAGTATAACCCAGAATTACCAAATGTGTCTGGAAACCCAAAAGAACATAGAGTGTGTCCATACGCTCTTCAGAAAGAAGTGCAGACTTCGGACGTCCCACGCTGCCTGATTTCCAACTAGACTGCAAACCTATCATCATCAAGACAGCATGATATTGGCACACAATACATCCAGTATATCCAGGGAAGAGAATGGAGAGCCCAGAAAGAAAGCCACACTTGTGCGGTCAATTCGTCTCTGACAAAGGAGGTGAGAAGGTCCCATGGGGACAAGATAGCCTTTGCAATGAATGGTTCTGGGGAAACTGGACCACTCCATGCACAAGCATTAAATCCCCAGCCATCAGTGCAAGAAGCAAAACAGAAGGTCGTGTCTCTGTCCGTTCCCCTGCTCTGGTCAAATTACATCCCGTTGGTCAGAAAGGGAGTTCAGTTCAGTCCAGCTGGTGTGCAAGTCATAGAAAAGGAAAAAACTTGTTATATTCCTACTGCAGTGATTTGACTCTTTTAAAGCGAAGTTGTTTCTGCTATTTTTGCGGAGCCAGGAGCATACCTTGTTAAACTGTGGAATCTTGAGTATTTCACATAACATTTTTGATACATTGTTCCATGTCATTAAACCTTTTTAATAGCATGATTGAAGGTATTAACTGTGAAAGTTTGGTCATACATAAAACAGAGTGTGATGAAGTCTCATGGGCCCACTACTGACCTCCCATAATTATCAGCATTATTACCCTGTAATAGCTTCATCACCTCCACCCCTCACCACCCTTTTTTTAGGGACTAATTTGGACAAATTCCTGGCATCATGTTGTTTGAATACTTAAGTATTCACATACTTAAGTCTGCATCTCAAAAATGTACTTTTTAATACGCTACAATGGCATCATTATATTGAAGGCACATAGAACTCATTGTTTAGGGTTAGTGTTAGGGTAGCCCTAACCCCACAGACAACACTAACCTGTTAACTAGGCATTCACAGACTGTCTGAAACCCTGGGCGAGAATAGGTCCAGGCTGACATGGTGTGACCCATGCTCGGCCCTCTTCTCTCTCTTCTCGGAGGGACAGGTGGGGTACTTGGTTGGCAGTTCTGTGGACTTTACAGTCCCCCCCCATCGAAGGGCTTACCAGTTTTACCCGTATCCTGTGTTGACTCTGAATGACTTGTGGTTTTGGGGATGACAGCTTGATGTCTTCTTTGCAGATTTTTTAGTTGACTGTTTTATAATGGGTTTCCCATCTATTCATTAAGTGAACCACTAGGGATTGCAATTTTCTAATTTTGTCATTTCTTTGCATTTTTGGCTGGAATTTTCCTGTACTGAAAACTTTAATCACTAGGTATGATTATTAACCCAAAATCCAGTTCGTACTGGAAAGGCAGATTAAATGCTTTATTTATTTCCCATTAATTCTCTGTTATCTGTGGTGATCGGTACAGTAGCATTCTCCAGTGACATCTATTTAGTTTTACTCTTCTTATTCCTTTTCATATATTCAATGTGTTTAAATTAATTGAGTCATTATTCTTTCTATACTAACATGACTTCTGATGGCTGTATAGTAAGCTGTCATCTATATAAAGCTATCCTTTTTTAAATATGTCTTTACAGTTGGACATTTTCGTTTCTTTCTTTCTTTTTTTACTAGTAAGGTCCATTTACTATTGTACCAGGAACTGTGCTGAGCACTTTACATGTGTTATCTCATCTAATTTTCTCAATAATCCTGCGATGCATCACTCTGGGATAGTTTCCTATGACATGTTTTCCAAAGTGGAAGTTTTGGGTCAAGGGCTGAATTTTTAAAGATTACTGACACGATGGCCAAATTGCCTCTGAGAGTTTTCCCAGTCAATTCTGATACCCACTTCTGGGTTTCAGGTTTCCTTGAGTCCAGGTTGAGGGACCCTGGAGGGAAAAACTCTCAGTGCCTGGTTGGAGGTTCTTTGATTTCTCATCTTCTTCCCGAGGGGGATGCCGCTTCTCCCATCCTCTGCCGGCAGACGCAGTCACAGCGGCCTGCCTGGTTTTAAGGGGAGGAGCGTTTGCAGCTGGAGAGATAGCATAGAAAAGAAAATGGGAAGAATTGAGAGGAGGCCTTAGAATGAGCCCGAACACGCTGAGCAGAGCAGCCAGGAAAGGGGCCTGGAGAGACCGTGGCTGGTGAGGTGGAGAGAACAGAGGAAGCATCAGGGGGTGAGAGGAAAGTGTTCTAAGGAGTCAGAGTGAGTCAACAGCGAGAATTTCCAGAGGGATTAAGCGCAGAGTGGGCTGAGCCAGGAGGGAGGGGCCAGGGGTGGCAGGTGTAGGTAATTCTGGCTAGTAGGTTTCTTCTAATTGAAGTAGAGTTGATTTACAATGTTGCGTTAGTTTTAGGTGTACAGCAAGGTGAGTATGTTTGAGGTTGTATTCCATTATAGGTTATAACAAAATATTGGGTATAATTCCTTATGCTATACAGTAAATCCTTGTTGTTTATCTATTTTATATATAGTAGTTTGTGTCTCTTAATCCCATACTCCTAATTTGTCCCTCCCCCTTCCTTGGTAACAATGAGTTTTTCTATGTCTGTGAGTCTGTTTCTGTTTTGTAAATAAGTTGATTTGTATCATATTTTAGATTCTACATATAAGTGATATCATATGGTATTTGTCTTTTTCTTTCTGACTTACTTCTCTTAGTATGATAATCTCTGTGTCCATCCGTGTAGCTGCGAATGGCATTATTTCATTCTTTATGGCAAATTAATATTCCATTATATATATGTACCACATCATCTTTATCTATTCATCTGTTCATGGACATTTAGGTTGCTTTCATATCTTCGCTATTGTAAATAGTGCTGCTGTGAACATTGGGGTGCATGTATCGTTTTGAATCATTTTTTTAGATATATGCCCAGCATTGGAATTGCTAAGTCATATGGTAGTTCTATTTTTAGTTTTTTGAGAAACCTCCATAGTGTTGTTTGTTGTTACTGCACCAATTTACATTCCCACCAACAGAGTATGAAGGTTCGCTTTTCTCCACATCCTCTTCGACATTTGTTATTTGTATACTTCGTGATGATATACCTGGCAGTTTTGATGTGAAGGGAACCAAGAAATGGGACAGTAGCTGGCGGTGGGGAATGATGTGGGCTCAGGGAGATTTCTTTTTTTATAGTTAAGCATGTATTTGTGATTCTGGTAAGGTCCAGTCAAGAAGGGTGTGTTCATGATTCAGAGAGAGAAGGAACAGTTAAAGAGTGAAGTTCCATGCATGCAACAAGGGATTAGATCCAGGACACAGAGGGAAGAACTTGCTTTTGTCTGGAGCAGGGTTTCCACCCTGAAGCATAGGCAGTAGCGGGTGTACGTGCGGGTGTTCTGCATATACAGTTTGTCCCGGCTTCTTGCATTTTCTCAGTAAATTATTTGAGAGGGTCATCATCTCCTGGTTGGAAAGAGTGGAATGAGGGAGGCAACTGGAAGCTGAGCTGAGAATGCAGAGCAGGGTTGGGTCTGATTGGAGTTTACAATCAAGATAGTAAAGTGAGAACAGGCAGCGTGTGTGTCTTTCTCCTGGGGTGTTGAGGTGGTCAGGTGCAGGCGGAGGGGAGGGTGGGCCAGGCTGGAAGGTGTGTGAGTTTCCAGGCTGATGTGAGAGAGGGAGAGGGGGATGGGGGCCTGGTTGTGCTGTGGTGGTGGAGCCCGGGATCGACTGGTGAGTGTGGGAGTAACCGTGTAACCATGACTGCTTCAAGGCCCATGTGGAGGCTGGAGGTTTAGCGGGGATTCTAGAGGCAGAGCTGAAAGTGTCATATCGGGGATTAGATGTCCACACACTGGTTCACTGGTGACCTGCTCTGGGCCAGGCCCCCCTGGAGGTTCTGGGTGAAAGTGGTGAACAGACACCAGCATCTGCTGAAATGGAGCTGACACTCCGTGAGGAGGAGTGGCCCACGGGCTCGCAGGAGCTCAGGGCCCGGCTCTGGAGGCTGAAGGGAATAATGGGACAGCGTGGTAGGTGCTGTTTTAGGGAGGGTGGGGGAAGTGACAGTTGAGGAGAGATGTGGGTGAGTGAGAAAG
Source organism: Phocoena phocoena (assembly GCF_963924675.1). Classification (NCBI taxonomy): domain Eukaryota; kingdom Metazoa; phylum Chordata; class Mammalia; order Artiodactyla; family Phocoenidae; genus Phocoena; species Phocoena phocoena. Next base: position 422,094 of record NC_089227.1, on the reverse strand, counting down.
TGTTGGTCATGCAAGTCCCGGGGCAGAGTGCTCTGGTGCGGGAGCGCCGGGTGGTGCCCAGGGAGCTGCAAGAGGCAGCGGGAGGTGGGCCTTGTGTCACAGCCTCAGCCCGAGGGGGACAGGGAGCCCTGAGGGCTGAGTGAACTTGGACTCGGGCCTGGCGCAGGCGGCCCAGCCGGGGGTTGGAGGGGCCGGGTCCTGCGGGGTGAAGGCAGGACTCAAGGTCACGGGTGAGTTACCTCCGTGAGCATCAGTGACGATGATGATGGGGTCGAGTGGAGACTAGGGTGGTGAGTGAGGAGGTGGAGGGCTTAGTGACGGACGGAAGGGCCAGAAGGAGTGGACGCTGCAGGAAGAGGGCCGGCGGGAGTGTCAAGGGCGCAGAGGGTTTGGAGGAGTCACAACCTTTGAAAGTTCTTGTGGGATAAAGAAGTCACCCCCACTCCCTGTCCCTAAGTGTGTGGGATTGGATGTAACATCCCCATCCGAGAGGCCTGTGGGAGGAAACCCCTGGGCACCCGGGCTGTTGTGAATGCAGGGAAGTGAGGGCATGGCTCCCAGCCCAGGGCGAGTTTGCCACCAGGGGGACACTCAGGGCTGTTAGAGCTAGAAGTGTGGCCCAGGGGGGCGGCGGCGGGCCAGCCCCCAGCACAGGGTCGTGGCTGTGGCCGAGGTGCTCGGGGTGAAGGGTGTTCGCCCCTCAGGGCACGAAGCTCTGGGGCTGTGCTTCCCTCTTTTGCACGCCGCTCCCCAACCACTGCTGATAGTGTTTCGGCTTGATGAACACACACACATTCATTCACTCTGGGACACACACACAAGCGATCCTGTCTCCTTTGTTTTATGTCCTATGCAAGATTGAGTTGTAGGGAGGAACGAATTAGATTTCTGGCCATGAGCAGAGCTACTGTAAGGTGGTCTGCATAAGATTAGTTTAGTGTATGACAATTAATCACTTGAGAACCGGGAGCTGTGGTTTCTTAGGTGTGTGGGTCCAGTAAGTTATGTAGGGAGAAGAGTTCAATTTCCCCTCAGAAAATGTCCTGGGAGACCTGCAGATGCTCTCTAGTGACCTACAGGAACGGAGGAAACAGAGAGCCTCTTTGCCCTGCTTTGTCGTTCTACGTATGAGAGGTAGATTTTGAATTCAGTTTTCTTTTACAAACAAACATAGGAAGAGGCACTAAAATTGCATGGAAACCATCCTGCAGAGCTGAATGTTTATACGTGTGAAATTTAGATGTGACTGATGTGTGGAGTGACGCCTGGCCCTGCACAGCCCTAAGCGGAGAGTGCTTTTTACATTTTTAAAGTTGTTCAAAACCAAACCAAACCCAGCCAAGGAAGAATGTGCAGCAGACACCTTGCTCGCCCTTAAAGCCTAAAATATTTTCTATTTGGTCCTCTGCAGCGAAAGCCTGCTGAGCCCTGGTCTAGACGGATATTTCGTTTTCAGCTCTGAGCATGACATGAATGAGTCTTCGTCACAGAATCATAGCATTGTATTCATTCAGAATTCCTGGAAGTGTTCATTGGTTCTTCTGTGCGAGTGGCGTCTGCAGGATGTCTGCTGGCTGTCAGAGAGTTTATATTATAGTGAGGGGGGTAGACATTAAACAAATAATTAACTAGAGTAATTAATGACACAGAGGAGCTCTGAAGGGAGCCGGAAGAGTGCAGAAGGGGGTCACTGGGAGCTTTTCTGGATAAGGGGCTTTACTCTAAATTTGAAGACTGAACCTGCTGATAGAGGGAGGGCCGGGGCAGTGGGGAGTGACCCTGGAGACTTCCTGTTTCCTCCACAGTAGATGATCAGTGCAGAAGCCAGCAGAACTGCTCTCTGGATAGTGAGTTGAGAATCAGAGGGATGAGGGGCTGGCCTGTGGCTCTCGGCTCTGGGTGACCAGTGAGAGCAGACGCCTGGATTCCTCCATCATCACCCTGCTCTCGCAGAGTGTGGGACTCAGAGCCACAGGACAAGGTGGGCCTGGGCCACAGCTGGCGTTCTTCTCTCCATGTGCCTCTCTTCTCTTGTCTCTCTTCGGGAAGTAATAGAAACCTCAAGTGTAGACCTACCCTAGAGTGATGTTTCTGAGGCTCATATGAGAAGATGTTGAGTTTCTGTCACTCTCGTCTTCAGGGAGTCATTTTCTGTGGGCCAGCCCTGTCCCCTTCCAGTGGCTGGTGCCTGCCTCCCTGCCCGCCCCGTTCCTGCCCCCCGACAGCCACCTCTCAGACTGTGAGGCAGCCACTGACATTTCTTAGCCCAAATGGTGGCTACTCGCTGCCTCTTCAGAGAGCTGCCGGCCGGTTGACAAAGAGTGGAAGGAGGATTTCCAGTGAAACCCAGAAGGCTGGGTCTTCTTCAGATGGAAGAGGATGTAGGGCTGATCACATGGCCCATTCTCTTTGAGGGCAGGAGATACTCTGGAGTATGGGAGAGCGACCCAGGTCTGCCCTTTCCCGTGTGGCCCACCTGCAGAATCTTTCCTGTGCACAGCAAAGCCTTGGCAACAGTGCTACCCCAGCTGTGTTTGTCGGCCTCTCCTCCGGGAGTCTGAGGCAGGGGACCCGCCAGTGCACCCGCTTAGCGACCGTGTCTCCCCTGCAGGGCGAACTCTGCTGGAGAAGCTGTTCAGCCAGCAGGAGAACGGGCCTCCAGAAGAAGCAGAGAAGTTCTGCTCGTGGATCATTGCCATGGGACCCCTTCTTCCTTTCGGTGACTGCTTCAGGGAGCCGTGTGGTCAGGATGCCCAGGCCAGCTCACCTCAGTTTGATGTAAGTAGGAGAATTCACAGAACTTAATGGCTGTGAAGCAGATTGCAGTGGAAACAGCAGCTCTGATGTATGTCTACCAATCACCATGTAATTTAAAGACCCACATGAGATGCAGGACATCCTGTCCATGCCACTCAAAAGCTTAGCACATTTGTTTCCTTTCTGACTAGGGTATTCTTAAGTATACTTGCCGAACCTCCTTTTCTAAACAGATGGCCACCCTTGGCAGATTCCTAGCCTGCTCTAATCAGTGATGGCTTTTACGTGGCTGAGTCGGTATTTCTGATCTTGCTGGTCATGGACATACCTTTAGAAGCAGTTCTGAGGGCAGGAGCTTTGTTCTCAGAAGGCTGCAGGTTTCTGCAGGCCCTGGAGCACTCTTCCTGTGTGTTCGTGTCTCATCCAGGTACTAACTGTTGACACGAAACAGTACCGTCTGGTTCCTCCCCAGCTACTACTCACCAAGAGGGTTAATACTGCAGAACAGTCATTCCAAAGCCATTTGATAGTTCATAACAAATGACAGCACAGCTGGGTTATCACTTCTAAACCAGAGTATTGTTCATCTTTCTCAGGTATATGGTACATGTGTGACCCTGGGGGTTGTGATGAGCAGACTTTCTCGTGAGGAAAGTGGAGTCTGCTTGGCTCCCTGTGTGGAGCTCGGAGTGTATGAGGCAGGGTAAAGGTCTCATCCTGTGGGTCGGTTACATCTGTGCCCTGCTTCTGACCACACCCCTTCTCCTCTGTGTGTGCACAACTGAGAGAGGGGTTTGGAGAAGATGGAAATGGGCCCTGGCTGAGATCAAGAGATGATAGGAAATAACAAAATGTCCGTATCCACCTGTTTTTCTTCTTCCTGTTCTTTACCCATCACAACTGTGGTCTCCCTTCAGTATTACAAAAATAAACCACATAAAATATTGTGATAGCTTCTTTTTTTTTTTACATCTTTATTGGAGTATAATTGCTTTACAATGGTGTGTTAGTTTCTGCTTTATAACAAAGTGAATCAGTTATACATATACATATGTTCCCATATCTCTTCCCTCTTGCGTCTCCCTCCCTCCCACCCTCCCTATCCCACCCCTCTAGGTGGTCACAAAGCACCGAGCTAATCTCCCTGTGTTATTCGGCTGCTTCCCACTAGCTATCTATTTTACATTTGGTAGTGTATATATGTCCATACCACTCTCTCACTTTGTCACAGCTTACCCTTCCCCCTCCCCATATCCTCTAGTCCATTCTCTAGGTCTGTGTCTTTATTCCTGTCTTACCCCTAGGTTCCTCATGACATTTTTTTTTCTTCTTAGATCCCATGTATATGTGTTAGCATATGGTATTTCTCTTTCTCTTTCTGACTTACTTCACTCTGTATGACAGACTCTACGTCCATCCAACTCACTACCGATAACTAAATTTCATTTCTTTTTATGGCTGAGTAATATTCCATTGTATATATGTGCCACATCTTTTTTATCCATTCATCTGATGATGGACACTTAGGTTGTTTCCATCTCCTGGCTATTGTAAATAGAGCTGCAATGAACATTTTGGTACATGACTCTTTTTGAATTATGGATTTCTCAGGGTATATGGCCAGTAGTGGGATTGCTGGGTCATATGTTAGTTCTATTTGTAGTATTTTAAGGAACTTCCATACTGTTCTCCATAGTGGCTGTACCAATTCACATTCCCACCAGTAGTGCAAGAGTGTCCCCTTTTCTCCACACCCTCCCCAGCATTTACTGTTTCTAGATTTTTTGATGATGGCCATTCTGACTGGTGTGAGATGATATCTCATTGTAGATTTGATTTGCATTTCTCTAATGATTAATGATGTTGAGCATTCTTTCATGTGTTTGTTGGCAGTCTGTATCTCTTCTTTGGAGAAATGTCTATTTAGGTTTTCTGCCCATATTTGCATTGGGTTGTTTGTTTTTTTGTTATTGAGCTGCATAAGCTGCTTGTAAATTTTGGAGATTAATCCTTTATCAGTTGCTTCATTTGAAAATATTTTCTCCCATTCTGAGGGTTGTCTTTTGTTCTTGTTTATGTTTTCCTTTGCTGTGCAAAAGCTTTTAAGTTGCATTACGTACCATTTGTTTATTTTTGTTTTTATTTCCATTTCTCTAGGAGGTGGGTCAAAAAGGATCTTGCTGTGATTTATGTCATGGAGTATTCTGCCTATGTTTTCCTTTAAGAGTTTTATATTGTCTGGCTTTACATTTAGGTCTTTAATCCATTTTGAACTTATTTTTGTGTATGGTGTTAGGGAGTGTTCTAATCTCATACTTTAACATGTACCTGTCCAGTTTTCCCAGCACCACTTATTGAAGAGGCTGTCCTTTCTCCACTGTACACTCCTGCCTCCTTTATCAAAGATAAGGTGACCATATGTGCATGGGTTTATCTCTGGGCTTTCTATCCTGTTCCATTGATCTATATTTCTGTTTTTGTGTCTTGATTACTGTAGCTTTGTAGTATAGTCTGAAGTCAGGGAGCCTGATTCCTCCAGCTCCGTTTATCGTTCTCAAGATGGCTTTGGCTATTCGGGGTCTTCTGTGTTTCCATACAAATTGCGAAACTTTCTGTTCTAGTTCTGTGAAAAATGCCAGTGGTGGTTTGATAGGAATTGCATTGAATCTGTAGGTTGCTTTGGGTAGTAGAGTCATTTTCACAATGTTCATTCTTCCAATCCAAGAACATGGTATATCTCTCCATCTATTTGTATCATCTTGAATTTCTTTCATCAGTGTCTTATAATTTTCTTCATACAGGTCTTTTGTCTCCTTAGGTAGGTTTATTCCTAGATATTTTATTCTTTTTGTCGCAATGGTAAATGGGAGTGTTTTCTTGATTTCACTTTCAGATTTTTCATCATTAGTGTATAGGAATGCCAGAGATTTCTATGCATTAATTTGTTATCCTGCTACTTTACTAACTTCATTGATTAGCTCTAGTAGCTTTCTGGTAGCATCTTTAGGCTTCTCTATGTATAGTATCATGTCATCTGCAAAGAGTGACAGATTTACTTCTTCTTTTCCAATTTGGATTCCTTTTATTTCCTTTTCTTCTCTGATTGCTGTGGCTAAAACTTCCAAAACTATGTTGAATAAGAGTGGTGAGAGTGGGCAACCTTGTCTTGTTCCTGATCTTAGTGGAAATGGTTTCAGTTTTTCACCATTGAGGACGATGTTGGCTGTGGGTTTGTCATATATGGCCTTTATTATGTTGAGGAAAGTTCCCTCTATGCCTACTTTCTGCAGGGATTTTATCATAAATGGGTGTTAAATTTTGTCGAAAGTTTTCTCTGCATCTATTGAGATGACCATATTGTTTTTCTCCTTCAATATGTTAATATGGTGTATCACATTGATTGATTTGTGTATATTGAAGAATCCTTGCATTTCTGGAATAAACCCCACTTGATCATGGTGTATGATCCTTTTAATGTGCTGTTGGATTCTGTTTGCTAGTATTTTGTTGAGGATTTTTGCATCTATGTTCTTCAGTAGTATTGGCCTGTAGTTTTCTTTCTTTGTGACATCTTTGTCTGGTTTTGGTATCAGGGTGATGGTGGCCTTGTGGAATGAGTTTGGGAGTGTTCCTCCCTCTGCTATATTTTGGAAGAGTTTGAGAAGGATAGGTGTTAGCTCTTCTCTAAATGCTAGAATTCGCCTTTGAAGCCATGTGGTCCTGGGCTTTTGTTTGTTGGAAGATTTTTAATCACAGTTTCAATTTCAGTGCTTGTGATTGGTCTGTTCATATTTTCTATTTCTTCCTGATTCAGTCTTCGCAACTTGTGCATTTCTACGAATTTGTCCATTTCTTCCAGGTTGTCCATTTTATTGGCATAGAGTTGCTTGTAGTAATCTCTCATGATCTTTTGTATTTCTGCAGTGTCAGTTTTTACTTCTCATTTTACATTTCTAATTTTATTGATTTGAGTTTTCTCCCTTTTTATCTTGATGAGTGTGGCCAATGGTTTATCAATTTTGTTTATCTTCTCAAAGAACTAGCTTTTAGTTTTATTGATATTTGCTATTGTTTCCTTTATTTCTTTTTCATTTATTTCTGCTCTGATCTTTATGATTTCTTTCCTTCTGCTAACTTTGGGGGATTTTTGTTCTTCTTTCTCTAATTGCTTTAGGTGCAAGGTTAGGTTGTTTATTTGAGATATTTCCTGTTTCTTAAGGTAGGATTGTATTGCTATACACTTCCCTCTTAGAACTGCTTTTGCTGCAACCCATAGGTTTTGTGTCGTCGTGTCTCCATTGTCATTTGTTTCTAGGTATTTTTTGATTTCCTCTTTGATTTCTTCAGTGATCACTTTGTTATTAAGTAGTGTATTGTTTAGCCTCCATGTGTTTGTATTTTTTACAGATCTTTTCCTGTAATTGATATCTAGTCTCATGGCATTGTGGTCGGAAAAGATACTTGATACAATTTAAATTTTCTTAAATTTACCAAGGCTTGATTTGTGACCCAAGATATGATCTATCCTGGAGAATGTTCCATGAGCACTTGAGAAAAATGTGTATTCTGTTGTTTTTGGATGGAGTGTCCCATAAATATCAATTAAGCCCATCTTGTTTAATGTATCATTTAAAGCTTGTGTTTCATTATTTATTTTCATTTTGAATGATCTGTCCATTGGTGCAAGTGGGGTGTTAAAGTCCCCTACTATGAATGTGTTACTGTCGATTTCCCCTTTTATGGCTGTTATTATTTGCCTTATGTATTGAGGTGCTCCTATGTTGGGTGCATAAATATTTACAATTGTTATATCTTCTTTTTGGATCGATCCCTTGATCATTATGTAGTGTCCTTCTGTGTCTCTTCTAATAGTCTTTATTTTAAAGTCTATTTTGTCACATATGAGAATTGCTACTCTAGCTTTCTTTTGGTTTCCATTTGCATGGAATACCTTTTTCCATCCCCTCACTTTCAGTCTGTATGTATCTCTAGGTCTGAAGTGCATCTCTTATAGACAGCATATATATGGGTCTTGTTTTTGTATACATGCAGCCAGTCTGTGTTTTTTGGTGGGAGCATTTAATCCATTTACATTTAAGGTAATTATCGATATGTATGTTCCTATTCCCATTTTCTTAATTGTTTTGGGTTTGTTATTGTAAGTCTTTTCCTTCTCTTGTGTTTCTTGCCTAGAGAAGATCCTTTAGCATTTGTTGTAAAGCTGGTTTGGTGGTGCTGAACTCTCTCAGCTTTTGCTTGTCTGTAAAGATTTTAATTTCTCCATCAAATCTGAATGAGATCCTTGCTGGATAGAGTAATCTTGGTTGTAGGTTTTTCTCCTTCATCACTTTAAATATGTCCTGCCAGTCCCTTCTGGCTTGCAGAGTTTCTGCTGAAAGTTCAGCTGTTAACCTTATGGGTATTCCCTTGTGTGTTATTTGTTGTTTTTCCCTTGCTGCTTTTAATATGTTTTCTTTGTATTTAATTTTTGACAGTTTGATTAGTATGTGTCTTGGAGTGTTTCTCCTTGGATTTATCCTGTATGGGACTCTGTGCTTCCTGGACCTGATTAACTATTTCCTTTCCCATATTAGGGAAGTTTTCAACTATAATCTCTTCAAGTATTTTCTCAGTCCCTTTCTTTTTCTCTTCTTCTTCTGGAACCCCTAAAATTCGAATGTTGGTGCATTTAATGTGTCCCCGAGGTCTCTGAGACTACCCTCAGTTCTTTTCATTCTTTTTTCTTTATTCTGCTATGCAGTAGTTATTTCCACTATTTTCACTTCCAGGTCACTTATCCGTTCTTCTGCCTCAGTTATTCTGCTATTGATCCCTTCTAGAGTATTTTAATTTCATTTGTTGTGTTGTTCATCATTGCTTGTTTCCTCTTTAGTTCTTCTAGGTCCTTGTTAAATGTTTCTTGCATTTTCTCTATTCTATTTCCAATATTTTGGATCATCTTTACTATCATTATTCTGAATGTTTTTTCAGGTAGACTGCCTATTTCTTCTTCATTTGTTAGGTCTGGTGGGATTTTATCTTGCTTCTTAATCTGCTGTGTGTTTTTCTGTCTTCTCATTTTGCTTATCTTACTGTGTTTGGGGTCTCCTTTTTCAGGCTGCAGTTTCGTTTTTCCCATTGTTTCCGGTGTCTGTCCCCAGTGGGTAAAGTTGGTTCAGTGGGTTGTGTAGGCTTCCTGTTGCAGGGGACTAGTGCCTGTGTTCTGGTGGATGAGGCTGGATCTTGTCTTTCTGGTGGGCAGGTCCACGTCTGGTGGTGTGTTTTGGGGTGTCTGGACTTATTATGATTTTAGGCAGCCTCTCTGCTAATGGGTGGGGTTGTGTTCCTGTCTTGCTAGTTGTTTGGCATAGGGTGTCCAGCACTGTAGCTTGCTGGTCATTGAGTGAAGCTGGGTTTTGGTGTTGAGATAGAGATCTGTGGGAGATTTTCACTGTGTAATATTACATGGAGCTGGGAGGTGTCTTGTGGACCAGTATCCTGACGTTGGCTCTCCCACCTCAGAGGCACAGTCCTGATGCCTGGCTGGAGCACCAAGAGCCTTTCGTCCACATGGCTCAGAATAAAAGGGAGAAAAAAGTAGAAAGGAAGAAAGAAAGAAAGAGGATAAAAGAAAATAAAATAAAGTAAGATAAAATAAAATAATTAAAATAAAAAATAATTATTAGGAAAAAAATTTTTTTTAAAGTAAAAAAAACAAAAGGACGGATAGAACCCTAGGACAAACGGTGAAAGTAAAGCTATACAGACAAAAATCTCACATAGAAGCATACACATACACATTCACAAAAACAGGAAAAGGGGAAAATATAATAAGTCTTGCTCTCAAAGTCCACCTCCTCAATTTGGGATGGTGTGTTGTCTATTCAGGTATTCCACAGATGCAGGGTACATCAGGTTGATTGTGGAGATTTAATCAGGTGCTCCTGAGGCTGCTGGGAGAGATTTCCCTTTCTCTTCTTTGTTTGCACAGCTCCCGGGGCTCAGCTTTGGATTTGGCCCTGCCTCTGCGTGTAGGTCGCCAGAGGGCATCTGTTCTGACGGGATGGGTTAAAGGATTCGCTGATTCGGGGGCTCTGGCTCACTCAGGCCATGGAGAGGGAGGGGCACGGAGTGCGGGGCAAGCCTGCCGCGGCAGAGGCCGGCGTGACGTTGCACCAGCCTCAGCTGTGCCGTGCGTTCTCCCGGGTAAGTTGTCCCTGGATCCCGTGACCCTGGCAGTGGCGGGCTGCACAGGCTCCCTGGAAGGGAGGTGTGGATAGTGACCTGTGCTTGCACACAGGCTCCTTGGTGGCGGCAGCAGCAGCCTTAGCGTCTCATGCCTGTCTCTGGGGTCTGCGCTTTTAGCTGCGGCTCGCGCCCGTCTCTGGAGCTCCTTTAAGCATCGCTCTTAATCCCCTCTCCTTGTGCACCAGGAAACAAAGAGGGAAGAAAAAGTCTCTTGCCTCTTTGGCAGGTCCAGACATTTCCCTGGACTCCCTCCCGGCTAGCCGTGGTGCAATAACCCCTTCAGGCTGTGTTCACGCTGCCAGTCGAGTTTTCTAAATGTGTGATTCTGTGTCTATTTTGTCATTAAGTTCATGTGTAGCAATTGTGATACTCCACCTATATCTGATATCTTATGCTAAGTCTCTTTTTCTGTCTGACATATGTCACTGAGAATGATCATACCGAAGTACACTCGAGTGGTTGCAACTGGCCTTATTTCATTGATTTCATGATGAGTTATATTCCATTGTAAATACGTATGACATCTTCTTTATCCATGTTTTCCTTCCAAGGAAATTGCTGTTGTATCCAAGTCGAGGCTCTTGTGAACAGATCCGAACTAAATGTTGTGGTGCCAGTGTCCTGTCGAGTTTTTGTTTTCCCTAGATATACGCCCATGAGTGGAAGTGCCGTGTGTTCTATACGTTTGTTTCTTAGACTTTTTTGGGAAACACAGTACACTTCTCCAGAGTGCCGTTGGCAATTTACATCCCACAATCAGCAGAAAAAGGCTACCTTTTCTCCAGGCCCTTTCGTGAATTTCTGGTTTTTACTCTTTGTGAGGATGGCCCTTCGTACTGATGAGAAGTGATACCTCTTTGTAGTGTTGATTTGCACCACAAGCCTGCTTGGTTGGCGAAAAAGGGCATTGATGAAGAAGTTCTGCCCCTTTCCATGTGCTTTCGAGGAGAGACCAATCTCCCTTTCAAATCCCGTTCCTGCAATTCTGCCTTGTTTCAAGTCCCTTTTCGTGACTTACCTCAAGGCATTTTTCTACATTAGGTATCTTTTACAATCCTACATGATTGTGAATTGCAGTGCCTCTGAGCTCCACTTTTCAACTTGTTTCCTTGGGAACTGGCCACAAAACAGCAGGATTGTTTCAAGCCCTATTCCTGTTCAGAGGGCAAGCTGAGCCTTTGATCAATTCGTCTTCCTCATTGGAAATTAGAGTGGCATGCACCTGTCCAAACACCCAGGCGTTGTCTCTCATTGTTCTCCCCGTTCCAGTTCATCCTCCAGACAAATTCCAATCTGTGTGAAAGAGGGTGTTGAAGGTGCTGACTTACCCAACTGGGGAGATGTTTAGGAAAGTGGCTGGAGGTGGGAACCAGAGCGCCAGAAATTGAAGTGGTTTTTCCAAACTCTTCCCGATCCGATGGTGTACCATCCTCTGGGTGTCCCATGCATGTTTTAGCTGTACGAAGGCTCACCTGCATCTGGAGATTTGGGACCCATGGAATCAGGACCAGGCAGTGTTACTCTAAAGGGACTGCGTTTGCCGACTCACGCTCACCAAGCATCGCAGCCCCACCAGTTTCCAGCCTTAGGTCCCATCCAACTGTATGTTTAGATATTGTTGATCCAAGTTGCATCGCAGCCCCTGAACGAATTCTGTAAGAATTTATCTCCCACTCAGTGTCTCTTTTTTTTTTGTAATTTATTTTTATAATGGGGTGTAGCTGACTTTCAGTGCTGTATTCCTTGCTGCAACACATTCACTTGATTAACTTACAGAGAGGCATTGATAAATTATTTGTCAGATTCTTACCAGTAGTATATAATCTTTTCCTGTGTGTAGAGTGAGCTGCGTCCAGTCCCTTGAGTTTTAGAGTAAGTCTTGTTGATTCCCTATTTGGTCTATGGAACGGCATGTGTGCTCATTTGTAACTTCTGGTTTATGCCTCATGTCAACTGACCTTTGCACTCCAGCGGTCATAAGTGTGCTTTCTAAATGTGTGATTCTGTGTCTCTTTTGTCATTTCATTCATGTGCAGCAATTTGATATTGCACCTATAACTGATATCATATGATAAGTCTATTTTTCTGTCTGACTTATGTCACTGAGAATGATCTTGCCTAACTACACCAGAGTTGCTGCAACTGGACTTATTTCATTGATTTCATGGCTGAGTTATTTTCCATTGTACATATGTATCACATCTTCTTTATCCATGTTTTCCTTGCAAGGAAATTTTGGTTGTATCCATGTCGAGGCTGTTGTAAACAGAGCAGCACTAAAACTTGTGGTGCCTGTGTCCTGTCGAGTTTTGGTATTCCCAAGATATATGCCCATGAGTGGAAGTGCCGTATGCTCTGTAGGTTTCTTTCTCAGATTGTTTTGGGAAACACAATACACCTCTCCCTAGTGTTGTTGGCACTTAACCTTCCCACAATCAGCGTAAAAATGCTCTCTTTTCCCCAGGCCCTATCCTGCATTTCTGGTTTTTACACTTTGTGAGTGTGGCCCTTCGGACTGATGGGAAGTGATACCTCTTGGTAGTGTTTATTTGCAACATGGGCCGGCTTCGTTGTCCAAAAAGGGCGTATGCGTTTTCCCTGAATATATTCAGGGAAAACGCATACACCTTTTTGGCCAATGGCATCATTGAAGATGTTCTGCCCCTTTCCACGTGCATTCGAGGCCAGACCAATCTCCCTCTTGAAATCCTGTTCCTGCAATTCTGCCTTGCTTTCCAGTCCTTTTTCGTGACTTACCTCAAGGCATTTTCCCACATTTTGTATCTTTTAGAATCCTGCATGATTGTGAATCGCAGTGCCCCTGAGCTCCACTTTTCAACTTGTTTCTTTGGGAACTGGACACAAAACAGCAGGGTTGCTTCAAGCCCTATTCTGGTTCAGAGGGTAAGCTGAGCCTTTGGTTAATTCCTCTTCCTCATTGGAAATTAGGGTGGCATGCGCCTGTCCAAACACCTTGGCATTGTCTCTCATTGTTTTCCCCATTCCTGTTCATCCTCCGGACAAATTCCAAACTGTGCAAAAGAGGGTGTTGTAGGTGCAGACTTCCCCAAGTGGGGAGTTTTTTAGGAAAGTGGCTGGAGGTGGGAACCCCAGCGCCAGGAATTGAGGTGGTTTTTCCAAACTCTTCCCCATCTGATGGTGTACCATCCTCTGGGTGTCCCATGCATGTTTTAGCTGTACGAAGGCTCACCTGCATCTGAAGATTTGGGACCCATGGAATCAGGACCAGGCGGTGTTACTCTAAAGGGACTGCGTTTGCCGACTCATGCTCACCAAGCTCTCAGCCCTAAGAGTGTCTAGCCTTAGGTCCCATCCAGCTGTGTGTTTAGATATGGTCAATCCAGGTTACCTTGCAGACTCTGAATGAATTGTGTAAGAATTTTCCTTTCACTCAGTGTCTTTTTTTTCCTATAATTTATTTTTACAATGGGGAGTAGCTGATTTTCAGTGCTGTGTTTCTTGCTGCTGTACATCCACTTGATTCATGTACAGAGATACACTGATAAATTATTTGTCAGATTCTTACCAGTAGTATAAAATCTTTTCCTGTGTGCAGAGTGAGCTGAGTCCAGTCCTCTGAGATTAGAGTAAGTCTTGTTGATTCACTATTTGGTCTATTGAATGGTATGTGTGCTCATTTCAAACTCCTGGTTTATGCCTCATGTCAACCGACCTTCACACTCTTGCAGTCATAAGTGAGTTTTCTAAGTGTGTGATTCTGTGTCTATTTTGTCATTTAGTTCATGTGTAGAAATTGTGATATTCCACCTATAGCTGATATCTTATGCTAAGTCTCTTTTTCTGTCTTACTTTTGTCACTGAGCATGATCGTACCTAAGTACACTGGAGTGGCTGCAACTGGACTTATTTCATTGATTTCATGGATGAGTTATATTCCATTGTATATGTGTATGACATCTTCTTTATCCATGTTTTCCTTCCAAGGAAATTTCAGTTGTATCCAAGTCGCGGCTCTTGTAACATACCAGCACTACACGTTGTGGTGCCTGTGTCCTGTCGAGTTTTTGTTTTCCCAAGGTACACGCCCATGAGTGGAAGTGCCATATGCTCTATAGCTTTGTTTCTTAGATTTTTTTGGGAAACACAATACACTTCTCCAAAGTGCCTTGGCAATTTACCTTCCCACAATCAGCCTAAAATGGCTCCCTTTTCTCCACGTCCTATCCTGCCTTTCTGGTTTTTACTCTTTCTGAGGATGGCCCTTGCGACTGATGCAAAGTGATACCTCTTTGTAGTGTTGATTTGCACCCTGTGCCTGCTTGCTTGGCCAAAAAGGACATATGCGTTTTTTTCTGAATATATTCGTGTAGAACGCATATGCCCTTTTTGGCCAATGGCATCGCTGAAGAAGTTCTGCCCCTTTCCATGTGCATTAGAGGTGAGACCAACGTCCCTCTTGAAATCCGGTTCCTGCAATTCTGCCTTGCTTTCAAGTCCTTTTTGGTCAGTTACCTCAAGACATTTTTCCATGTTAGGTATCTTTTACAATCCTGCAGGATTGAGAATTGCAGTGCCCCTGAGGTCTACTTTTCAACTTGTTTCTTTGGAAACTGGACACAAAACAGCTGGATTGCTTCAAGCCCTATTCCGGTTCCAAGGGCAAGCTGAGCCTTTGGTCAATTCGTCTTCCTCATTGGAAATTAGAGTGGCATGTCCCTGCCCAATTACCTAGGGCTTGTCTCTCATTGTTCCCCCCCCCCCCCCCCCCCCGTTGCAGTTCATCCTACGGACAAATTCCAGACTGTGCAAAAGAGGATGTTGAAGGTGATGACGTCCCCTAGTGGAGAGATTGTTAGGAAAGAGTCTGGAGGGGGGAACCCGAGCACCTGGAGATGAGGAGATTATGTGCCTTTTCTTAAACTCTTCCCGATGCAACGTTGTACCATCATCAGTGTGTCCCATGCATATTTTAGCTGTACGAAGGGTCCTCTGCACCTGGAGATTTGGGATCCATGGAATGGGGATCAGGAAGTATTACTCTAAAGGGGCTGCATTTGCTGACTCATCCTCACCGTGCCTCTCAGCCCCACGAGTGTCCAGCCTTAGGGCCCATCCAGTTGTGGGTCTAGTTGTGGTCAATCCAAGTTGCATCACAGCCCCTGAGTGTATTTTGTAACATTTTCTCTCTGTGTTTTTTTTTGTTTGTTTTTTGTAATTTATTTTTATAATGGGGTGTAGCTGATTTTCAGTGCTGTCTTTCTTGCTGCTGCACATCCACTGTTTCACTTACAGAGAGGCATCCGTAAATTCTTTTTCAGATTCTTACCAGTTTTATATATTCTTTTCTGGTGACTAGAGTGTGCTGAGTGCAATTCTTGAGCTATAGAGTAGGTCTTGTCGATTATCTATTTGGTCTTTGGACTGGTATCTGTGCTAATTTCAACCCTCTAGTTTATGTCTCACCCCACCCCACCTTTCCCCTTTAACAGCCCTTAATTGTGTTTTCTAAATGTGTGACTCTGTTTCTGTTTTGTAATTTAGTTCATGTGTAGCCATTTTTAGATTCCACCTATAAATGATACCTTATGCTAAGTGTCTTTTTGTGTCTGACTTGTGTCACTTAGCATGATCGTACCTAAGTCCACCCGAGTTGCTGCAACTGGCCTTATTTCATTGATTTCATGGCTGCGTACTATTCCATTGTACATAAGTACCATATCTTCTTTATCCATTTTTTCCTTCCAAGGATATTTATATTGTTTTCAAGCCGAGGCTCCTGCAAAAGTGCTGCACTAATATTTGGAGTGCCTGTGTCCTACCGATTTATGGTTATCGCGAGATATACACCCAGGAATGGAAGTGCCGTATGCTCTGTAGCTCTATTGTTTTTTAATTAATTAATTAATCTTTTGTGCCTGTGTTGGGTCTTCGTTATTGCACATGGAGTTTCTCTAGTTGCAGGAACTTGGGGCTACTCTTCGTTGAAGTGCATGGTCTTCTCATTGCAGTGTCTTGTCTTCTTTTGGAGCCCAGGCTCTAGGCGTCCGGCTTCAGTAGCTGTGGCACATGGGCTCCGTAGTTGTGGCTCATGGACTGTAGAACACAGGCTTGGTAGTTGTGGCACACGTGCTTAGTTGCTCCACAGCATGTGTTATCTTTCAGGACCAGGGCTCGAACCCATGTCCTCTGCCTTGGCAGTTGGATTCTTAACCTCTGCGCCACCAGGAAGTCCCTGTAGCTCTATTTTTTAGAATTTTTAGGCAACATCATACCTTTCTCCAGCACGGCTGTTAGCAGTTGACATTCCCATCATCGGCGTAGCAGGGTTCTCTTTTCTCCACGTCCTCTCCTCCATTTCTTGTTTTTACACTTTGTGAGGATGGCCATTCTGACTGGGGCAAAGTGCTACATCTTTTAGTGTTGATTTGTACTTCCTGCATGTTTGGTTGACCACAAAGTTCGTATGGGTTTCAACCTGTACACCTTTTTTGGCCAACTGAATCATAGGCAATGTTGAGCAGCTTTCATGTGCTTTAACGGCGAGTCCAATCTACCTCTTGCAATCCGGTTCCTGCAATCCTGCCTTGTTTTCAAGTCCTTTACAGTTACTTACCCCAAGCCATTTTTCCATGATAGTTGTCATTTACAACACTGCAGACGTGGTGGATTGCAATGCCCCTGAGCAACTGTCTTCAACTTGTTTCTGGAACTGGCCACAAAGTGGCAGGATTGCTTCAAGCCCCATTCTGGTTAAAGGGCCAGCCTGAGCCTTTGGGAAATTCCTCTTCCTGATTGGAAATTAGAGTGGCATGTGCTGTCCAAACACGTAGAGCTTGTCTCTCATTCCTTTCCCCCCTTCCCCTTCACCCTCTGGACAAATTCCAAGCCGTGCACGACCGGCTGTTGAGGGTGTTGACTTCCCCAGGTGGGGAGACTCTAAGGAAAGAGGATGGAGCAGGGAACCCCTCCCCCAGGACATGTGGAGATAAGGTGACTTTTCCAAACTCTTCCCGCCCACCTTACCCCCCATCCTCTGGGGTTCTGTCCAGACACCACGTGGTTTCCAGCGGTGCGGGGCTCTGGCACCGACCTGGAGGGAGCAGCCCTGCTACCCGCGCCTACAGCACCGCCTCTCTCCGTCCTGCCATCGGGCACAGTCTTCACCTTCCCCGCTGCCTCGGATGCTGTCTCCGCACTGTCCTGTGATCAGCCCCTCGTCCCCACCGCCGTCACCCCCAGCTCCCACACCCCTCCTCCAGCCTCAGGGATGACCCAGGACCCTTCCTGGGCTCCCCGCCTGCCCACCCTTGGTCTGTGTCCTCAATCCACCTGTGCAGACAGGTGAGGATCCCCTCCAGAGGCTCCCAAATGCTTCACCCCTACATCCTCCCCGGGGTTGGCCCGTGTCCTGTCGGGATGTTCCACCCTCACCAAGCCCCCAAGTACATGGCAAGGGCAGGCATCAGGGCTGCTGTGTGCACTGCTGTGCGTCCTCCTGTATACACAGGTATGACCCTGCCCCAGGGTGCAGGAAAGGCAGCCTTACCTCGGGACGTGGGGAGAGGGGCTGCCCACAGGGTGGACGTCAGCTCTCGGCTCACCAGGCAAGGGCAGCCGGGTTCTCGCTCCTTGGACCCTTTCTCACCCAGCCGGACCATGACCGGCTTTGTTCCCACCCCTGTTGTCCCTCCATTGGCCTCGCTCTTGTGAGCAGAGCAGGACAGTGTGGTCTGTGGTCACAGGCTGAGACACACAGACACTGGCTGAGCCGCGTGCGCTCATGCTGACCACACGGAACGGGCACTGCACCAGGGCCTGTGCGGTGTGGGTTCACCTGCCCACAGAGAGGCCGGGCCTCTGTCCTGGCTTCAGAGGTCACCTTGAGTCTGACGGGAGTGTCCGTGCTCCGTGGGCCTCGCTCCAGGCTGGTCTGTGCTGACGGCGTGATGCACGGTGGGGCTTCCTGAGTCGCCCCCGGGGGCTGGAGGCCAAGGTCAGGCACATGGCGGTCCCACATTGACGTGACAGACCCCAATACACCCTGCACTTCAGAACTCAGGTGGGCTTCCCTGGGCTGCCACAGCCGAGGAGGCTGGACCCTGCTCATCCCCCTGTCCTCGCTGATTTTAACTTGCATCCTTCACCATAATAAACCCTGGGTATAACAGCTTCAGGGAATTCTGGGAGCCTCCAAGATAAAAGAAGCTGGGGAGGGCATCTCTGGGTCCCCAACTCTGTAGTTGGGGTCAGAAGTCGGTGGGGAGGATCTTGGGGCCCTGGAAGCTGAAGGACCCCTCTACCAGGGGAGGGGTAGGAGACCCGGGTGGTAGTTAAGCTGAGTCCAAGGCCCTCCTGCATAGGAGGCTTCCTAGCCCCAGAGATCCCGAAGAGGCCGGCTCCCTCCTCCCCTCAGCCCCCAGGCCTGGTCCCTGCTCTTGAGAGATTCCCTAAGGTGGGGTCCTGGTGCTGGAGGTGCCCCGATGCTGTGGCCTCCTGAGTCTCCAGTGAGGATAACAGGAGTGGGGGAAGACTTGTTCACAGAAAGGGAGCTTCTGCCAGAACAAAGCCTGGGTCTGCTGCCCCCGACCCTAGGTGCACTGGGGCAGGAATGTGAGAACGAGGGTCCCTCTCCTCCCAAGACACCCAGGACACATGGGCGCTGGTTGCTGGACTCCCACACAATATTAAAATCTCCCACATAGGCCTGATGGATGAGAGACACTACTTAAAGACTATTAATGGGGCCAGGGGGTCCCAGAAGGTGAAGCTGGGTGTGGGGAGAGTTGGAAAATCACCCAAGGACACGCTCATCCTGCAGCGACCCCCGCAGGTGAGCTCAGATGGAGGTGGACCCGTCAAGTCAGAGCCCACATTCGGGGTCTTTGGGGGACAAATAGCCAAGCACCCTCAGTCCTTGCCTTCACTTGCTGCAGTTAGGGCCTGTCCTGTTTTCTTCATGGTCAAATTCTCACCCCTCCCAGAAGCCCTCTTGGGGGCTAATGGGATGGGGGTGGGTATGGCAGGACTGGAGGGTCTGTGGTGGGCTGGAGGCCTCGTGGCAGGCAGGAGGGCTCCCACCGACCCTGCCAGTCCATACCTCACGGTCATAGGCCTGCAGAGTCCACCAGGCTGTGGATGTGGTAGAAGGTGCAGAGGTACGGGGACCGGTCCATCCCATGCAGGTGTCTGACCACCGAGTGGTCAGTGAAGTATTCACAGGGAGCCCTGGCCGTGCTCACACTCTTCCAGGAAGGACACTTCAGCATGGTCCCTGGAATGACCGGGAGGTCAGCCAGAAGTGCCCCCCACCCAACCTCACTGTTAACCACAGGAAACAAGAGACAACTCCGTGCAGAAAGACAGAACATCACCAGCCTGATGCTGTCCTGAGGAAGGTCGGCTGGCATCTGGGAACTGGGTGCTATGGTGGGTTGAATGGGGGGGTCCCCCAAAAGTTAGGTTCACGTCATGCCCCCCAGAATCTGAGAAAAGAACCTTATTTGGAAGTAGGGTATTTGCAGGTATAATTAGTTACAGATCTGGAGATGAGGTCATCCTGGATCCAGGTGGCCCTAAATCAGTGACAGTGTCCTTCTAAGAGACCATAGGAGAGACACAGACACACAGGAGATACCATGTGAAGACAGAGGTAGAGACAGGAGGGATGAGGCCACAAGCCCAGGGATGCCTGGCGCCCCCAGAAGCCAGAAGAGGCAGGCAGGACCCTCCCCTGGAGCCTCCGGAGGGAGCACCGCCCTGGGACACCTTCTTCTCAGAGTCTGGTCTCCAGGACTGAGAGAGGACAGGTTTTTGTTTCTCTGAGCCTCCATTTGTGGTTGTCTGTCACAGCTGCCCCGGGAAGCTAATGCAGCTGGTGAGCAGCTCCCTGGCCTGATCTAAACTCTCCCTCCTCCCGTTAGGGGCAGCCTCCTATGCCTGTGCTGTGTGCACAAACCATGTGGCTCATGCTGAACCCCGGCTCCCCTTCTGGGCACCGGCATTTTGGGGGGTGAGGGCAGACAACACCACGTGACCAACCCCCAGCTGGGTGCCAAGTCTCTAATGAGCTTCCCTGGGGGGACAGGGGTGCGGGTAACTGTCATGGTTCTGCCCTTCGTCGCTGGGTGAAGAGACACCCTAGAGACCCTCGAGGGAAGGAGGGGACACGAAGGGTCATAAGGTGACCGGAGCAGGGGCTCTCCCTCCCGTGCATCCCTATGCATGCTGTGACCCATCTCAGCTGTGAGCACACAAGTCACGAGCATGTGCTGAGTTCTGCAGACCCCAGCCCTCTCCTCCACGTCTAGTAGGTGGAAGACCCACTTCTGCTTGCCATTCCAGAAGCGGTTCTGGGGCTGTCCTGGGAGGGCTAGTGGGGTTATGCAGGCTGAGCCCCTGTTGCTATGCCCCCACTTCCCCACAAGAACATCCAGAGCAAGCAGTTTGTCCCGTTGCCTGAATGCCTCCCCCGACCAGTTTTCTCAGGAAAGAATCAGGGGGCTCTGTAACAGCGTCTGCAGGCAGCTCTGCTTCTGGGCCCACGTTCACATCTTCTGTGTAAGCACCGAGAACCTTCCCTGACACGTGCCCCCTGCTGACCACCTCTGCATGCCGACCACAGGCCCCAGTGCGGGCGTCAGACTGACCGCCCGTCTCAGCCTCCTCTTGCTGTCAGAGCTGCTCCAGGCCCTGATCAAACCCCGTGGACCCACCTTTCACAGGGCTGTCCTCCACCCCCACCTTCAGCAGGAGTTCACCTAAGTATTTAAGTTAAGGGGTCCAGAGATAAGAAAGGAAGCTACAAACAAACAAACAGATGGAACCAGCTGGAACCAAGATGGCAACGAATGTGACCTCCAACCGACCCCGAGTCTCATCACGCGCTGAATTTACTATATCTGCATATTAAGTGACACACCTACCGGCGGCCATGGCTGGACGTGAAGGACCAAAAACGAGTAAAAGGAGGTGGTACCCCACCCCCTTGGAAAAAGCCCCGCCCCTTCCCCCGGAAGGCCTCTTCATCCCATCGCTAGCCTCACTCCTCCTCCCTTTGTCTTTACTCTTTAAAATTAAACCACTCTCTCCAGGAGGGCGAGAAGGTGATCTGTGAACTCAGTTCCTGCTTCTCCATTCTTTGGCCACTGAGTAGAGCCTGTGCTGTGTTGGTCTCGGCTTTGGTTCTGTTATTTGCCTACTGGAACCCACGTGGAAAAAGGAAACCTTCCCCACTGAGGCAGAGCGCCTCACAGGCTGGGGCCCGAGCAGGGTCCACGTGACTTCACTTGGTAACAGTCTGTAAGGGGACGGTGGTCTCTGCCCGTGGGGTGGGGAGGGAACACCTACAGCCACAGCACTGGCTCTATGGACGGCACGGCGCCTCGTGGGCCTGGACCGTGTGCTCTCGTCCCCCCATGCCTGACACCCCCTGACAGTCGTGACACGGTGACACTGGCTGCTGGAGGGACCAGAGGCAGCACCTGGTGCCAGGTGAGACGTGCCTTTTCACGGGCAGGGGACATAGGAGATATTAGGACTTTGTGTCCAGAAAACAAACCAAGCGGCTAAGAGGTGATCTGAGCTGTGGACTTGAAACCCACGTGCGCGGTGAGGGCTCCCACTGGACACTGGCTCGGGAGCTTCTGCACAGGAGAGACCACACCCGTGCTTCCCGCCTGACCCCTCCAGGCCTCCCTGCGGGCACAGCTGGGCCTGCGCCCCTCAGGATCCCCGACCCAGAGCCTGGAGGGCTGGGGACGCGAGGGGTCCCTCCACCAACGCTGCTCGGCCCCTCCTGCCCAGTGACCAGGAGAGGGAAGCCCCGTGGAGTTTGAGGCCCGGCACAGGCAAAGCTCGCACACACACCCCCAGGACCCCGGGCCCCGCCCTGCTTGCGCAGGCCCACCGCCTGCCCCTCCCGGTGCCCGTGTCCCTCCGACCCACATTTCCGGTGTGGACATCCACGTGTACAAGCTGCCCCGGGTCCTCTTCCCACTTGGGACACCCCCATCCCTGCTTCTCCCTAATGAGGGCCTGGACCTTGAATGTTCTGGGCAGGAAGAGGGCCGAGGAGGACGCCGGCCTGTCCCGTCTGCTTCCCGGGGGCCCAGACACAGGGCTCGGGGCTGCTGGGCCTTGAGGTCTGGATGCTCCCAGGTGTGGGATGAAGCTGCCACTGCCCACTGGAGCTGCTCCTTCCGAGATTCAGGAAACAGGGGGACCCACCAAATGGAGCCCATCCCCAGGCTCTGCTGCAAGTCTGCTCGGCTTTGCTCTCCTGATCCTGACAGACAGACCTGCGGGAAACAAGACCTGTGATTCCCATACTGACGGTGTTCTGTGGAATTTCCACTAGACCGCTTCCTACCCTGTTCTGAGCAAATTACTAGTCAGTCCATGCTACCATCACCCCACGAGCAGACTGGGAAGCTGAGGCTCCGAGAACCCAAGTAATCCAGCCGGAAGCACAGCTGTGGGACCACGGAGTGGGGTCTGCACCCGCCGCCCGCCCAGGGAGACTGCCCACTCCCCAAAGCTTCCACGCCTGTTCCCTTCACCCCCCTCCCAGGACCAGCTCACAGAGCCTCCTCTTGGGGGGATTCTCTTACCTTCTTCTAACAGGATCCGTCTCACTATCCTGTTCTGGGATCACCTGGAAGCTTGTCACTCTGAAGCACGTTCAGCCTCACGTCACCAGG
This sequence comes from Phocoena phocoena, assembly GCF_963924675.1. Classification (NCBI taxonomy): domain Eukaryota; kingdom Metazoa; phylum Chordata; class Mammalia; order Artiodactyla; family Phocoenidae; genus Phocoena; species Phocoena phocoena. Next base: position 399,409 of record NC_089227.1, on the reverse strand, counting down.
GCAGCTTTCCTGGATCACACTCACCAACTGCACGTCCACTCCCAGCTCAGACCCAGAAAAGCCCCCTTGGCCCCGAGCCCCATGGCTCTGCCTGGGCTCCCACCTCCTCCTGACTGGTCCGTCCCTCCCATGTGCCCTGCAGGGTCACCAGGAGCTCCCACCTGCCCCAGGCAGGCTGTCTGCTGTGTCCTGGGGAGGCCTCCGTGGTGTCGGGTGGACGACACAAGAGGTACCCATGGGGCTTCCCTCACGCAGCACAGTGGCCAGCACCTGCCTACTGACCTCATCACTCTAGATGGACAGGGGTTCAGGGGGTCCGTGGCATCTCCTGGTTCTCATTTCATCCCAGCACTGCCCACAGGGAAGTTGATAAGCAACTCTGTGCCAGCTGCACAGAGAGGACGCTCATACACATGCCTCCCTCCCAGCACACGGGGCTCTTGTGGCCAAGCCCCTCCCAGGGTACGGAGCTCGCCTGGACAGGTACCCAGCAGCTCCCGGGGCTCTCGTGGTCAGGCCCCTCCCAGGATATGGAGCTCACCTGGACAGGCACCCTTAGGGTTGGGCTTCCAACTGACCCCTCAACATTCTGGTGTCCAGCCTCTGCTTTAGGATTTCTGGGGCCCAATGCTGACTCTAAGGGCTCTGCAATCCAGCCTCTGTTGGCCTTTAATGAGACCCGCACTTCCAGGATCCTACAGAGCAGGGTCTGTGTGACTGTTCTGTGGCTTCTGCAAAAAATGACCACAAGCTGGGTGGTTTAAAACAACAGGAATTCATCCTTCCCCAGTCCTGGAGACCAGATATCTGAGATCAAGGTGTTACAGGACAGAAGTCTCTCCAGAGGCTCCAGGATAGGGTTCTTCCTGCCTTTTCCAGCTTCTGGGGGCTCCAGGCATTCCCAGGCTCGTGGCTGCATCCCTCCCGTCTCTGCCTCTGTCTTCACATGGCTTCTCCTCTGTGTCTGTGTCTCTCCCCTTTTGTCTCTCATAAGGACTCTCTCAACTGGATTGAGGGCCATCCTAACCCAAGATGACCTCACCTCGAGATCCTGAACTACATATAGAAAGACCCTTTTCCCAGATATGGTCCTGTTCACGTGTTCCTGGGGGTCACATCTTTTGGGGCCAGCATTCAACCCATTGTGTATAAAATAACCCTCATTTTAGGAGATTACCAAGGTCCCGTATAGACTGGTACAGACAGCAGCCATGTGGGTGGGGTCTGGGCAGAGTGAGGACCCTGGAATCACCTGGAAAGGATGAAGTCCTGGCGGCATTAGGTGAGCTCTTCCACCACGGGGTCCGTGGAAACAGCCACTCCACTCTGTCCGTGGAAAGGGACCCAGTGCCGAGGCCAGAAGTGGTTATATTGGAAAGCTGGCTCTCCTGGGATCTCATCATCAATAGCATCATGTAACCAATAGCTACGGGCTTGGAGGAGTCACTTCCTGGCACGTGATGACAGCACTGTCACTTTAGGCTCATCCAGCCTAGAACAGGAATGTTTGAAGGAGAAGAGTTTGGGAGATTGCGAAGCTTGGTTGTCAAGGAAACTGAGCAGGTTTGTCAAGGTTGTCAAGGAAACGTCCTCCTTAAACTGAAGGCAGGGCTGGGAGAGCTGAACTCCAGGGATCTTTTCAAGGGGCTTCTCTGAAGCACCATCACCCGAGAGGTGGTCTCAGCGTGAGCCGGGGTTTGAGAAGAGTGTGATGAGATGAAGGCTGACTCCCTGTGACAGCTGGGGAGGGGTTTGTAAAGCACCTTGGCTTTTGGGGCAGAAGTTTGTTGCTGGAACAAAGTGTCTCCCAAAACTGGGCTGGAGCTCAAGATGTGTCTGTCCCCTTCCTGTGAGAGTCCAGGGCATGTGGGTGTCGGGTCCCAGGCTCTGGCCCCCTTGTTTCTCCTCCCTGCTTCCAGGTGAGAGCTCCAACCAGCAGGGTGGGGTGACCAGGTGGGCATCATGCCCTCTGTCCTAGGATGCAGGCTGGCCAAGGCCCTCACCACCTCCACCCCTTCCCCTTGGTAACAGGAGACACTACACCTCAGCTGGAAGGTGTGGGAAAGCTGGGGGGTGCAGGGTAGCCGTGAACAGGATAAAGGGAAATGGGTTCTGATGGGCAGCTGCGCGGCTCTGCTGTGAGGGTCACCTGGACGCTAGCACATAGACTCTGGGTCCTGTGAAGCTTCGATGCTTTGTGGTTCTGGAAATCCTATAGGAGACGGTCCACAGCAGGTGAAGCTAATGCTGTCAGTGGAGCTGGTGAAGCCCAAGATCTGCAGTTCAGACTGAAGGTGCCGATGTACATACAGGACAAAACCATCTCGTGTGATTGGACTTCAGGCACGTGTAACGTGAATGCAGCCGTGTTAATGCCTAGCATCTTCTATCTCATGCCTCCCATCAGAGACCCCCCCTTCAGGTCCTGAGGATCCTGTAACTCACGTACAGGGGGATGGAGCGTGGGTTCTGTCCAGTCTGAGCCCTGAGTTACCCTGTGTGTGAGTCTGCTCAGGACTGCCGTAACAAATAGCACAGACTGGGCAGCTTGAATAACAGACCTATCTCCCAGTCCTGGATGCTGTCGGAGATCAAGGTGTGTGCACGCTGGCTTCTCCTGAGGTCTCTCTCCTTGGTGCTTAGACAGCCATCTTCTCCCCAGGTCCTCACATGGTCTCCCCCTGTGCGTATCTGTGTCTTAATCTCTTCTTGTAGGACATCAATCCTATTGGATTAGGATCCACCCTCCTGACATTTTTACCTTGATCACCTCTTTAAAAATCCCATCTCAAAATACTGCCACATCCTGGGGTCCTGGGGGTTAGGGATTCAGCATGTGAATTTGGGGGGACGTGACTGAACCTACACCATCCTCCTTAGGAACCAAGTGTGCTTCGGTCCTTCCTTCCCTCAAGTCACACGAGGTGATGTAATGGCTCAAGGAGAGGGCACTCGTGCAGAGTTTTTGTCCCAGCTGCGGAACCCTTCTCTGCTGTCTCTGATCAGGCCGTGGCAGTGCCTGCCATGTCCTGAGATGAGCAGTTCTGGGGTTTCCTGCCGTGTCGCCCGGCCTGCTGAGGTGCCCATTGTCAGGGAACTCAGGAGCCAGCAGCCTAGTGGGGATGCCGGGGACTCTCAGGGCCTTGGCAGATGTCTCTCCCGGCAGATACCCTAGCGAAAGTGGGGAAGCATTTGGGGGATTACAGGCAGGAGAGAGTCAGTCTCATTTATGCTTCAGAAAAACCACTTTGGGGTGGGATGTGAGACGCACCGTGCGGGCAGGGAGCTTTATCAGGCCTGATGGAGGAACCTGGCACAAGATTGGGCTTGGGCCAGGGCTGTGTGCGTAGAGGGGAATTAGTGTGGGAACTGGCCACAGACTGTTGTCAAAGTATCAGCTTCCTTGTGCACGGAGGCCGAACAGAAATTCGGAGACAGGGATTTTGGAGAGAGAGAGATGGCTTTATTTTTCTGCCAGGCAGAAGGGAAGACACAGCCGGCTAGCGCCTCAAGAACTGGGCACCCCTCCTTGAGAATCAGGGAAGATTTTATATGTGGGGCTCTCGCAGTCGGGGTATAGGATAAGGATAAAAGTAGTGAAGGTCTTGCATTCCTCCTTTCCTTTGCATTATTTCAAAACAGGCATGAGGTGGATGGACCTAGAGTCTGTCATACAGAGTAAAGTAAGTCAGAAAGAGAAAGACAAATACCATATGCTAACACATATATATGGAATTTAAGAAAAAAAAAATGTCATGAAGAACCTAGGGGTAAGACAGCAGTAAAGACACAGACCTAGAGAATGGACTAGAGGATATGGGGAGGGGGAAGGGTAAGCTGTGACAAAGTGAGAGAGTGGCATGGACATATATACACTAACAAATGTAAAATAGATAGCTAGTGGGAAGCAGCCGCATAGCACAGGGAGATCAGCTCCGTGCTTTGTGACCACCTGGAGGAGTGGGATAGGGAGGGTGGGAGGGAGGTAGATGCAAGAGGGAAGAGATATGGGAACATATGTATATGTATAACTGATTCACTTTGTTATAAAGCAGAAACTAACACACCATTGTAAAGCAATTATACTCCAATAAAGATGTAAAAACGAAGCAAAAAACAAAAAAACAGTCATACTTGGCGTCAGGCACCTGGTAATTGGGGTCCGCAGACTGGTAATTGTGTCTGTTTGCCTCTGGTTTATCGACCGATGAACTTGTTTCTGAAATGAAAAAACTAGGGGGTGATTTGTTATGAGGGGCATATAGAATGTAAGTGCTGGACATAATAAGGTTAGGGAATGAGAGGCAGGGGATATAACTCTCACAGAGTTAGGGGTGATGGGTGCCGAATGTAAATTACATAGTGTCAGGGAGTGAGGTTAGCTTTGTAAAGTATAAATCTAGTTACTACAAATGAGTGACAAAGTAAAACAAGGAGTGATGAACTCTTTCAGGCCAGGTTATGTTTCTTCTCTAGCCTGTTCTCTGTTCCCTTTGTTTTCCTTGTTCTCAGGGGAAGGAAAACTTCATTTCTACTTTTGCTGCAAGAAGACTCTGGAGGAGCAGATGACAGTCACTGGGGCACAAGGAGGGTGGGAGCCTGGGAGACCCCAGTGTTACCGAACAAAACTTGGGTCCGCTTGCCCGAGTGCAGTAAAGCCAGTCTACTGACACCGGGTGTGGGGAAGGAAAGGGCAGCCTTAATTGTCAATGTGCCAATACAAGGAGGCCAGGTGGCTTGTGCTCTAAAACCCCAAGCTCCCTGAAGGATTCCAGCAAAGCAATTTCAAAGGCCAGGTGAAGGAGGGGCGTCGCAGGGTATGTGATCAGCTGGTACACAATTCTCTGGCTGATGGTGAGGTAACAGACGGTTAACATTATAAATTCTTAGGCTCCAGAAGCTCCGGGGCTACCTGTTCATGATCATCAAGTAGTTAATTTCTTCCACTTGGTGGTGGAGGAAGCGTGCACTGTTATCCAGGTACTTCAGAGAGGAGCTACAGCAGAGGATATGGGGGAGGGGTCTGTCCTGGGAAGGCCCCGTAGGGCTCTGCTTGGTTACACCCGGTGCCTGGGCTCAGCAACCTGGGAAGGTGGGGCTGCTCCTGGGTGTGGGGAGCTGCGGGCCCAGTCCTCTGAGGACTGTTAGCCCCCAAGGTGAGATGGGGATGCAGCGGCTGGACAGAGGCGTCTGGCCTGGGGGAGGGGTCCAGCCTGGAAATGTCACTGGAATCATCTCAGGGATGGAGAGGAAAGGCCAGTGGGAGCAGGTAGGTCACAGCAGACTACGTGCAGGTGAGTGCGGTCCTCTGAGTTGGAAGCAACTCAGAGCCAGAAAGGAGTGGCCATCGGGCTCAGCTCCATTCTCCTGTTCCTTTGTAAAACTGCTGTGTCAGAGTTTGAGACACCGCCAGGAGACATCTGGGCCCAGTGCTGCCATGGCTTCATCAAAGGGGCCATAGGGAACAGAGAACCACTGCAGGCCCCACCCATGTCCGCACTGGGAATGAACCCCATTGGGGCTCCTGGGCTCACAGACTTCAGGGAACCTCTGTCCTCTGGACCAGTCTTCCTCCCTCCTCTCACCTGCTGGTCAGAGGCCCAGGAACCCCCAAACTGGCTCTACCACCAGGGCCTGGATTCAGAGGCCCAGGAACCCCCAACTGGCTCCACCCCCAGGGCCTGGATTCTGGGACAGCTTAGGGGTAAGGAGACCCTCATGCTCCTTTATCCGCCTGGGGGTGACAATGTCTTAAAAGCTGCAATTGACTGATTATGGAGGGCTGAATGTTTCCAGCAGGTATGGGTGGAAAGATGGGGTGTGAGGTTCCTGTGTCTGCAGGGTCTTCCCAGCATGAAGATCTGTGTGTTTCCCCCGGCCAGTCCACAACCTCCCAGCAAGCCCAGATCCAGGATTACGAGGGCAGAGGCTCTCCCCTTGCTTATCTGTGACCTCCCACTCCCACAGCAAGGCTGTGGCTGGCTCCCTGGCTCCCACCACCTGCCATTTATCTGTGCATTGCTCCTTTCCAGGTTACATGTGCAGAGGTTTCAGAATTGTTAGCTACTACACCCTGGAAAGAACTTCGTAGAATAAAGCCCACTGTTTATATACGGTCCATTTTGCCTTTAGTCTACAGATTCCATTCATTTCCAAAGGTAACTTAGGTCAGCACCTTTTACCCCATCCCGTACAGTGAGTTGTTCCCATATATTTTTAATACAGTTAGATTCTGTGACATTATGTATTCCATCCTGCAACACTCCTACATCCTAAATAACTAAACTTGAATAGATTATGATTGGCCCCTTGGGCTATACACATCTGTGGGCTTAGACAAATGCATAGTGACAGGTATCCACCCTAGAGTATCACATGGACTACTTCAAAACCCCCCACCCCATGGTCTGCTTATCATCTACGTAGCTTTGCCTTTCCCGGAATGTCATCAATGGGGTCATACTGTGTGCAGCCTCCGCAGACCGGAGTCTTTCCCTTAGCAGTGTATACTGAAGATTTGTCAATGTCTTTCCATAGGCTGGTGGTGCATTCCTTTCTGCTGAGTAGTTCCACTGCACGTGTATGGGAGGAAAAACAATGTTCCCTCTACTTTTCTAGGTTCTTGGTTGAGGCCCCCCTGCCTCTGTAATAAAAGACAGATTACCAGGAGAAAAGCCGAAGTTTAATAACGTGTACACCTTGTGAATACAGGGGGGATACCACGGAAAACTGAGTCACTCACTCCCTGAAATGACCAAAACCATCCCCTTAAATGCCATCTTCAGTTAAAAACAGAAGGAAGATGCTGGGGAAGGGGGGAAGACCAGTTATGGCAGGTTATCAAGCAAAGCACAGTAAACAAGGGTATGATTGCACATTTAAGTCAGGACTTCTCCACTGAAAAGAGTTACTTAAGATTTAATTATCCTTCTGTTTTTGGCGCAAAGGGACATACCCTTATAAATGGAGATTTCTCTATTGTAAATGTCCTTCATAAAACAGCAATCTCAGTTTTCTGAGATTTTTAAAAATAAGTTTATTGTTTTATTTTGGGCTGCATTGGGTCTTCGTTGCTGCGTGCAGGCTTTTCTCTGGTTGTGGCGAGCAGGGGCTACTCTTCATTGTGGTGCGTGGGCTTCTCGTTGTGGTGGCTTTTCTTGTCGTGGAGCACAGGCTCTAGGCGTGCAGGCTTCAGTAGTTGTGGCTCACGGGCTCAGTAGTTGTGGCTCACGGGCTCTAGAGCGCAGGCTCAGTAGTTGTGGCACACAGGCTCAGTAGTTGTGGCTCACGGGCTCTAGAGCGCAGGCTCAGTAGTTGTGGTGCACAGGCTTAGTTGCTCTGCGGCATGTCGGATCTTCCAGGACCAGGGTTTGAACCTGTGTTCCCTGCATTGGCAGGCAGACTCTTAACCACTGAGACACCAAGGAAGCCCTTTAAAAAAAAAAAAAAAGCAGACCAATAATCCTTATGCCAGAGAGACATATTTTGGGGTGGCATATTCTACTCGCCTTGACATGGATGTACCCCAATTTGCTTATGCATTCATCTTTTGAAGGATATCCTGATTGCTTCAAGTTTTTAGCCATTACGGAAGTGCTGCTGTGCATAGTTGCATCCTTGTTTGCATTTGGACATAGATTTTCAAAGCAGTTGCCTAAATGCTGGAAGCATGATTGTTGGATCCCAACGTGGACTTGTTTAGCTTTGGAAAAACCTGCCAAACTGTCTTACAAAGTGGCTGCACATGCACCCCCCCCCAGGTATGAGGGAGAGTTCCTTTTGTTCCTCGCCCTCTAGCAATTGGTACTGTCATATTTTTGGAGCTTAGCAGTCCTAATAGGTGTGCTGTGATATCTCATGATTTTAATTTGTAATTCCCTAATGGTGTATGATGTTGAGCTTGTTTCTGTTTTTGTTTATCTTTTTTGGCGGGATGTCTGTTCAGATCATGCTGTTCACGCTCATGCTGAGAGGAGCCCTGTCTCCTCAGGACCCACTGGGGCTTTGGCTTCTGGAACACACTGGGCTGAGTCCACGCTGATGGCCGGGCTTCGGGACAACCTGGGGTCAAGTCCGCACTTAACGGAAGCTGGGTCTCCTCAGGACCCACTGGGACTTCAGCTTTGGGACACTGGGGTTCCAGTTCATGCTGACAGGAGCCTGGTCTCCTGAGGACCTGCCGGGAGGTGATGCTGCTGAGGGAAAAGGTGAGGAAAAGTGGGCAGAACGTTCCTGTGTGTGGCTGACCGCTGAGGGTGTCTGTCTTCAGAGGACCCAGGAGAGGAAGGGCTTGATGTGGAAAACTGGGTTTTTGGCCCCTTTTGTGTGTGGTGTAGACAGAGTTCAGTGTTGTTCTTTGGCAAGTGGCGTCTGGTTTTCCCAGCACTGTTTATTGAGGGGACTGTCCTTTCCCTGGTGTATGTTCTTGGCTCCTTTCTTGTGAATTAACTGACCACATGCCTGTAGGTTGATTCCTGGGCTCTCTGCTCTGTTCCTCTGGTCTGTGCACCTGTTTTTGTGCCAATTCCACACTTTTTGGGGACTGTAGCTTCGTAATGAAGTGTGAAGTCAGGTAGCGAGATGCCTCTAGCCCGTTCTCCTTCCTCAGGGTGTCTTTGGCTCTTCTGGATCCTTTGTGGTTCCACACACATCTTAAAGATTGTTTGTCCTGTTTATATGGAAAATGTCATTGGACTTTTGGTAGGGATTGCATTGAATGTGTACATTAATTTGGCTAGAATACATATTTTCATTAATGGCAAAAAGTACTCGCATTTGCCACTTCACACAACATGCTCAGTGTGTTTTGCCCAAGGAACCAGCACATAACCCCTAAGCGAGGAAATCCTAATGTCCACATTATAATTTAATACTCAGCCCCACTTCAACTTTCACCTTCTGTCCCAACTGTATGAAAGTGTCTTTTTCCATCCTGATCCAGTTTTCTTTTTCTGGAACCATTCCTGAGTTTCCCCCTCATTTGGACCACCTTGATGGATTTGAAGCAGACAAGATGAGTACGGGATCTAGGTGGCCTTTTCTGTATGGCTTTTTTCACAAAGAATGTTTTTAATGTTCATTTTTATAACAAATATCAGCACTTCACTTTTTGCTTTCATTGTCATTAAAAATACAAAACATGACTTTAGCATTTAATTCACTTTACGTATACAGTTTTGTGGTATTAACTACCTTCATATAGTTGCACAAACAAGTTAACTAACATGTGTACCTCCTGTGTGCATGGGAGATACCCAGGAAATTGAGTAACACCCTGAAACGGCCCAAGACATCACCTTAAATACCGTCTTCATCTAAAAGGATAAAAGGGAAGGCTATAGTTGTTTCTGTCTACATTCATTTGATTGTATATGGTTTCCAATTGATGTATAACTAGTTGTGGAGAAGTCATGGGATAGTTGGCTTCATTTCAGTTTGAATTTCCAAATTTAGTGGATTCTGCAGGCTTGATACAAGGTTTACAAACTTCATATTGGATCAGGACATCCCGTGGTATAACTGGTATTCATAGTTTGTTCAACAATTAAAGTTCTGTGTGATATGAGTTCAGCCTGGAGTAATCCAGCTTAGTTTCTGTTAAACATTTGTCCCAGGATGAAAGGACAAGAGAAATAAGGCCTACTTTATAAAAGTGCCTTCAACCTAATTGATACGGACGTATAGTTGACCTACAATGATGTGTTAATTTCTGCTGTACAGCAAAGTGATTCATATATATATACATACATATATACCTATTTTTCATATTCTCTTTCATTATGGTTTATTACAGGGTATTGAATATAGTTCCATGTGCTGTACAGTAAGACCTTGTTTATCCATCCTATATATAATAGTTTGCATCTACTAACCCCAAACTCCCAATCCAGCCCTCTCCCCTGTCTTCCCCTTGACAGCCACAAGTCTGTTTTCTATATTTGTGAGTCTGTTTTTGTTCTGCAGATAGGTTCATTTGGGTCTCATTTTATAATCCACATATAAGTGATATCATATGGTACTTGTTGTTCTCTGTCTGACTTACTTCCCTTTGTGTGATAATCTCCAGGTCCATCCATGTAGCTGCAAATGGCATTATTTCATTCTGTTTTATGGCTGAGTAATATTCTATTGTATATATGTACCACATCTTCAATATCCATTCATCTATTGAGGGACATTCAGGTTGCTTCTGTGTCTTGGCTATTGTGAATAGTGCTGCTGTGAATGCTGGGGTGCACGTATCTTTTCAAATTATAGTTTTGTCTGGATATGTGCCCAGGAGTGGGATTGCTGGTTCATATGGTAATTCTATTTTTAGTTTCTGAGGACCCTCCATACTGTTTTCCATAGTGGCTGCATCAATTTACATTCCCACCAAGAGTGTAGGAGGGTTGCCTTTTCTCCACACCCCCTCCAGCATTTATTTATAGACATTTTAATGATGGCTGTTCTGACCACTATAAGGTGATAACTCACTGTAGTTTTGATTTGCATTCTTTAATAATTAGCGATGTGGAGCATCTTTTCACGTACCTATTGGCAATCTGTATGTCTTTGGAGAAATGTCTATTTAGACCTTCTGCCTAGTTTTTGATTTTTTTTTCTTTTTTGAGTTGTACGAGCTGTTTGTATATTTTAGAATTAGGCCCTTGTTGGTCACATCATTTGCAGGTATTTTCTCCCAAACTGTTAGCACAGGTTCTGGAACAGCTGGATACCCACATGCGGAAGAATAAAGTTGGACCCTTACCTCTCCCCACCCCGTACACAAAATCAAGGCAAAATGGATGAAAGGCCTAGATGCGAGAGCCAAAATTATAAAACTCATAGAAGAAAACATGAGAGTAAATCTTCATGACCCTGGATTTGGTCATGATTTCTTAGATCTGCTACCAAAAGCACAAGCAACAAAAGACAAAATAGATGAATTGGACTTCCTCAAGGTGAAAGCAGTTGTGTATAAAAGGAGCAAGGAATAAGATAATCCACCATCCAAAATGGCCCAGGATATTTGCAAACCATGTATCTGATAAAGGACTGTAGCCCAGCAGCCAAGCCCCCAGTGGTCCAGGGGAGTGTCTGTGCGGCCCCTCCCGTCCTCGGTGATCAGGGGATTTCAGGCCCCACAGCACCCGAGGGGTGGACACGGGTCATCCTCAGCACCCTCAGGGAGTAAGTGCTGGATGGTTTTGAGCCCAGATGCCCTCCCATTACTGCCCTCAAAGGCTGAAGGCTTCAGCATGCCTCCAGAAGGACACAGAGTAGTTGCAAGTCTTTGAGAACCAAGAGAACAGTCTTCACTTCTCTGAAAAGGGCATCTTATTATTTCACAGCATGACCATTTTCAATCTGGCTCTCAGGGGTGCCCTCCTACCTTCTTGATTTCTCTGAAAGTGGCCATGGTGGTTTGGCTGTCCCCAGTCCCCACACCTGGTGACAAGGCCAATGGGGCCAGACCCTGGTGGTCCTTAGCTTCGTTGGAGACTAACCCAGACTCTCAGCCTGAGATTAAACGTGGACGCCCCTGCTTCTCCCCGTCACTGATTCTCATCTCCTCCTCTGTCTCTCTTCCTCTTGCTTTTCAGTCTCAGATTTACCTGATGGCCACCACTCACAGCTCCCACAGAGCCCAGAGATTTTTCCTTGAAGGAAAAGTTCTGGAAAATCAGAGGGATAAATAAAGGATGCAGCTGATTCCTGCCTTGTGCTGACACCCAAGAGGGTGAGGAGAGTGAATGTTTTCTCATTAGAATTTTATTTTATTTTATTATTTATTTATTTATTTTGTGGTACGCGGGCCTCTCACTGCCGTGGCCTCTCCCGCCGCGGAGCACAGGCTCCGGACGCGCAGGCCCAGCGGCCATGGCTCACGGGCCCAGCCGTTCCGCGGCATGTGGGATCCTCCCAGACCGGGGCACGAACCCACGTCCCCTGCATCGGCAGGCGGACTCTCAACCACTGCGCCACCAGGGAAGCCCTCATTAGAATTTTAAATCCTCCAAGTAATAGATCATTGGGGGGACATCCAGTGTCTTCCTGCTCATTCTAATAATGTCATTCCTGAATTTTAATGTGGTAAATAATTTAAATTATAAATATGCTGAGGGAGATATCCATTTAAAAAATGTTAGAGGTAACTCCAAGGGATTTACAACGAACTAGAACACAAAACTCTGTGTCCAGACACTGACTGAGAGATTCCTACCCTGAGTCGCAGTCCCCTGGAGGGCGGAGTGGCCATGGCTCTCCTCCCGCAGGTGAGCCTACACAGGCGCATCCCACGTGGGACCACTGCATCACAGAATCTTAGAGTGGCCAATGGCAGGCAGCAGGCTAGAGATGCAGACAAGAGAAAACTGCCCAGCAGCCTAGGACAACACCGGGGTGAGGCCTTAGGATGGGCCAGTGTCAGAGCCTCAGAGATAACTTGAAGAGACAGTTCAGTCTCTTAAGGACATCGTCAGAGATGTACTTAGGGACATATTTAGGGCCTTAGTTATGGACAGGATCAGGGTGTTATTTAGTGACAGCTTAGACTATAAGGGACAGTGTCAGGGCCTAAGTTAGGGACAGTGTCAGAGCTTCAGTTAGAGATAACGTGAGAGCCTTAGTTAGACACAGTTCAGGCTGTTACTTAGGGATATCTTCAGGGCCTTAGAGCCAGCATCGTGGCCATAATTAGAACCAGTGTCAGGGTGTTAGTTAGGGCCAAAACTAGGGTGTTAGTTAGGGAAAGAGTCATATCATTAGTTACAGACAGTGTCAGAGTTTTAGGTAGGGACAGCAGCAAGTCCTTAGTTAAGAAGAGTGTCAGGGCCTCACTTAGGGGCAGCATCAGAATGTTAGTTAGGGAGAGTCAGGACTTTTGAATGTCAGATTCTGAGGTAGAGACAGCATCAGGTTCTGAGGTAGGGACAGTGTCAGAGAATTACCTAGGGACATATTCAGGGCCTTAGTTATGGACAGGATCAGGGCGTTATTGAGAGATACATGAGGCTATTAGGGACAGCATCAGTGTGTCAGGGACAGTTGGGCATTATTATGACAGTGTCAGTGCCTCAGGTAGAGACATCATCACAGCCTTAGTTAGGAAGAGGGTCAGGGCCTTGGATACGGACAGTGTCAACCAACAGTGAGGGACATCTAAAGCTATTAGGAACTTGGTCAAGGCCTTAGATTGGGCCAGCATCAGGGCTGTAGTGTCTACCAGTGTCAGGGCATTAATGAGGGACAAAATTAGGGTGTTAGTTAGGGAAAGAGGTCATTAGTTACAGTTTCAGGGCCTCAGGTAGAGTGAGCATCAAAGTTTTAGTTAGGAAGAGCATCAGGGCCTCAGTTAGGTTCAGCATCAGGATGTTAGGGCCAGCAACAGGGCCTTAGTTAGGGACAGTGTTGTCAGGCCCTCAGAGATAACTTGAGGGCCTTTGTAAGAGATAGTTTAGGCCGTTAGTTAGGGACACTTCAGAGACTTTCTTAGGGATATATTCAGGGCCTTAGTAATAGAATCAGGGTGTTATTTTGTGACTGCTTAGGCACAAAGAGACAGCACCAAAGCCTAAGTTAGGGAGGGTGTCAGCGTCTTGGAGATAGTGTTAGGGACTTTGTAAGTTATATTTTAGGGCATTAGCTAGGGACAGTGTCAGGAGCTTATTAAGGGCGGTGTCAGAGACTTAATGAGGGACATCTTCAGGGCCTTAGTTATGGACAGGATCAGGTCCATACTTGGGACCAGTGTCAGGCAGTTATTTAGGAGCAGTGTCAAGGCCTTCTGTAGAGACAGCATCAAGGCCCTTAGTTAGCAAGAGGGTCAGGGCCTTAGGAGAGGGTCAGAGACTTACTTAGGCACATATTCAGGGCCTTAGTAATGGACAGGATCAGGACCACAGTGAGGGACATCTAAGTTAGGGACATCGTCAGGGCCTTAGATAGGATCAGCATCAGGGCCGTAGTTAGGACCAGTGTCAGGTCGTTATTTAGGGACAAAATTAGGATGTTAGTTAAGGAAAAAGTGAGGAAATTAGTTACAGACAGTGTCAGCATCTCAGGTAGAGACTTCAAGGTCTCAGTGAGAGCATCAGCTTCTCAGGTAGGAACTGCATCAGGCCATTGGTTAAAGACAGTGTCAAGGCCTTAATTAGGGAGAGTGTCAGGGCCTCAGAGAAAACTTGAGGACCTTAGTAAGAGACATTTCAGGCTGTTCGTTAGGGACATCAACAGGGCGTTAGTTATGGACAGGGTCAGGGTATTAGTGAAAGACAGCTCAGGCAATTAGGCACACAGTCAGGGCCTTGGTTAGGGGCAGCGTCAGGGAGTAGTTGGGGAAAGAGTAAGGCCGTTAGGTAAAGACAGACTCAGGGCCTTAGTTAGAGACACTGTCAAGTTCTTCCTTAGGGACACTGTCATGGCCTCAGTTAGGGTCTTAGAGATAGTGTCAGAGACTTAGTTATGGACATCTTTAGGGCCTCAGTTAGACGTAATTTGAGGGCCTTAGTAAGAGACATTTTGGGTCATTAGTGACATCGTCAAGACCTTAGTGACGTCTTCAGTACATCAGTTATGGGCCGCATCAGGGCATTAATGAGGGACAGTTCATGTTATTAGGGAGCGTGTCAGGGCCTTAGTTAGGGACTATATCAGGGCCTTTGTTAGGGAAAGACTGAGGCCATTAGTTAAAGACAGACTCAAGGCCTTAGTTAGAGATGGCATCAGTCCTTAGTTAGGGAGAGTGTCAGGGCCTCGGTTAAAGATAAGTTGAGGGCCTTTGTTAAGGGCAGCCTCAGGGCCTCAGGAACAGCATAAGGACCTTAGTTAAGGTCAGTGTCAAGGATTTAGTTAGAGACAGTTCAGGGCAATAGTTAGGGACATAATCAGGGCCTTTGTTAGGGACAGCCTCAGGCCTTAGAGACAGCATCAGGACATTAGCTAGGGAGAGAAAGAAATTCATAGTTAGGGAACGCTCACGCCATTCTAGATAGCTCAGGGCCATAGTTAGTGTCAGGGTCAGGGCCTGGTAGTGAAATCAAGCAGGGCCCTATGGGGCTCCTAGGCATGAAAGCCTTTCCCATGTCTCCTGTTTCCTGTTTGTTGGGAATAGGCCCCAGGCTCCACGAACTTCCCTGAGTCCCAAAGGGCAGATTCGAACAGTTGCTAATCAGGGAAGGGAGGGGATGCAGAGACAAGGGAGGAACCGTCAGGAAACAATAGTGCAGCCTTGGTTCAGGATCCTGGTTCTGCCTCAGGGGATGTACCTAAGAGTATCTTTGGGCTCTTTACCAAACTAAAACTCCCACAAAATACAAGATTTTAGTGTGCTCCACTCCAGAGAAGCTCATCAAGAGACCATCTGAGGCCAGATTAAAGGGAGTTAAGGCCCTGTACACACACTAATCCTTAGGAGCAAGTGTGTCCTTAAACCATTGCTGTAAAACTCCTCACCAGATCCTCCTGAATTGGGACACACAGTTTTTGAGGGCACGAGTTTTCTGTGTCCCCCTTTGGCTGCCAAATCAGTAAAGCTACTATTTTCTACTTCCTCCAAATATCTCTTTGAGATTCGATTCAGCACTGGTGCACAGAAGTCGAGCTTTTGATATCAAATTTAGTACCCAGTGTGGGGCTGACTTGGGGATGGCCTCTGTGGGTCCCCTGAGTTGATCGGACAGTCTGAGATTTTCTCCACGCCAGCCTCTTTCAAGTGAGTGTAGGGTTGGGGAATTCCTTTAGAGACCAGACCACCTGGGACTCTTGCCTGGAAAGGCGGAGTCCCAGTCATCCCAGCAGTTAGAATTCTGGGACAGGAGTAGATGTGGAAGAGGGACCACCCTAGCAGCTGCCAAGGCTGTCTTTGCCTTGAGGATGTTCCTCCCTTCCTCCTGCCTGGACTGGCCCGAATGTCCTTCTCCAAGGGATTATTTTGGGGAACCAGGAAAATAGAATTTGGAATTTTGCAACACCTCACCCAGCATGTAGTAACTCCCCTGGCATGCACTCTGAGGTCCTTTTAACCCTGTACATTTGGGGGAACCTTGGTTCCCATTTGTGTGACTTTTCATTCCAGGAAATCTCATTTGGAAGGTGCACCACTTGGACAGAGGTCACAGGCTAAGTTGAGACTTGGAAGCTGATTTCAGTCTTGTGCTATTTGGTTTTGGGTTTCTGTCTGGTTTCTGGTTCCTTTGGTTTGAGGCTTCCGTTGGTGGTTAGGATTTTGTTTTGTTCTTAGTCTGCATGTGAGTGTTCCATGGTTCAAACATAAGAAGTGCTTCTTCGTCAGTTCCATCTGATAGCCAATGGGCAAAATCCTGGCAGACTGGTCAACCTATAGTTGTAAACCTAAGACTAAGAAAAGAATGAAATTCTATTGTAATTTTGTCTGGCCAATGTATGGATACATTCTTGAAAAATGAGGAAAGGTGCTCTTTGAATGGTAGCCTAAATGACTATACTATCCTTCAGCTAGAGTTATTTTGTCACAGGAAGAGAAAGACAAGAGAAGTTCCATATGTTCATGCATTTATGAAGCTACATAATAAACAAAGTGAGTAGCTAGGTAACAGACTGATGGTACAAAGAGAAAAGAAAGGTCACTTTGTACTAGAGCTGGTTGTGTCTGAATGTGGAAAAAAATAAGGGGCAACATAAGATGGTTACAGAAGGTGATGAACATTTGTGCAAAGGGAACACTGAGGAAAGAGTTGTGCATGACCAGGATTTTCTAAGATGGATTTTGTTGGAAGTGCGTTAGGGCAAGCCTGGCTTTGGTTTTTCCCTCCAAAGTTTTTTTTTGGAATGCTGCTTTTGATAACAGCTTGTGAGTTCCTTTGCCTGTGTCTGTGATCTCTCTTTTTGTTTGAAATCTCTTTACTTTGATTCAGTGAATAAGTGTTGTTTGTCCAATTCTAACAGTTCTTTTGATCTCCAGCTAACTTTGAGATGCTTTAGAAGGCCCTTGAGCCATCTCAGACAGAAATGTTTGATTAGTGTGTTAAATTATATGGAATTCCTAAAAATCTAGTATGTCCTGGTAAACGTTTATCAGTCATAATTCTAGTAACTTTTAAATGTTGTATGTAACAGCAATCATGGTTTCTTTTGTCATTTACAGTGTGATCCAAGGTTTAGCCATGACCTTTTCAGTCTTTATGTGATTTATAGATAGTTACTGTGTGCTCTAATACTCTTCAAAAGTGCTCCATCTTCAAGAAGATCTATGTGAAGGACATTTTGGCAAGCACAGGTCTCTGATAAATTTCATATCATAATGCCAAACTGGGTAAGAAATGAAAAATCTTAATGGAGAATCTGATGGCTTCATAAAAAGTTAACAAAAGGATTGGTTACTGAGTGAACTGGTGAATATGGTTATCATGTTTTTGTTTTTTTGTTACTTGCTTTGATCTGTGTTTTCCAGACACAGGGAAGTCCTTCCCCTCAAGCTACTTAGGACTTGGAGCAATTGGATAAATTACACCTCTGTATTGGAGTCTGTATTTATGAAAGTTACTGTGTTGGCTTCATTTTGCCCTGATGTTTAAGAGAAAAGAAAATTCACCTAGTGAAGTTATCAGAATGTAATGACTCATGATGTATCACTGTTTGCTTCAGGTCTATTGCTAAAAGCACATGTACAATGCTTGTGTGAGAGTTGGGTATGAATAATAAAATGTATGGCCTATATAAAGCGTTTTCTCATTAACATACCTCTGAGCATGTTCACGATACCTGATCAGTATTCCCCCAATGTGGATTAACTAGGCAAATATAAAGGAGGCCTAGCACTGAGGGACATGATCTACACCTGGGGCAAACAGCTGAACCATTCTGGCACTGAGGGATTGACATTTTGATCATCAATGCTTTCTATTGTAATCAAAAGTGAAAAAAAAAACTCTTCATGTATCGAGGTGTGAGGAAGTCACTCTGGCTTATACCTGTTTTAACTTAAATTTTACTGAACAAAGGGGCCTGTTTTGTGGCCTATTGGATATGAATTGTACAGCTGCTTTGGCATTGAAGAGGGGAATGCATTTGACAGTCAAAAAGGAGTAACTATGGTTCAGACATCCAAGATAAACCTAAATGACCAATGTAGATGTGATTTAGATGCATTCCTGTATTTTTTGTTTGTTTGTTTTCCAAGTTTTTTTTTTTTTTTTTGCTGTGGACCATTTTTTAAGCCTATTGAATTTGTTACAATATTGTTTCTGTTTCATGTTTTGGAGTTTAGGTCACGAGGCATATGGGATCTTAGCTCCCCGCCCAGGGGTCAAATGGGCACCCACTGCGTTGGAAGGCGAAGTCTTAACCACTGGACCACCAGGGATGTTCCCGCATTCCTGTATTGTTCAACTTGGATTTCTGAGCTATATCAGACTTGGGATACCACCAGCCATGCTCAAAACAATGTCTGCTGATAGCTGCAACCATATGTTTTCAAGGACTCCTCTCCTAACTATTAAATTTCAAACAATGATGTTAGATCAGATACTAATAGAAAGATGAGACAAATGTGTAGTGGTCAATAGCTCCTGTTATGGATACGTCAATACTACATCAAAAGTTAAAACCTACTTAGGTAGAATTAGACAACTGGCTACAAAGTCTTTCTGAAGTGTCAGTTCCAGACCACGTTTCAGACATATTCTCCTGAATTCCTAAGGGAATGAGATCTATTTTTACTATTAAAGTTTCAGTTGTTACCCCTCCTATTTTAACTGGATTGGTTGCACCAAAATGGGGGACCAAGGGACTGAGATCTTAATCATACGAGTCTCAGGTATAGAACTTGGATCTCAAATATTCCTAACTTGGTATCCATTTCCCTAGATTTAGGCAGGACTGCACCCCATTTCAGCAGGAAGTAGGCAGAGTGGTCATCACCCTGTTCCCTGAAAGATGTGGGGAAAGATAAAAGTGAGGTGTTGATTAAGACCGAGTCCCCTAAAAACCGAGTTCCTGTGCCAAGTTTATGATTAATGTCTCAATCTGAAATGATGATTCCTTTTCTTGTCAAAAATCTGTTCTCCTCAAAATTGAGGAGTATCCAGAAGAGGATGAGTGAAACTGAGAGGGACTTTGTGGTCTCCTGGGCACAGAAGCCTTTCTGTGAGTCTCCTAACTTGTTTTTAGAGAATAGACTAGAGAATCCAGGGCCTTCCCTGAGTTCCAAAGGGCAGATTCGAACAGTTGCTAATCAGAGAAGTGAGAAGATGCAGAGACAGGGAGGAACAGTCAAGAAACAATAGTGCGGCCTTGAGGCAGGGTCCTGGTTCTGCCTCAAGGGATACACATAACAATATCTTTGAGATCCTTAAAGAACTAAAACCCCCAACAAATGGAAGATGTTAGCATTCTTCAGTCCTGAGGAACTCATCAAGAAACCACCTGAGACCAGATTAAAGGAGTGCAGGCCCTGCATACACACTGATCCTTATCAGCAAGCACACCCTTGAACCATCGCTATAAAATACCAAATTCTCCCGCATTGGGACACACAGCTGTTGAGGACATGAGCCTGCTGTGTCCTGCATTGGCTGGCAGAGTGATAAAACTAATCTTTTGTATTTTTCCAAAACACTGTTCTTGAGATTTGATTCAGAACTGGTGCAGAGAGGCTGATTATTCAGTGTCAGTTAGGTACAGATTCAGGCAGTTAGTTAGAAACAGTGTCAGGTCTATAGTTATGGAAAGCCTCAGGGAATTAGGGAGGGACAGACCAAGATATTACAGACAGCATCAGATCCTGATTTAGGGAGAATGTCAGGGCATGACGTAGGACCAGCATCAGGACTGTAGTTAGGATCAGCATCACGGTCTTAGTTAAAGTTATTGCCAGGACCTGAGTTAGGAAAAGTGTCAGGGCCTGACTTAGGGACAGCTTCAGGGCCTTAGTTAGGGACAGAGTCAAGATCTGACTTAAGGACAACGTCAGGGCCTGAGTGAGGCCTAGCATCAGGGTCTTAGCTAGGATCAGCATCAGGGCCTTAGTTAAAGACATTGTCAGGGCCTGAGTTAGGTACAGCAACAGGGCTTCAAAGGGACAGCCTCAGGGACACACTTTGGGATGGCAGCAGGACTTTAGTAGGGACAGTATCAGGACCGTGGTAAGAGATGGATCAAATTATTAGCTCAGGATAGTGTCAAGCATATTACTTATTGACGGCAGCAAGGCTGATGTTAGGGACAGCTACAGGGCCTTGGTTAGGGACAGCGTCAGAACCTGAGTTAGACCAAACATCAGGGCCTAGGGTAAGACTAGGGTCAGGGCCTTTGTTAGGGACAGTGTCAAGGCCAGGCTTAGGCCTAGCCTGAGGGCCTGAGTTAGGCTGAGCTTCAGGGCCTTAGTTAGGGACAGCCTCAGGGCCTCACTTAGGGACAGCGTCAGGGCTTACCTAGGGACTGTCAGTACATTGGTAAGAGATAGGTAAGGATATCAGCTCAGGATACTGTCAGGACTTTAGTTATTGACAGCATCAGGGCCTTAGTTAGGGACAGTGTCAGGGTGTTACTTACGACAAGCATCAGAGTCTTTGTTAGGTACAGTGTCAGGGCCTGAGTTAGGAGTAGTGTCAGGGCCTTAGTTAGGGACAGCATCAGGGCTTTAGTTAGCATAAGAGACAAGACTTTAGCTAGGGACAGGGTAAGGTTAATGTCTAGGGATAGTGTCAGGAAATGAGCTTGGGATAGTATCAAACCTTGTTACGGAAAGTATCAGGGCCTTACTTAGGAGCAGTGTCAGGGCTTCAGGTAGGGACTGTCAGATCCTGACTTAGGGAGAGCTACAGGGCCTGAGTAAGACCTAGCGTCAGGGCCTTAGCTAAGGACAGTGTCAGGACATGACTTAGGAAGAGCATCAGGGTCTCAAAGACATTTTGAGGGTCTGAGTTAGGTACAGCATCTGGGCCTGAGTTAAGGAAAGCCTACGGCTTCACTTAGGGAGAGTGTCAGGGCTGACATAGGGACAAAGTTAGGACCTTGGTTAGAGATAGGTCAGGATATTAGCTCAGGATAGTGTCAGGACTTTAGTTATTGATGGCAGCAGGGCCTATATTAGGGACAGCTTCCGGGCCTTAGTTAGAGACAGTGTCAGGGCCTTAGTTAGGATTAGTCAGGGACTTAGTTAGAGACAGCATTAGGGCTTGGGTTAGGAAAAGAGACCAGACATTAGCTAGGGACAGGGTCAGATTACATTCTAGGCATAGTGTAAGGAAATGACCTAGGGATAGTGTCAAGACCTTAGTTATTGAGAGCATCAGGGTCTTATTTAGGACCAGCGTCATGGCTTCAGGCAAGGACAGCATCAGAGCCTGAGTTAAGGATAGCATCAGGGCCTTACTTAGGGAAAATGTCAGGGCCTGAGTGAGGGGTACACTCAGGGATTGAGTTAAAAGCAGTGTTGGGGCCTTAGTTAGGGACAGTGGCAGGGCATGACTTAGGAAGAGCATCAGGGTCTCAAAGACATTTTGAGGGTCTGAGTTAGGTGCAGCATCTGGGCCTGAGTTAGGGACAGACTCAAGTCTACACATAGGGACAGAATCAGGGCTTACATAGGGACAGTGTCAGGACCTTGGTAAGAGATGGGTCAGGATATTAGCTCAGGAGAGTTTCAGGATGGTAGTTATTGAAGGCAGCAAGGCTGATGTTAGGGACAGCTTCAGGGCCTTAGTTAGGGCCAATGTCAGGGCCTGAAATAGGCCTAAATCCATGGCTTGACTTAGACCTAGCCCTAGGACATGAGTTAGGACTAGCATAGGGCCCTTTTTAGGGGCAGTGCCAGGGTCTGAGTCAGGCGTAGCATCAGGGCTTGAGTTAGACCTAGCGTCTGGGCCTGAGTTAGGTCTAGCTTCAGGACCTTAGTTAGAGATAGTTTCCAGGCCTTAGTTAGGACTAGCATCAGGGCCTTTATTAGGGACAATGTCAGGACTAGAGTTAGGGCTAATGTGAGGGACTTAGTTAGTGACAGCCTCAGGGCTTACTTACAGAAAGTGTCAGGGCCTTGGTAACAGAGGCACCAGGACATTACCTATGGATAGTGTTGGGATTTAGTTATTGACGGCAGGAGGCCCTAGGTTAGGGACAGAGTGAGATCTGAGTTAGGACTTGCATCAGGGCCTGAATTAGGACTAGCTTGAAGGCTGTAGTTAGGGACAGTGTAAAGGCCTGAGTTAGGACTTGTGTCAGGGCCTTCGTTAGGGACAGCACTAGGGCTTTAGATAACCTAAGAGGCAGGAAATTAGCTAGGGACCATGTCAGGTTAAGGGCTAGGGATAGTGTCAGGAAATGAGGTAGGGATAGCGAGAAGACCTTAGTTATTGAGAGCATCAGGCCCTTATTGAGCACCAGCATCAGTGCCTTATTCCAGACCAGTGTCAGGGCTTCAGGTAAGGAGAGCGTCAGAGCCTGACATAGGGAGAGCGGCAAGGCCTGAGTGAGGCGCAGTGTCAGGGCCTTAGCTAGGGACAGATCAGGTCACGACAGGAGCAGCATCAGGGCCTTGGTAGGACCAGCTTTACGGTCTTACTTCAAGACATTATCAGGGCCTGAGTTACTCACAGCGTCAGGGCCTCAGTTAGGGATATTTTCAGGGCCTGGGTCAGGGACAGCTTCAGGACCTTATTTAGAGACAGCGTCAGGGCTGACTTAGGGACAGTGTGAGGACTTTGATTAGAGATGGGTCAGGATATTAGCTCAGGATAGTGTCAGGACTTTAGTTATTGCCAGCAGCAGTGTCTATATTAGGGACAGCTTCCGGGCCTTAGTTAGAGAGAATGTCACAGTCTTAGGACTAACCAGGGCCTTAGTTAGGCAGAGCAATAGGGTATCAGTTAGGATAAAAGGCAGGACATTAGCTAGGGAGAGGGTGAGGTTAAAGTCTATAGACAGTGTCAGGAAATGACCTAAGGATAGTGTCAAGACCTTACTGAGAGTATCAGGACCCTATTTAGGACCAGCGTCAGGGCTTCAGGTAGGGACAGCATCAGAGCTTGACTTAGGGAAAGTGACAGGGCCTGAGTGAGGCCAAGCATCAGGGACTTAGTTAGTGACAGTCTCAGGGCATGACTTAGGAGCAGCATCAGGGCCTTCGTAGGATCAGCGTTAGGTTCTTAGGATAAGAGGCAGGACATTAGCTAGGGACAGAGCCAGGTTACGGGCTAGGGATAGTGTGAAGACCTTAGTTATTGAGAGCATCAGGGCCTTATATAGGAACAGCATCAGGGCCTTATACAGGACCAGTGTCATAGCTTGATGTAGGCACAGCATCAGAGCCTGACTGAGGTACAGCGACAGGGAATACCTGAGAACTCTCGTTAGCACCTGAGTTAGGGACAGTGTCAGGGCATGACTTAGGAGGAGCATAAGGGCCTCGTTAGGATCAGCATCAGGGTCTTTGTTAAAGACATTCTCAGGGCCTTTCGTAGGGACAGCCTCTGGCCCTCGCTTATGGACAGCATCAGGGCTTACTTAGGAACAGTTTCAGGACCTTGGTAAGAGATGGGTCAGGAAATTAGCTCAGGGTAGTGTCAGGACTTTAGATGTTGACAGCAGCAGGGCCTTAGTTAGGACTAGCCTCAGGGCCTTTGTTAAGTACAGTTTCACAGCCTGAGGTAGGAGTAGTATCAGGGCCTTAGTAAGGGACAGTGTCAGGGCCTGAGTTAGGTGTAGTGTCAGGGCATTAGTTACAGACAGTGTCAGGGCCTGACTTAGAACGAACATCTAGGAATTAGGTAGGGACAGTGTCACAGCCTTGAGACTAATATGTGGGCCTCAGTTAAGGACAGATTCAGGGCTATAGTTAGCATAAGAGACACGACTTTAGCTAGGGTAAAGTCTATGGATTATGTCAGGGAATGATGTAGGGATAGTGTCAAGACCTTAGTTACTGAGAGTATCAGGGTCTTATTTACAACCAGTGTCAGGGCTTCAGGTAGGGACAGCATCAGAGCCTGACTTAGTGAGAGAGACAGGGCCTGAGTGAGGCCTCTCATCCAGTCCTTTGCTGGGGACACTGTCAGGGCACGACTTAGGTCAGCAGCAGGGCCTTTTGTGGATCAGCATTAGGGTTTTAGTTAAAGACATGATCAGGGCCCGAGTTAGGCACAGCATCAAGCCCTCAGTTAGGGATAGCTTCAGGGTCTGAGTCAGGGTCAGCCTCATGTCCTGAATTAGGGACAGTGTCAGGGCCCAGGTTAGAGATGGTCGGGATATAAGCTCAGGATGTTGTCAGGACTTTATATATTGAATGCAGCACGGCTTTAGTTAGACACAGTGTCAGGATCTGAGTTAGGGCTAGCATCAAAGCCTTTGTTAGGTACAGTGTCAGAAACTGAATTAGGTGTAGAGTCAGGGCCTTAGTTACGGACAGTGTCAGAGCCTGGGTTAGGAGTAGTGTCAAGGCCTTAGTTAGGGCCAGTTTCAGGGCCTGAGTTAGGATTAGTGTCAGGGCTTTAGTTAGGGACAGTGTCAGTGCCTGAGTAAGGAATAGCATCAAAGCCATTGTTAGGTATAGTGTCAGGGCCTGAGTTAGAAGTAGAGTCAGGGCCTTAGTTAGGGACAGTGTCAGGGCCTGAGTAAGGTGTAGTGTCAGGGCCTTAGTTAGGGACAGTATCATTCCCTGACTTAAGATGAGCATACAGGCCATAGTTACAGACAGTGTCATAGCCTCAGGAATAATTTCAGGGCTTTACTTAGGTACAGCATCAGGGCTTTAGTTAGCATAAAAGGCATGACATGAGCTATGGACAGGGTCAGGTTAAGATCTATGGATAGTGTCACAAAATGACCTATGAATAGTGTCAAGACCCTAGTACTGAGAGTATCAAGGCCTTATTTAGGACAAGCATCAGGGTTTCATGTATGGACAGCGCCTGAGCCTGAATTAGGGAGAGCGACAGGGTCTGAGTGAAACCTAACGACAGGGCCTTAACTAGGGACCGGGTGAGGGCATGACTTAGGAGCAGCATCAGGGGATTTGTAATATCAGCATTAGGGTCTTAGTTAAAGACATGATCAGGGCTTGAGTTAGACACAGTGCCAAGGCCTCAGTTAGGGATAGCTTCAGGGCCTGAGTTATGGACAGCCTCAGGGCTTCACTTAAGGAGAGCAACAGGGCTTTCTTGGGGACAGTGTCAGGACCTTGGTTAGAGATGGGTCAGAAAATTAGCTCAGGATAGTGTCAGGCTTTAAGTTATTGCCGGCAGCAGGGCCTATATTAGGGACAGCTTCTGGGCCTTAGTTAGAGACAGTGTCAGGACCTTAGTTAGGACAAGCATCAGAGCCTTTGTTAGGTATCGGGTCAGGGCCTGAGTTTGGAGTAGCGTCAAGGCCTTAGTTAGGGACAGTGTCAGGGCCTGAGTTAACAGTAGTGTCACAGCATTATTTAGGAAGAGTATCAGGGCCTGGCTTAGGAGTAGTGTCAGGGCCTTAGCTAGGGAAAGTGTCAGGGCCTTAGTTAGGGACAGTATCAGGGCCTGAGTTAGGAGTAGTGTCAATTTTCCTTAGAAGGGACAGTTAGGACATAGTCAGCACTCAGGCCCTGACACTGTCCCCAACTAAGGCCCTAATAACACTCCTAACTCGGGCCCTGACACGATACCTAACAAAGACTGTGATGTGAGTCCTGACTTAGGCCCTGACACTGGCCCTAACTCAGGCCCTGACACTATACTGAACTAAGTACCTGACACTGTCCCTAACGAAGGCCCAGACACTCCTCCGAACTCAGGCCCTGACACCTTCCCTAACTAATGCCCTGATACTACTCGTAACTCAGGCACTGACACTGTCCCTAACACAGGCCCTGACACGATTCCTAACATAGGCTCTTATGCTAATCTGAACTAAGGCTCTGACATTGTCCCTAACTAAGGCCCTGACACTACTCCTACACCGGCCCTGGCATGATTCCTAACATAGGCTCTGATGCTAGTCCTAACAAAGGCCCTGACATTGTCCCTAACTAAGGTCGTGACACTGCACCTATATCTGGCTCTGACACTGTCCCTAACTAAGGCCCTGACCCTAGTCCTAATTCAGGCTCTGACACGATACCTAATGAAGGCTCTGATGCTAGTCTTAACTAACCCCCTGACACTGGCCATAACTAAGGCCTTGACAGTACACCTAACCCAGGCACTGACAATGTCCCTTACTGAAGGCCTGATACTACTCCTAACTCTGGCTCTGACACTTGCCCTAACTAAGGCCTTGACACTAGTCCTAACTGACGCACTGACAGTGTCCGTAACTAAGGCCCTGACACTATTCCTACCTCAGGCCCTGACACGATACGTAAGGAAGACTCTGATGCTAGTGCTAACTAAGGACCTGACACTACTCCTAACTTAGGCCATGACACTACTCCTACCTCAGCACTGCTAGTCCTAACTATGGCCCCGACACTGTCCCTAACTCAGCCCATGACATGATTTCTAACATAGGCTCTTATGCTAGTCCTAACTGAGGCCCTGGCACTGTCTCTAACTAAAGCCCTGACCCTACTCCTAACTCAGGTGCTGATACAATACCTAACTAAGGCCCTGACACTACTCCTAACTCAGGCCCTGACATGATACCTAATGAAGACTCTGATTCTAGTCTTAACTAAGCCCCTGACACTGTCCCTAACTAAGGCCCTGACAGTACTCCTAACTCAGGCCCTGACACGATTCCTAACATAGGCTCTGACGCTAGTCTAAACTAAGGCCCTAACACTGTCTCTAAGGCCCTGACACTACTCCTATCTCAGGCACTGACACTGTCCCTATCTAAGGCCCTGACACTACTCCTAACTCTGGCACTGATAGAATACCTAACAAAGGCCCTGACACTACTCCTAACTCAGGCCCTAACACGATACCTAACACTGGCTCTGAGGATAGTCTTAAATCAGGGCCTGACCCTGTCCCTAACTCAGGCCCTGACACAATACCTAACGAAAGCCCTGATTCTCGTCCTAACTAAGGCCCTGTTGCCGCCAATATCTAAAGTCCTGACACTATCCTGAGCTTATATCCTGACCCACGTCTTACTAACATCCTGAAACTGTCTCTAAGTAAGTCTTGACTCTGTCCCTAAGTGAGGCCCTGAGGTTGCCCCTAGCAGAGGCCTTGATAATGTCTTTAACAAAGACACTGATGCTGATCCTACAGAGGCACTTGTGCTGCTCCTAAGCCTTTCCTGGACACTATCCCTAGGTAAGGCCCTGACACTGCTCCTAAATAAGGCCCTGATGCTCTCAATAACGAAGACCTTCAAACAATCCCTCGTTAATTTCCTGACATTATCCCTAGCCCATAACCTGAGTCACTCCATAGATTATGTCCTGCCTCTGTTTTACCCGAAGCCCTAAGGCTGTGCCTAACTAATGCCCTGACACTGTCCCTAAAGAAGGCCCTGACACTACTCCTAACAGAGGCCATGACACTGACCCTAACTAAAGCCCTGACGCTACCCCTAACTCAGGCCCTGACAAGATTCCTAATATAGGCTCTGATGCCAGTCCTAACTAATGCCCTGACACTGTCCCTAAAGAAGGCCCTGACACTACTCCTAACAGAGGCCATGACACTGACCCTAACTAAGGCCCTGACACTACTCCTAACGCTGGCCCTGCTAGTCCTCACTAAGTCCTCAACACTGTCCTTAACTCAGGCCCTGACATGATTTCTAACATAGGCCCTGACATTACTCCTAACACAGGCCCCAAACATTCCTCCTAACTCAGGTCCTAACATGATCCCTAACATTGGCTCTGAGGATAGTCCTAAATCAGGGCCTGACCCTGTCTCTAACTAAGGCCATGACACTACTACTAAATCAGGCCCTGACACAATACCTAACGAAGGCCCTGATTCTCATCCTAACTAAGGCCCTGACACTGTCCCTACCTAAGGCCCTGACACCACTCCTAACACAGGCCCTGACACGATTCCTGACATAGGCTCTGATGGTATTCTAAACTAAGGCCCTTACACGGGCCATAACTAAGGGAACTGACACTGTCCCTAACGAAAGCCCTGACACTACTCCTAAATCAGACACTGACATTCTCCCTAACTAAGGCCTTGACGTACCCTTAAGACAGGCACTGACACTGTCCGTAACTAAGACCCTTTCACTACTACTAACTCAGGCACTGAAACTCTCCCTAACTAAGGTCATGACACTACTCCCAACTCAGGTACTGACCATGTCCCTAAATAAGGCCCTGAAACTACTACTATCTCTGGCACTGACTCTGTCCCTAACTAAGGCTGTGACACTACACCCAACACAGGAACTGACACTGTCACTAACTAAGGCCCTGAAACTGCTTCTACCTCAGGCACTGGCACTCTCACTAACAAAGGCCTTGATAATACTCTTAACTCAGGCACTGACACTGTCCCTAACTAAGTCCGTGACAGTACTACCAACTCAAGCACTAACCCTATCCCTAACTAAGGCCCTGAAACTACTCCTAACACAGACACAGAAACTAACCCTAACTAAGGCCATGATACTACTCCTAAATCAGGAATTGATATTCTCCCTAAATAAAGCCCTGACACTACTCCTATAACAGGCACTGACATTGTCCCTAACAAAGGCCCTTACACTACTCCTAAATCAGCCCGTGACACTACTCCTAACTCAGGCAATGACAGTGTCCCTAACTAAGGCCATGCCACTACTCCTAAATTAGGAATTGACACGCTCCCTAACTAAGGCCCTGAAAATACTCCTAACTCAGGCACTGACACTCACCCTAAATAAGGACTGACACTACTCCTAACTCAGGCCCTGACCCTGTCCCTAACTAAGGCCCTGACACTACTCCTAAATCAGGCACTGACACTGTCGCTAACTAAGGCTGTGACAATACTCCCAACTTGGGAACTGACATGTCCCTAACTAAAGCCGTTACACTACTCCTAACTCAGGCACTGACACTATCCCTAACTAAGACTCTTACACTACACCTAAATCAGCCCGTGACACTATTCCTAACTCAGGCACTGACACTCTCCCTAACTAAAGCCCTGACACTCCTCTTAACTCAGGCACTGACATTCTCCCTAACTAAGACCTTGACAGTACTCAACTCAGGCACTGACACTGTCCCTAACTAAGGCCCTTACACTATTCCTAACTCAGCCCGTGACACTACTCCTAAGTCAGGCAATGACAGTGTCCCTAACTAAGGCCATGACACTATTCCTAACTCAGGAACTGACAGTCTACCTAACTAAGGCCTTGACAGTACTCTTAACTCAGGCACTGACACTGTCTCTAACTAAGGCCCTGACACTACTACTAACTCAGGCCCTGAAACTCTCCCTAACAAAGATCATGACAGTACTCCCAACTCAGGTACTGACCATGTCCCTAACTAAGGCCCTGACACTGCTCCTATCTCTGGAACTGACTCTGTCCCTAACTAAGGCCATGACACTACTCCCAACATGGGAACTGACACTGTCCCTAACTAAGGCCCTTACACTACTCCTAACTCATCCTGTTACACTACTCCTAACTCAGGCAATGAGAGTGTCCCTAGCTAAGGCCATGACACTACTCCTAACTCAGGAACTGACACTCTACCTAACCAAGGCCCGGACACTATTCTAAACTCAGCACTGACACTGTCCCTAACTAAGTCCATGACACAACACACAACTCTGGCACTGACACTGTCACTAACTAAAGCCATGACAATACTCCTAACTCAAGCAGTGAAACTGTCCCTAACTAAGGGCCTGAAACTACTCCCAAAACAGGGAATGACACTCTCCTTAAGTAAAGCCATGACACTACTCCTAACACAGGCATTGACACTGTCCCTAACTAAGGGCCTGAAACTACTCGCAACTCATGCACTGACACTGTCCTTAAATAAGGACCTAACATTACTCCCATCTCAGGCATTCACACTCTGCCTAACTAAGGCCTTGACAATACTCTTAACTGAGGCACTGACACTGTCCCTAACTAAGGCCAGAGCACTACTCCTAACACAGGCACTGACACTATCCCTAAATAAGGCCGTGACACTACTACTAACTCAAGTTGCGATTCTACCCCAACTCACATCATAACACAATTCCTAACTCAGGTACTGACACTGTCTCTAACTCAGGCCACGACCCTACTCCTAACTCAGGCACTGACACTCTCCCTCATAAGACCAGGACGCTACCCCCAGCTTGTGAACGCACACTGTCCCTAACTAAAGCCATGAGACTAATCCTAACTGACGCACTGACACTCTGCCTAACTAAGGCCCGGACACTATTCCTAACTCAGTACTGAAACTCTCCTTAATTAGGTCCGTAGTACTACTACAAAATTAGGCACTGACACTCTCCTTAACTAAATCTGTGACACTACTGTTAACACAGGAATTGACAATGTCCCTAAATTAGGGTCTGAAAGTACTTGCAACTCAGGCACTGACACAGTCCTTATCTAAGGACCTGACATTACTCCCATCTCAGGCACTCACACTCTGCCAGTCTACGGCCTTGACAATACTCTTAACTGAGGCACTGACACTGTCCGTAACTAAGGCCTTCACACTATTCCTAACTCAGGCATAAAACTACTCCTAATTCAGGCAATAGCAGTGTCCCTAACTAAGGCCATGACACTATTCCTAACTCAGGAACTGACACACTTCCTAACACGCTGATACTACTCCTAAATCAGGCACTGATACTCTCCCTAACTAAAGCCCAGACACTATTCCTAACTCAGCACTGACACTGTCCCTAACTAAGTCCGAGACACTACTCCCAACTCAGGCACTGACACTTTCCTTAACTAAAGCCATGACACTACTCCTATTTTAGGCATTGACACTGTCCCTAACTGAGGTCCTGAAACTACTCACAAATCAGGCACTGACATTGTCCCTAACTAACGCCGTGACACTACTCCAAACTGAAGAATTGACAATGTCCCTAAGCAAGGGCCTGAAACTACCCCCAACACAGGGATTGACTCTGTCCTTAACTAAGAATCTGATACTACTCCCAACATAGGCAGTGACACGGTCCGTAACTTAGGCCCTGTTTCTACTCCTAAATCAGGCACTGATACAATACCTAACAAAGGCACCGAAGCTACTCCTAACTCAGGCCCTGACACTGTCCCTAACTAAGGCCGTCACACTACTCCTAACACAGGCCCAACACTACTCGTAACTCAGGCACTGATACTGTCCTTAACTAAGGCTCCAAGACTACTCCCAACTCAGCACTGACACTGTCCCTAACTAAGGCCCTGACAGTACTACTATCTAAGGCACAGACACTCCCTAAGAAAGGCCCTCACACTACTCCTAACTCAGGTCTAACACCACTCCTAACTCAGGCACTGACATTGTCCCTAACTAAGGCCATGGCACTACTCCTAACTCAGTGACTGACAGTATCCCTAAATAAGGCCCTGACACTTCTACTATCACACACCGTGACACTACTCCTACGTCAGGCTCTGACACTCTGCTTAACAAAGGCCTTGACAGTACTCCTAACCTAGGCACTGACTATCTCCGTAACTAAATCCCTAACACTTCTACTAAAGTGGGCAGTGACAACGTCCCTAATTGAGGCCCTGACACTACTCCACGCTCAGGCACTGGCACTGTCCCTAACTAAAGCCCTTATGCTACTCCTAACTCAGCTCGTGACACTATTCCTAACTCAGGCAAGGACACTCTCCCTTACTAAGGCCATGAAACTACTCCTAACTCAGGAACTGACATTCTACCTAACTAAGGCCTTGACATACTCTTAACTGAGGCACTGACACTGTCCATAACTAAGGCCCTAACACTACACCTAACTCAGCCCATGACACAATTCCTGACTCAGGCAATGGAAGTGTCCCTAACTAAAGCCATGACACAACTACTAACTCAGGAACTGACACTCTACCTAACTAAGGAGCTGATATTACTCCTCAACCAGGCACTGACCCTCTCCCTAAGGCCCGGTCACTATTCCTAACTCAGCACTGACACTGTCCCTAACTAAGTCTGTGACACTACTCCCAACTCAGGCACCGACACTCTCCTTAACTAAAGCCGTGACACTACACCTATCTCAGGCATTGACACTGTCCCTAACTAAGGGCCTGAAACTACTCCCAACTTTGGCACTGACCTTGTCCCTAACTGAAGCCGTGAAACTACTCCTAACTCAAGAATTGACACTGTTGGTACGTAAGCGCCTGAAACTACCCCCAACAAAGGGACTGAAACTGTCCTTAGCTAAGGACCTGATACTACTTCCAACATAGGCAGTGACACGGTCCGTAACTTAGGCACTGTTTCTCTTCTTAAGTAAGTCTCTGATACAATACCTAACGAAGGCACCGATGCTACTCATAACTCAGGAACTGACACTGTCCCTAAGTAAGGCCATGCCACTACTCCTAACTCAGGGACTGACACTATCCCTAAATAAGGCCCTGACACTACTACTAACTCAGGCTGTGACACTACTCCTACCTCAGGCTCTGATACTCTGCCTAACAAAGGCCTTGACAATATTCTTAAACTAGGCCCTGACTATGTCTGTAACAAAAGCCCTAACACTACTATTATCTCAGGCAGTGACAACATCCCTTATTGAGGCCCTGAAAATACTACACACTCAGGCCCTGGCACTGTCCCTAACTAAGACCCTTACACTACTCCTATCTCAGCCCGTGACACTACTTCTAACTCAGGCAAGGACACTCTGCCTTACTAAGGCTATGGAACTACTCCTAACTCAGGAACTGACACTCTACCTAACTAAGGTCTTGACATACTCTTAAATGAGGCACTGACACTGTCCCTAAATAAGGCCCTTATGCTACTCTTATCTCAGCCCATGACACTAGTCCTAACTCAGGCAATGACAGTGTCCCTAACAAAGGCCATGACACTACTCCTAACTCAGGAACTGACACTCTACCTAATTAAGGCGCTGATATTACTCTTAAATCAGGCACTGACACTCTCCCTAACTAAGGCCCGGACACTATTCCTAACTCAGCATTGACACTTTCCCTAACTAAGTCTGTGACACTACTCCCAACTCAGGCACTGACACTGTCCTTAACTAAAGCTGTGACACTACTCCCATCTCAGGCATTAACACTTTCCCTAACTAAGGGCCTGAAAATACTCCCAACTCAGGCACTAACATTGTCCCTAACTAAAGGCGTGACACTACTCCTAACTCAAGAATTGACACTGTCCCTAAGCAAGGGCCTGAAACTACCCCAACACAGGGACTGACACTGTCCTTAACTAAAGACCTGATACTACTCCCAACATAGGCAGTGACATTGTGCGTAACATAGGCCCTGTTTCTACTCCTAAGTCAGGAACTGATACTATACCTAACGAAGGTACCGAAGCTACTCCTAACTCAGGCCCTGACACTGTCCCTAACTAAGGCCGTCACACTACTCCTAACACAGGCCCAACACTACTCGTAACTCAGGCACTGATACTGTCCTTAACTAAGGCTCCGAGACTACTCCCAACTCAGCACTGACACTGTCCCTAACTAAGGCCCTGACAGTACTCCTAATTCAGGCACTGAAACTGTCCCTAAAAAAGGCCCTCATATTACTCCTAACTCTGGCTCTAATTCTACTCCTCACTCATGCACTGACACTGTGCCTAACTAAGGCCCTGACACTCCTCCTAACTCAGGTACTGACACTCTCCCTAACTAAGGCCTTGACATACTCTTAACTGAGGCACTGACACTGTCCCTATTGCCCTCACACTACTCTTAACTCAAGCCATAACACTATTCCTAACTAAGGCACTGACACTGTCACTAACTAAGGCTCTGATACTACTACGAACTAAGGCACAGACACTGTCCCTAAGAAAGGCCCTCACACTACTCATATGTCAGGTCTTAACACTATTCCTAACTGAGGCACTGATACTGCCCCTAACTAAGGCCATGACATTACTCCTAACTTAGGGACTGACACTATCCCTAAAAAGGCCCTGACACTACTCCTAACTCAGGCTCTGACACTCTCCCTAACAAAAGCCTTGACAATACTCTTAACCTAGGCACTGACTATGTCAGTAACTGAAGCCCTAACACTACTACTAACTCAGGCAGTGACAACGTCCCTTATTGAGGCCCTGACACTACTACACACTCAGGCCCTGGCACTGTCCCTACCTAAGGCCCTTATGCTACTCCTATCTCAGCCCGTGACACTACTTCTAACTCAGGCAAGGCCACTCTCCCTTACTAAGGCTATGGAACTACTCCTAACTCAGGAACTGACACCCTACCTAACTAAGGTCTTGACATACTCTTAAATGAGGCACTGACACTGTCCCTAACTAAGGCCCTTACGCTACTCCTATCTCAGGCCATGACACTACTCCTAACTCAGGCAATGACAGTGTCCCTAACAAACGCCATGATACTACTCCTAACTCAGGAACTGACACTCTACCTAACTAAGGCCTTGACAGTACTCTTAAATCAGGCACTGGCACTCTCCCTAACTAAGACCTGGACACTATTCCTAACTCACCACTGACACTGTCCCTAACTAACTCCGTGACACTACTCCCAACTCAGGCACTGACATTGTCCCTAACTAAAGCCATGACACTACTCCTAACTCAAGAATTGACACTGTCCCTAAGCAAGGGCCTGAAACTACCCCAACACAAGGACTGACACTGTCCTTAACTAAGGAACTGATACTACTCCCAAAATAGTCAGTGAGATGGTGCATAACTTAGGCCCTGTTTCTACTCCTAAATCAGGCGCTGATACAATACCTAACGAAGGTACTGATGCTACTCCTAAATCAGGCCCTGACACTGTCCCTAACTAAGGCCTTCACACTATTCCTAACTGAGGCACTGACACTGTCCCTAAGGCCCTCATAATACTCCGAACTCAGGCCATAACACTATTCCTGACTCAGGCACTGACACTGTCACTAATTAAGGCCCTGACACTACTTCTAACTAAGGGACAGACACTGTCGCTAAGAAAGTCCCTCACACTACTCCTAGGTTAGGTCTTTTTTTTTTTTTTTTTAACATCTTTATTGGGGTATAATTGCTTTACAATAGTGTGTTAGTTTCTGATTTATAACAAAGTGAATCAGCTATACATATACATGTGCTCCCATGTGTCTTCCCTCTTGCGTCTCCCAACCACCCACTCTCCCCCTCCCACCCCTCCAGGCTGTCCCAAAGCCCCGAACTAATATCCCTGTGCCTTGCGGCTGCTTCCCCCTAGCTATCTACCTTACTATGTTTGTTAGTGTGTATATGTCCATGACTCTTTCTCGCCCTGTCAAAACTCACCCTTCCCCCTCCCCATATCCTCAAGTCCGTTCTCCAGTAGGTCTGCGCCTCTATTCCTATCTTACCCCTAGGTTCTTCATGACATTTTTTCCCCTTAAATTCCATATATATGTGTTAGCATACGGTATTTGTCTTTGTCTTTCTGACTTACTTCACTCTGTATGACAGACTCTAGGTCTATCCATCTCATTACAAATAACTCAATTTCATTTCTTTTTAAGGCTGAGTAATATTCCATTGTGTATATGTGCCACATCTTCTTTATCCATTCGTCCGATGATGGGCGCTTAGGTTCTTTCCATCTCCGGGCTATTGTAAATAGAGCTGCAATGAACATTTTGGTACATGACTCTTTTTGAATTTTGGTTTTCTCAGGGTATATGCCCAGTAGTGGAATTGCTGGGTCATATGGTAATTCTATTTGTAGTTTTTTAAGGAACCTCCATACTGTTCTCCATAGTGGCTGAACCAATTCACATTCCCACCAGCAGTGCAAGAGTGTCCCCTTTTCTCCACACCCTCTCCAGCATTTATTGTTTCTAGATTTTTTGATGATGGCCATTCTGACTGGTGTGAGATGATATCTCATTGTAGTTTTGATTTGCATTTCTCTAATGATTAATGATGTTGAGCATTCTTTCATGTGTTTGTTGGCATTCTGTATATCTTCTTTGGAGAAATGTCTGTTTAGGTCTTCTGCCCATTTTTGAATTGGGTTGTTTGTTTTTTTGTTATTGAGCTGCATGAGCTGCTTGTAAATTTTGGAGATTAATCCTTTGTCAGTTGCTTCATTTGCAAATGTTTTCTCCCATTCTGAGGGTTGTCTTTTGGTCTTTATTATGGTTTCCTTTGCTGTGCAAAAGCTCTGAAGTTTCATTAGGTCCCATTTGTTTATTTTTGTTTTTATTTCCATTACTCTAGGAGGTGGGTCAGAAAGGATCTTGCTGTGATTTATGTCATAGAGTGTTCTTCCTATGTTTTCCTCTAAGAGTTTGATAGTTTCTGGCCTTACATTTAGGTCTTTAATCCATTTTGAGCTTATTTTTGTGTATGGTGTTAGGGAGTGATCTAATCTCATACTTTTACATGTACCTGTCCAGTTTTCCCAGCACCATTTATTGAAGAGGCTGTCCTTTCTCCACTGTACATTCCTGCCTCCTTTATCAAAGATAAGGTGTCCATATGTGCGTGGGTTTATCTCTGGGCTTTCTATCCTGTTCCACTGATCTATCTTTCTGTTTTTGTGCCAGTACCATACTGTCTTGATTACTGTTGCTTTGTAGTATAGTCTGAAGTCAGGGAGCCTTATTCCTCCAGCTCCTTTTTTCGTTCTCAAGATTGCTTTGGCTATTCGGGGTCTTTTGTGTTTCCATACAAATTGCGAAATTTTTTGTTCTAGTTCTGTGAAAAATGCCAGTGGTAGTTTGACAGGGATTGCATTGAATCTGTAGATTGCTTTGGGTAGTAGAGTCATTTTCACAATGTTGATTCTTCCCATCCAAGAACATGGTATATCCCTCCATCTATTTGTATCATCTTTAATTTCTTTCATCAGTGTCTTATAATTTTCTGCATACAGGTCTTTCGTATCCTTAGGTATGTTTATTCCTAGATATTTTATTCTTTTTGTTGCAATGGTAAATGGGAGTGTTTTCTTGATTTCACTTTCAGATTTTTCATCATTAGTATATAGGAATGCCAGAGATTTCTGTGCATTAATTTTGTATCCTGCTACTTTACCAAATTCATTGATTAGCTCTAGTAGTTTTCTGGTAGCATCTTTAGGATTCTCTATGTATAGTATCATGTCATCTGCAAACAGTGACAGCTTTACTTCTTCTTTTCCGATGTGGATTCCTTTTATTTCCTTTTCTTCTCTGATTGCTGTGGCTAAAACTTCCAAAACTATGTTGAATAAGAGTGGTGAGAGTGGGCAACCTTGTCTTGTTCCTCATCTTAGTGGAAATGCTTTCAGTTTTTCACCATTGAGGATGATGTTTGCTGTGGGCTTGTCATATATGGCCTTTATTATGTTGAGGAAAGTTCCCTCTATGCCTACTTTCTGGAGGGTTTTTATCATAAATGGGTGTTGAATTTTGTCGAAAGCTTTCTCTGCATCTATTGAGATGATCATATGGTTTTTCTCCTTCAATTTGTTAATATGGTTTATCACATTGATAGATTTGTGTATATTGAAGAATCCTTGCATTCCTGGAATAAACCCCACTTGATCATGGTGTATGATCCTTTTAATGTGCTGTTGGATTCTGTTTGCTAGTATTTTGTTGAGGATTTTTGCATCTATGTTCATCAGTGATATTGGCCTGTAGTTTTCTTTCTTTGTGACATCCTTGTCTGGTTTTGGTATCAAGGTGATGGTGGCCTCGTAGAAGGAATTTGGGAGTGTTCCTCCCTCTGCTATATTTTGGAAGAGTTCGAGAAGGATAGGTGTTAGCTCTTCTCTAAACGTTTGATAGAATTCACCTGTGAAGCCATCTGGTCCTGGGCTTTTGTTTGTTGGAAGATTTTTAATCACAGTTTCAATTTCAGTGCTTGTGATTGGTCTGTTCATATTTTCTATTTCTTCCTGATTCAGTCTTGGCAGGTTGTGCATTTCTAAGAATTTGTCCATTTCTTCCAGATTGTCCATTTTATTGGCATAGAGTTGCTTGTAGTAATCTCTCATGATTTTTTTTATTTCTGCAGTGTCAGTTGTTATTTCTCCTTTCTCATTTCTAATTCTATTGATTTGAGTCTTCTCCCTTTTTTTCTTGATGAGTCTGGCTAGTGGTTTATCTATTTTGTTTATCTTCTCAAAGAACCAGCTTTTAGTTTTATTGATCTTTGCTATCGTTTCCTTCATTTCTTTTTCATTTATTTCTGATCTGATTTTTATGATTTCTTTCCTTCTGCTAGCTTTGGGGTTTTTTTGTTCTTCTTTCTCTAATTGCTTGAGGTGCAAGGTTAGGTTGTTTATTCGAGATGTTTCCTGCTTCTTAAGGTGGGCTTGTATTGCTATAAACTTCCCCCTTAGAACTGCTTTTGCTGCATCCCATAGGTTTTGGGTCGTTGTGTCTCCATTGTCATTTGTTTCTAGGTATTTTTTTATTTCCTCTTTGATTTCTTCAGTGATCACTTCATTATTAAGTAGTGTA
Organism: Phocoena phocoena; assembly: GCF_963924675.1. Lineage (NCBI taxonomy): Eukaryota > Metazoa > Chordata > Mammalia > Artiodactyla > Phocoenidae > Phocoena > Phocoena phocoena. Next base: position 360,916 of record NC_089227.1, on the reverse strand, counting down.
TTGTTTAGCCTCCATGTGTTTGTATATTTTACAGATCTTTTCCTGTAATTGATATCTAGTCTCATGGCGTTGTGGTCAGAAAAGATACTTGATACAATTTCAATTTTCTTAAATTTACCAAGGCTTGATTTGTGACCCAAGATATGATCTATCCTGGAGAATGTTCCATGAGCACTTGAGAAAAATGTGTATTCTGTTGTTTTTGGATGGAGTGTCCTATAAATATCAATTAAGTCCATCTTGTTTAATGTATCATTTAAAGCTTGTGTTTCCTTATTTATTTTCATTTTGGATGATCTGTCCATGGGTGAAAGTGGGGTGTTAAAGTCCCCTACTATGAATGTGTTACTGTCAATTTCCCCTTTTATGGCTGTTAGTATTTGCCTTACGTATTGAGGTGCTCCTATGTTGGGTGCATAAATATTTACAATTGTTATATCTTCTTCTTGGATCGATCCCTTGATCATTATGTAGTGTCCTTCTTTATCCCTTTTAATAGTCCTTATTTTAAAGTCTATTTTGTCTGATATGAGAATTGCTACTCCAGCTTTCTTTTGGTTTCCATTTGCATGGAATATGTTTTTCCATCCCCTTACTTTCAGTCTGTATGTGTCTCTAGGTCTGAGGTGGGTCTCTTGTAGACAGCATATATAAGGGTCTTGTTTTTGTATCCATTCAGCCAATCTGTGTCTTTTGGTGGGAGCATTTAGTCCATTTACATTTAAGGTAATTATCGATATGTATGTTCCTATTCCCATTTTCTATATTGTTTTGGGTTCGTTATTATAGGTCGTTTCCTTCTTTTGCATTTCTTATCTAGAGAAGTTCCTTTAGCATTTGTTGTAAAGCTGGTTTGGTGGTGCTGAACTCTCTCAGCTTTTGCTTGTCTGTAAAGGTTTTAATTTCTCCATCAAATCTGAATGAGATCCTTGCTGGGTAGAGTAGTCTTGGTTGCAGGTTTTTCTCCTTCATCACTTTCAGTATGTCCTGCCACTCCCTTCTGGCTTGTAGGGTTTCTGCTTAGAGATCAGCTGTTAACCTTATGGGGATTCCCTTGTGTGTTATTTGTTGTTTTTCCCTTGCTGCTTTTAATATGCTTTCTTTGTATTTAATTTTTGATAGTTTGATTAATATGTGTCTTGGCGTATTTCTCCTTGTATTTATCCTGTATGGGACTCTCTGTGCTTCCTGGACTTGATTAACTATTTCCTTTCCCATATTAGGGAAGTTTTCAACTATAATCTCTTCAAATATTTTCTCAGTCCCTTTCTTTTTTTCTTCTTCTTCTGGAACCCCTATAATTCGAATGTTGGTGCGTTTAATGTTGTCCCCGAGGTCTCTGAGACTGTCCTCAGTTCTTTTCATTCTTTTTTCTTTATTCTGCTCTGCAGTAGTTATTTCCACTACTTTATCTTCCAGGTCACTTATCCGTTCTTCTGCCTCAGTTATTCTGCTATTGATCCTATCTAGAGTACTTTTAATTTCATTTATTGCGTTGTTCATCGTTGCTTGTTTCATCTTTAGTTCTTGTAGGTCCTTGTTAACTGTTTCTTGCATTTTGTCCATTCTACTTCCAAGATTTCGGATCATCCTTACTATCATTATTCTGAATTCTTTTTCAGGTAGATTGCCTATTTCCTCTTCATTTGTTAGGTCTGGTGGGTTTTTATCTTGCTCCTTCATCTGCTGTGTGTTTTTCTGTCTTCTCATTTTTGCTTATCTTACTGTGTTTGGGGTCTCCTTTTTGCAGGCTGCACGTTCGTAGTTCCCGTTGTTTTTGATGTCTGTCTCCAGTGGCTAAGGTTGTTTCAGCGGGTTGTGTAGGCTTCCTGGTGGAGGGGACTAGTGCCTGTGTTGTGCTGGATGAGGCTGGATCTTGTCTCTCTAGTGGGCAGGTTCACGTCTGTTGGTGTGTTTTGGGGTGTCTGTGGCCTTGTTATGATTTTCGGCAGCCTCTCTGCTAATGGGTGGGGTTGTGTTCCTGTTTTGCTAGTTGTTTGGCATAGGTTGTCCAGCACTGTGGCTTGCTGGTCGTTGAGTGAAGCTGGGTGCTGGTGTTAAGATGGAGGTCTCTGGGAGATTTCCACCGTTTAATATTATGTGGAGCTGGGAGGTCTCTTGTTGATCAGTGTCCTGAAGTTGGCTCTCCTACCTCAGAGGCAGAGCCCTGCCTCCTGGGCTGGAGCACCAAGAGCCTTTCATCCACATGGCTCAGAATAAAAGGGAGGAAAAGTAGAGAGAATTAGTAGAAGTATGAGGAAAGAAAGAAGGAAAGGAGGAAAGGAAGGAAGGAAGAAAGAAGCAAAGAAGGAAAGAAAGGAGGGAGGGAGGGAGGAAGGAAGGAAGGAAGGAGGGAAAGAAGGAGAAAATGTAGAGAGAATTAGTAGAAGTATGAGGAAAGGAAGAGGGAAAGGAGTAAAGGAAGGAAGGAAGAAAGAAGCAAAGAAGGAAAGAAAGGAGGGAGGGAGGGAGGGAGGGAGGAAGGAAGGAAAGAAGGAGGGAAAGAAGGAGAAAATGTAGAGAGAATTAGTAGAAGTTTGAGGAAAGAGAGAAGGAAAGGAGGAAAGGAAGGAAGGAAGAAAGAAGCAAAGAAGGAAAGAAAGGAGGGAGGGAGGGAGGAAGGAAGGATGGTAGGAGGGAAAGAAGGAGAAAATGTAGAGAGAATTAGTAGAAGTATGAGGAAAGAAAGAAGGAAAGGAGGAAAGGAAGGAAGGAAGAAAGAAGCAAAGAAGGAAAGAAAGGGAGGGAGGGGGGAAGGAAGGAAGGAAGGAGGGAAAGAAGGAGAAAATGTAGAGAGAATTAGTAGAAGTTTGAGGAAAGAAAGAAGGAAAGGAGGAAAGGAAGGAAGGAAGAAAGAAGCAAAGAAGGAAAGAAAGGAGGGAGGGAGGGAGGGAGGAAGGGAGGAAGGAAGGAGGGAAAGAAGGAAAAAAGACAGAAAGAAAGAAGATACAGTAAAAATAAAATAAAGTATAATATAGTTATTGTACTAAAAAATATTTAGAAAGAAAAAAAAAAAAAAGAACAGATAGAACCCTAGGACAAATGTTGGAAACAAAGCTATACAGAGAAAATCTTACACAGAAGCGTACACATACGTGTTCACAAAGAGAGGCAAAGGGGGAAAAATCATAAATCCTGCTCCCAGAGACCACCTCCTCAACCTGGGGTGATTCGCTGTCTAAAGGAGGGAAGGAAGGAAGGAAAGAAAGAAAGAAAGAACGAAGGTAAAGTACAATAAAGTTATTACAATTAAAATTAATTATTAAGAAAAAAATAATTTTTTTTTTAAAAACACCATGGACGGATAGAGCCCTAGGACAAATGTTGGAAGCAAAGCTATACAGAGAAAATCTTACACAGAAGCATACACATACACGTTCACAAAGAGAGGCAAAGGGGGAAAAATCATAAATCCTGCTCCCAGAGACCACCTCCTCAATTTGGGGTGATTTGTTGTCTAAAGGAGGGAAGGAAGGAAGGAAAGAAAGAAAGAACGAAGGTAAAGTACAATAAAGTTATTACAATTAAAATTAATTATTAAGAAAAAAAAATTTTTTTTTAAAAAAAAACCATGGACGGATAGAGCCCTAGGACAACTGTTGGAAGCAAAGCTATACAGAGAAAATCTTACACAGAAGCATACACATACACGTTCACAAAGAGAGGCAAAGGGGGAAAAATCATAAATCCTGCTCCCAGAGACCACCCCCTCAACCTGGGGTGATTCGCTGTCTAAAGGAGGGAAGGAGGGAAGGAAGGAAAGAAAGAAAGAACGAAGGTAAAGTTCAATAAAGTTATTACAATTAAAATTAATTATTAAAAAAAAAATTTAAAAAAAAAAAAAAAAAAAAAAACCATGGACGGATAGAGCCCTAGGACAAATGGTGGAAGCAAGAGTATACAGACAAGATCTCACACAGAAGCATACACGCACACATTCACAAAAAGAGGAAAAGGGAAAAAAATCACAGATCTCGCTCCTAAATTCCCCCTCTTCAATTTGGGATCACTCCCTGTCTATTCAGGTATTCCACAATGCAGTGCACATCAAGTTGATTGTGGAGCTTCAATCCGCCGCCTCCGCGGCTGCCGGGAGAGACCTCCCCCTCTCCTCCCTGCTCTCACAGCTCACAGGAGCTCAGCTTTGTACCCGGCCCTGCCCCTGCGCGCAGATCGCTGGAGGGCGTCTCTTTTTTTGCTCAGACAGGACGGGGTTAAAGGAGCCGCTGATTCGGGAGCTCCGGCTCACTCAGGCCGGGGGTTGGGGGATGGGGGAAGGCGGGGCACTGCGTGCGGGGCGGGCCTGCGGCGGCAGAGGCGGCGTGATGCTGCGGCAGAGGCCGGCGTGACGCTGCACCAGCCTGAGACCCGCCGTGCGTACTCCCGGGGAAGTTGTCCCTGGATCCCGGGAACCTGGCAGTGGCGGCCTGCACAGCCTCCGCGGAAGAGGGGCGCGGAGAGTGACCTGTGCTCGCACACAGCCCCCCTGGTGGCGGCAGCAGCAGCCCCAGCGTCTCCCGCCCGTCTCTGGGCTCCGCGGTTTCAGCCGCGGCTCGCGCCCGCCTCTGGGGCTCGCGCTTCCCGCCGCGGCTCGCGCCCGTCTCGGGGGCTCGCGCCCTCAGCCGCGGCTCGCGCCCGTCTCTGGGGTTCGCGCTTTTAGCCGCGGCTCGCGCCCGTCTCTGGAGTTCCTTTAAGCAGCGCTCTTAAACCCCTCTCCTCGCGCACCAGGAAACAAAGAGGGAAGAAAAAGTCTCTTGCCTCTTCGGCAGGTGCAGGCTTTTCCCCGAACTCCCTCCCGGCTAGTCGTGGTGCACTAACCCCTTCAGGCTATGTTCAAGCCGCCAACCCCAGTCCTCTCCCTGCGCTCCGTCCAAAACCGAAACCCGAGCCTCAGCTCGCAGCCCCGCCCGCCCCAGCGCGTGAGCAGACAAGCCTCCCGGGTTGGTGAGTGCCGGTCGGCACCAATCGTCTGTGCAGGAATCTCCCCGCTTTGCCCTCCGCACACGTCGCTGTGCACCACTCCGCGGTCCCGAAGCTCCCCCCTCCGCCTCCCACAGTCTCCGCCCGCGGAGGGGCTTCCTAGTGTGTGGAAACTTTTCCTCCTTCACAGCTCCCTCCCACTGGTGCAGGTGCCGTCCTTATTCTTTTGTCTCTGTTTTTTCTTTTTTCTTTTGCCCTACCCAGGTACGTGGGGAGTTTCTTGCCTTTTGGGAGCTCTGAGGTCTTCTGCCAGCCTTCAGTAGGTGTTCTGTAGGAGTTGTTCCACGTGTAGATGTATTTCTGGTGTATCCGTGAGGAGGAAGGCGATCTCCACGTCTTACTCTTCCGCCATCTTCCCGCCGACTCCCCTAGGTTAGGTCTTAACACTATTCCTAACTCAGGCACTGACAGTGTCCCTATCTAAGGCCATGTCACTACTCCTAACTCAGGCTCTGACACTCTCCCTAACAAAGACCTTGAAAATACTCTTAATCTAGGCACTGACTATGTCCATAACTAAAACCCTAACAGTCCTACTAACTCAAGCTGTGACAACATCCCTTATTGAGGCCCTGACACTACTCCAAACTCAGGCACTGACACTCTCCTTAACTAAAGCCATGACACTACTCCTATCTCAGGCATGACACTGTTCCTAACTAAGGGCCTAAAAATACAACTCAGTCACTGACATTGTCCCTAACTAAAGCTGTGACACTATTCCTAACTCAAGAATTGACACTGTCCATAAGTAAGGGCCTGAAACTAACCCCAACACAGGGACTGACACTGTCCTTAACTAAGGACCTTATACTACTCCCAACATAGGCAGTGACACAGTCCATAACTTGGCCCTGTTTATAATCTTAAATCAGGCACTGATACAATACCTAATGAAGGCACTGATGCTACAACTAACTCAGGCACTGACATTGTCCCTAAGTAAGGACATGGCACTACTCCTAACTCAGGGACTGACAATATCCCTAACTAAGACCCTTACACTACTCTTAACTCAGCCTGTGACACACCTCCTAACTCAGGTACCGACACTGTCCCTAAATAAAGCCATGACAATAATCCTAACACTGGCACTCACACTCTGCCTAACTAAGGCCTTGACAATACTCTTAAGTGAGGCACTGACACTGTCCTTAACTAAGGCCTTCACACTACTCCTAACTCAAGCCACAGCACTACTACTAACTCAGGAGCTGACTTTCTCCCTAACAAAGGCCCTGATATTACTCGTAACTCAGGCACTGACAATCTACCAAACTAAGGCATTGACATAATCTTAACTAAGGCACAGACACTGTCCCTAAGGCCTGCACACCACTCCCAACTCAGGCCATAACACTACCCCTAACTCAGGCACTGACACTGTCACTAACTAAGGCCCTGCCACTACTACTAACTAAGGCACAGATACTGTCACTAAGAAAGGCCCTCACATTACTGCTAACTCAGGTCTTAACATAATTCCTAACTCAGGCAGCCAAAAATAAATAAATAAAAAATAACGTATAGAATCTTCAAAAAACAACAAAAAATATCTATAAAGAAGATTACAAGAATAGAATCACAGGCCAGTTTCTCCTTTGCACATGCATGCAAAATGTGTAAAGAGAAGCACAAACTGTATCCATGGTAGGTAAAACAATCATATATCAGAATCAAAGTAGCTTTATTGTGGCAATGCAAGGTTGCTTTAATGTCCAAACATGAAACTGATCCCAGGAATGAATTAGAGTGGGAAAAAAAGTCATTTAAAACAGAAGTCTTGAGACTTGCCTGGTGGTCCAGTCGTTAGAACTTGACGCTTTCACTGCTGGGGCCCTGGGATCCAATCCCAGGTCAGGGAACTAAGATCCTGCAAGCCATGAGGCAGGGCCCCGAAAAAAAAAAAAAAAAGAAAGAAAAGAAAGAAGTCTTAACCAGGAGAAGCACAAGATCGAATAAACATAACAGATAACACCTTATGAAAAGTAGGTGAAGATTATGTAATATTCTGAAATTTAAAACAAAAAGAAACTTTTAAAGATTTCAAAGGATGTGACAAATATTGTACATAGGCAAAAAATAAAATGAAAGAAAATATACAAATGATGGGAGGCCAAAATTCCAGATGCCCAAGTCCTGTCTCTGAAGATTCTCATTCAATGGGTTCAGGATTTCCTCTATATTTAAAAACCTACAGGTGATTCTGGTACGATTCACAGACACAATGTAAAGCTTCTCTTTTACAGGAAAGAATACCAGATTATTTTGTTATCTTATAGTTATACTAACAGGTTGTACTATTGACGGATAAGTCTGCTGTCAAAATGCACCCCCACTAGGGATCAAAAAGGAACTAGTAGTCTCTACTGCTACTTGGTGGCAGCATGCATGTATTGCAAGGGCAAATATTGTAGGAATCCAAATTAGCAGAACATTTTAGAATTGAAAGACTACATACAGAACATCTAGTCAAGCTTCCAACTATTATAGTTGTGAAAACTAAGGCCCATATAAATGAAATGATTTATCTCCAAAGAGCATTAGTGAAAGTATGAAATAAAAAATACCTCTGAACTTTTAATTTCGTGCTGTTTTTATTAATCTCAAGTATTAGCTTAAACTTCAGTGTGACAGATTTGGGATTGAATTCTTGCTCACGTTTACTGATTGCGTGCCTTTTAGTAAGTTACTAAAACACTTTTTTTTAAATAGACGTATTTATTTATTTCTCTTTGGCTGCCTAGGCTCTTCGTTGCTGTGCGCGGGCTTTCTCTAGTTGCGGTGAGCGGGGGCTACTCTTTGTTGCAGTACGCGGACTTCCCATTGTGGTGGCTTCTCGTTGTTGCTGAGCACAGGGTCTAGGTGCGTGTGCTTCAGTAATTGTTGTTCACGGGCTCTAGCACACAGGCTCAGTAGTTGTGGCATATGGTCTTAGCTTCTCCGTGGCATGTGGGATCTTCCCGGACCAGGGCTCAAACGTGTGTCCCGTGCACTGGCAGGTGGATCCTTAACCACTGCGTCAACAAGGAAGCCCTACTAATACACTTTTAACTTTGCTTTTCACGCGTATGTAAAATGGTGAGGCTTGACTGACATAGAACATGAGATAACCTAGCACTGTTCTTGACACATATATGTAGTTAAAATTTTTTGGCTCTCATCCCTCTTAAACAGCCTCTATCCTCTTAATAATGAATGTGTCTTTCAGCTAGCAGAGCACCCCAGAGCTGACCACATTCTGGCAAGAGATATAGGATTCTTTTTCTTACTGGAGGTTCTTTATACCTGGTATTTGAACTGCACTTAAACATGAACAACTCTTGTTTATACTGTATTAATGGATTTGATGGATGAAGTTTAGAAAGTACTATGCAGGAATTGAGCTGCCTTACTCTCAAGAAATATAATTCAATAGTGGTGGCTAGAATGATAAACAGTGTTTGGACAGGGAGTCCATATTGGATGTGAACTTCCTGTACTCCCATTCATCTGTTAAGAATAAATAGAATCCCTTCAAAATGTGTTTTGAAGGGCAGTTATTTCTTTCTGCCTCATTTAAGTTACCTGCAAGAAAAAGACAATCTCCTGAATCCTTGTTTAATAGGCTTTTAATATAAAACAGATAATTTTTTGCAACATTTCCCAAACTTTTCATTATCCAATTGGCTGAGGCTTCTCAACGATTATCATTTCACAATATCTCCATCTTCAGCTTCCTTCGATGAGTTGGCCTAATAGATGTGCCATTAAAACAGAACTTCACTCTCAACGTATTTTTAATTTTGTATTCAAACAGTATGAAGGATTCAGCCATAACAGTGAGTGGATTTCTGATACATGCTACATGATGGATGCAACTAAGTGAAAGAAGTCAGACATGAAAGGCTACATATTGCATGGTTCCATTTATATGAAATGTCCAGCAGTGGCACATCCATACACACAGAAAAGATTATACATTAGTGGTTGCCAGGGGTTTGGAAGAGAGGGAAATAGGGAATGACTCCTTAAAATGGGTGTAGGTTTCCTCTTGGTTGGTGAAAATGTTTTGCAGCTAGGCAGTGGTGATAGTTGCACAACATTGTGACAGTAGTAAATTCCACTGAATGGTACAGTGAATTGTAAAATGATTCAAATGGTGGATTTTGTGTTATGTTCATTTTACTACAATAAAAAGGGGAAAGAATTAGAGAAAGACTGAGAGTTTGGGAAACTAAGGTGAACTGGTCAAGAAAAAGATAGCCCTATTGTTCAGTTTTCTCTCAGCTCTCCCAGTGCATTAATCCTCAGCAATATGTAGCCTGAACTTGTAGATGATACTCATTCAACACAGTCCAGGGAAAAGTAAATAATAAAGTAAAACCCAACTCTTCTTGTTTAGCACATGTATGAAAGGTTAACTTGCTGCTCAGCCACGTGGACATTCATGAAGACGTTTCACTTTAGGTGTCCTCTACTTCAGTACTTTACTCACTTTAGCTCATTCACACATGTAGGCAACAGCATTCCTTAATTCGATGGAATCTGCAGCACTGGTTGTGATCGGTCTCATGAAAAGAAAAGGAAAGGTGGCACAGAAGCCAAGGGAAGAGATTTTCAAGGCAGAGACGTTGTTTAAGATCTAACTCGGCTTGGCGGTCACAAAGATAAGGATTGAGAAGTAGTCCCTTGGACTTGTCAACGGAGAGATCAGTTTCACGGGAGTAGTGGGGCAGAAACCAGATCGCAGTGTAGATGGGAGGGGAGAAATGGGGGGCAAGTCAAGAAATTGATGGCAAAGGGAAAGAAGGGAGGAGTGGATAGGAGGACAACAAAATGGAATGGAGGAGAGCATTTCCTTGTGGCTCTTTAACATGGCTGTGAGGGGCCAACAGAGAAGGAGAGCGTGAAGATGTAGGAAGAGGGGGTGGCGTCCCGAGCCCAAGGAGGACTGGCCCCTGTCTTCAGCTCCCACCAGCTGGATGTTCCCTTCCTCTAGCTTTCCACGTAGGCTGTGGAAGTTGCCCCTTGCCTCCTTGGATCAGCTGCCCTTGATTCGTTCGTCCTTTTCTTATTTCTCAGCACATCTGGGTCATACGTTATGTGAAGACAAACAAGTCACCACTGATGCTTAATTTTCTTGAAAAATCCCCCAGGCAGGTACCATTTTGGAGAACTACATATTGTGACTCAGAAAGCCAAAGTAGCCCATTTTTCCTCTCTCATTGGGAGAGATTGCTGTTTCTTGTAGGACCTGATGAAGAGGGTGACTTGCACATAGGAATAACGTTGCTTGAAAAGTGCAAAAGGTGAGGTAGTTTGGCTATGAGGGGCCTCTAAGGCCTGAGACTTCCTGAGAGATGGCAGACTCACAGCTACCGTTTCCCTCTGACCCTGGGCTATGCGCTCATCAAATGAGATGGTAAATAAAGTCACTGACATGGTTTAAAGGATAATTTTGTTCTCTCTTTTTCACTCAGAGCAAATTGAATGGAATTTGCATACAACATATGGATGAAATATCTATACGAAGGGGCTTGACCATATCCTCATGGTTCCACTTCCCTTTTCTACATCTGGCCCCTTTAGCTCTGCAGACTTAACGCCACACCATCAGTCCACCCAGTCGGTCCGCTGAATGTCTCTTCCTCCTTCGCATCTGGTCATTGTCGTCACCTTGTTCTCCACTACCGCCTCCTGCAGTAGCTGTTAGGTCCAGAGCGGTTGGTTCACTGTGAGCAAGTAACTGTCAGCTCCATGGATGGGTGGAAGTGACTTGGCAGCCGGGATGCGCCCACCCTGAGTTCATTATACCAATGAGGGTCAAGGAGAATGGGGATGCAGCTGGTCTGCAGAGCCTCGGCAGTTCTGAGACCCATGCTCCTGGATCCACACGTTACTCCATACCCAGCCTTGCCTTTCTCTTTGCTCTCTCTAGACTCCATCCAGGTTTCTGCTCTCCTTGTCCCTTTGGGGAGGGAGGCCAGTACCAGCCCAGGTGTAGTCTGCCAAAGCTTCCTACTTCCAAGCATTACGTAGGCTTGTATACCCACATGTTTGGGTTGCCCTGGCATTCGTGCCAACAAGTTGAGTGGTTTATGCCCTAGGCTCTCTTTTCTGGCAAGAATGTGCCTAAAAATCTCCACCTCTGCTTTGATGGCCCCTAAACATTCCCAGTCAGTGTTGCTGAGGGGACACTTGGTGACAGTGTTGTCTTTCGAAACGAGTAGGTCCGTTACCAACAATGCTTTGCTCCCCATACATTATTTATAAGGTTTCCCTGTTTGTATGTGCCAACTATTTGTGTGTATATTGTGAGAAATACATTGTACAGGCCTCTTTTTTATTTCTTCCACACACCCTAGAGATGTCCTAGAGGCAGTAAGTGTGTCCAACTTTTTGAGAAATTGCAACAATCAAGACTTACCTGTATGAAATGCTGTTAATGATGTGAATTCCCGCGACAGTACTTTTCATCTGACACACTTAGGGACTGTTAACAGGTTAAAAGTAGTAAAAGACGCGGATAGAGAGTATTTTCATTATCTTGTGCTCTGAAATCTTGGATTTTCATTGGTTTGAATGGGCCTGAAAATGTATTTTTGTTAGTAGGGACATAGAACCCTCTAGCGGTATCCTTAATAAAGCAAGGTGGGTTGTAAGCAATCATCTGATGGAGGGTAAATGTACCACACTCCAGTTTAAGAGAAATACAATATAAAAAGTCTTACCATGGAAGAAAATCTTTATATGATCTTTTGTAAAAAAAGAAAAAAGCTTCAAGAAACATAAAGACACGACACCATATTCAGATTAAAGTCAGTGACTTGTAAGCAAGGCAAAGCAAAGACAGTCTGATTAAGGCCGTTGCATTGTTCTGGCAGTTTTTAGGTCTCACCCATTTCTGTGGCCTTTTTAGAACCTAAGCTTCTAGGACACAGAGAACTTCATCTTGACGTAGGGCTGAGCAAATGCACGGAGCATTTCTCAATAAGTAGGCATTAAATTCTAAGTCAAGAAGGGGCCTTGAGATGCCCTCTCTATCCTCCTTGGTAGAACTGTTTTAACCAGCCCCCCAAAACAGATTTTTTCCTTTAAATCTCAAAATTCAGAGATTCCACAATCAGAACTTACTTCTCATATTGCCTTGCGGTCTGCTGTGGGCATCTGTCAAATGGTGTGAACTCTGCGTGGGGAGCCTGGCCTACCCTCCAGGCCCACGGTTTGGGCTGCGGTGGTGCCATGCTGTGCTCAGGGGTTTTCTTTTGTGGAAGTCTGGGCTCCAGTGAGCCTTCGTCATGTTGTTTTATGGAACTTTGGGTGCTAGACCACTCTGACCCTCAGTCTCATTTGCAGGTTCTGAGGAGGATGAAATGAGCTCATGTGATATCCAGGTGACTGAGGCAGAGTCGGCTCGGGATGAATCTTTGCTTCGTTTTCATTAGCTGTGGAGAAGACGATGACAGCTTGGTGCCTCTCCAACTTTAATACGGGTATGCCTCTCTTGTGGATCTTGTTAAATGCAGGCTGGTATTCAGTAGTTCTGGGTGGGGCCTGGATTCTGTGCTTCTAACAAGCTCCTAGGTGACGGTGACGCTGAGGGCAAGGGTTTGGCACCTGTGTTTCTCCCTTTCCGGAAGAGCAGGATGTCTGCCCCGCCCCCACCCCGAGAAGAGAAAACATCCGCAACGTGACTATGAGGAACCAGCATCCCTCACAGGCAAGGGACCTGTACCACTGCTCCCAACCATTCTGTCTGAGGCGCAGCAAGCCAAAACACTGAGATGCTGAGGTTTGCAGCAAAGAGGAGGTTTATTCACAGGGCAGCGAAGCGAGGACGTGATGTGACAATAGGTCTCAAATCCGCCTCCCCAAAGGCAAGGGGCTTTGGGTATCTGTGGGATAAAGAATAAAGAAGCAGGGCAGTATGAGGCATGGGGAACATGAGGAAAGGTGATTGGGAAAAGGTGTGCTCATCATTGTTCTGAGCTGGCGTAACTAGGCTACAGGGCTCAGCACATTCTCAGGCTGGAGATTTCGGCCCTCTGATGGCAGGAGGTCAAAAGGCACTTGCCCAGGTGGAAGATCGGTGGTCCTCTCCACTCTAAACCAGCTCAGCCTAACCAGGCACAGCTGATTCCAAGTTCCCGGACGATCACGGGACAAACATCTTATTGCTTATGCTACATGCTACTTGGAGGACGTGCAGGTGTTCAACCTACCTTGATGAGTGAAGACGGGATTTGACTAATCATGACACATTGTTTCACCTCCAGGCGAGCAGAAGAGAGCTGTAGGCTGAGTCTGGCTCCTGGCACCTGGTATTGGAGGCAGGTGGTTTAAAAACGGGCTCTCCCACCCTCTGTGTGATATTAGGTAGATAGACTATTGAACCTGTGCCTGTTTCTCCAAAGGCAGCAAGGGGACACCCAGAGTCCCTCTCTTGGGGGCTGTTATGAGGGTTCAGTGAGATATAGATGCATGCACAGGCACACGGGAGACATCCACTGTGTGTTCCCTTCGTGCTTATTTTTATTAGGACACCAGTATTGTTAGAAGATTTCTGGTTTGGACAACGAATTACATAGGTGGTCATTGCTATAGTTTATGCAACAGCAATTCACATTGCCATTTGCAAAAAAGTAGTTGGTTGTCCAATGGGGATTATAAACATCCGTTTAACATGAGCTACTGAACAGATAGTTGACACAGTAACTACTTTATTTAAAATCAATTCTCTTTGTTTTCTTAAGCAATTGTTAACCCCCAATTTCGTGAGTACTCCCAAGTAAGTCACTTGAAAATCATCTAGAGCAATGTATTTCACTTAGCAAGCCTAAAGCTATAGTTCAACCATTTTATTTACTGTTCTATGACAAAAATTACTCTAAACAGCTATCCCCTGGATAAGTAATCAGCTAAAGCTAGTTTGACTGACTAAATCGATTTACTGAGTTAATAAGCGAGTTGTTTTAGAAAAGGTCTAATGCATATTTCTCATCCATTCTGCATTACACTATTTCCCATGCCTCAAATGTCTTTTTTGCCATTCGTACATACCCAGATTCCTACTTCTGTGCTGTAGGGCTTGGCTGAACTACACCTGCCTTCAGTGAAACTTTTCTCCCCTGCACAATTGGAGATAATTTTAGTCTCCTCATGACTCCCACGGGGTTACCTCTATTGTGACAATTGATTATTTGGTGGCTTATGTTATTTTATTTTATTTGAAAAAGCCTTCCATTCCTCCATGCACGTCAAACAGTAAATGCTTTCTCTTCGTAAACCTGCATAACAATTTTCTGAACTCTTCTGCTCTGGGCAAGATTCATCAGTACACCAGGCAAACATAGTGAAAGAGGAGACAGTACTTGTGTTGTATCCAATTGGGTCTTGATAGCTAAGTGTGACTCTTAACCAAGGATTATGCAGTAGTTAAGGACACAGATTAAAGTTGTTTAGGGTGTGTCCCAAAGTGTCAGTGGCAGAATTTAAGTCTCTACTCTGGAAATTGTAGACCTGAGACAGACTACTTCCCTAAACGTCATTTCCTACATCTGAGAAAGATAATAGTATCTACCTTGTAGTAGACTGAATGATACCATTGCCCCCAAATGTCCACATTCTACTCTCCAGAACCTGTGAATGTCACCGTAAATGGCAGAAGGCACTTTGCCAGTGGGATGAAAGTAATGGTTCTCAGATGGGAAGATTCTCCTGGACTACCTGGACGGGCCCAAATATAACCACTGGTGTTCTCGTAAGAGAGAGGCAGAGGGAATTTTTACTCCAAAGAGAATGTGATGATGAAGTTGGGGTTGGATTGATGTGGCCAGAAGTGAAGGAATGCTGGCGAGGAAACAGATTCTCGCTTAGAGCCTCTAGAAGGAGGATGGATGGCCCTGTTGACTCCTGGTTCCAGCCCAGGAAAACTGGTTTTGGACCTCTGTCTTCCAGAACCATAAGAAAATAAGTGTGTTTTGTTAGAAGCAAGCACATTTGTAGTAATTTGTTACAGCAGCCATAGGGAACTAATGCCTACCTCATAGGAAGTATTCCTCCAATTAAAATGTGTGACTGGAAACACACCTAGTGGCATGTGTGACACACACTAGTTATGCTACCGTAGGTCGTTCTTGGAAACCGAAGCCTTGGTTTTGAGGGATCATCAAAACCAGTACAATGGTTGCCATGTTTCTCCTTGTTCAGCCTGGTGACCAACCCGGTAGAGAGAGCTCCATCCTTTCCCACAGGACACAACCTGTGGGTACATAGAGGGGAGCGGTTATGTCTCACTTAAGGCACCTTTTTCTTTTCCTTTCTACTTTTGTCTTCGTTAATCTTCATCCAACTGACCTTTCTAAATTTTATAGGAAACAAAACCATTTCTCAATGGATTCAGATACCACCCCAAGTTAATATTCCAACAAGTTCTTGTTCTTCCGGGTCTCAGCACCAGAAATTTCTGAGCCTAAATCTTCTCTAGTTTCTAGGATCACTCATTTTCTCATTTCTCCCTTCTCCTTTTAGTTCAGAGTCTTGTCAATTTAGTCCCTTCCCTAACCACAACGTATAATAAGGTGACACAGCAAAGTGATGGAAGTCTAGATGGTCTGGTTTTAATCGCGGGTTTTGCCTCCTACTAACTGTGTGGCATTAGGTAAGCTATTCAACGTCTCTGGGCCTCAGTTTCCCCCCAAAGAGTGAACATTATGAATATTCCCTACCACTAGGGTTGCCATCATGAGGAATAAGTGAGTTAATATTTGGTAAGCCCTTAGAATAGTACTTGTTCTAGTCTAAGCACTACAGTTGTGCTTGTTAATAATAATAAATGAAATTCCAAGCGTATAACTTACTCAATTTTCTGTCATAACTTTGAAGTGTTGGTCTATCTGTTGGCTCACGTTGCAGGTAAATGAGTTGAGGCATGGGTTGAGGCATTGCTACCACTAGGTGGCGTGTTCCCAGAACTTGGAACAGCAGTGTGAAATGGGTAGTGGTTCTACTTGGAGACAGGGCAGACTGCCAAATGACAGCCTGGGAAGGAGGTGTAGTGTCCATAGCCTTGGTGTTAGAGGTGCTGCCTGCTGAAGCACCAGTGCCAGCCTAAGCGGTAAATGGGACGCTGGGGTAAAGAGGAGCAAGATGGAAGATGACAGCCTGGGAAGGAGGTGTAGTGTCCATAGGTTCGGGGTCAGACGTGCTGACTGCGGAAGCACCGATGCCCGCCAGGGCCGTCAATGGGGTGCTGGGGAAAACAGGAGCAGAATGGAAGATGACAGCGTGTGAAGGAGGTGTGGTGTCCATAGGTTCGGGGTCTGCGGTGCTGCCTGCTGAAGCACCGATGCCCGCCACAACCGTCAATGGGGTGCTGGGGAAAACAGGAGCAGAATGGAAGATGACAGCGTGTGAAGGAGGTGTGGTGTCCATAGGTTCGGGGTCTGAGGTGCTGCCTGCTGAAGCAACATTGCCCGCCAAAGCCATAAATTGGGTGCTGGGGAAAACAGGAGCAGAATGGAAGATGGCAGCGTGAGAAGGAGGTGTGGTGTCCATAGGTTCGGGGTCAGACGTGCTGCCTGCTGAAGCCCCGATACCCGCCAAAGCCGTCAGTGGGGTGCTTGGGAAAACATGAGCAGAATGGAAGAGGACAGCCTGGGAAGGAGGTGTGGTGTCCATAGCTTCCATATTAGAGGTACTGCCTGCCTGATCTGAGAGCAGAGAGTGAAAGTGGGAGAGCTTCTTCCTAGATTGTAACTCCTCTGAATTTATAGCACTGGCTCAGCCTGGCTTTATGACATATCCATTGTACGTGTCACAGAGGAAGGGCGGGCGGGGCAGGGGGTGTGGCAGGGGTCACATGCAAGCCCAGCTGGTGGTTTAACCCCGGCCCAAAGGCAAAGGGCGGGGCCCCTTCTGGACTTTCTAGTGGCTGGGACTTCTCGCTGTGGGTGGCAGGTGTTTGGCACCAGATGGGCCACCCTGCGGAGACTGTTGGGGACTGTGGAAGCCTCCTCCAGAGCTCACCCTGCCTGGGGACTGGCTCTGCAGGCCCCTCAGCCCTGTGTATGTATCGGCCACGCCTTCTCCACCACGGGGCCCAGAGGCCAGAGCCTGCTCAGACCTGAGGGCAGGAGGCAGCCAGAGCTTACCAGGGTGTGGGCCACCTCGTCCGGAGACCTCCCCAGCTTCTCTGCGAGACCTAGAGACAGGATCACCTTCTCCAGGACTGCTCAGCTGCCAGCATCACCACGAGCCAGGTGGCCAAGGTTTCTGAGCAGGAGATGCAGGGCCCTGATCCGACTGGATGCTGCACCCCACGATGTCCCTTCCTGGCAGAGAGGTTCTTTCTTCTCTTCTTTTTTTGAAATTTGGTAAAACAACATTTAAACCTTGGCCTGTCCTTCAGAGTGTATAGATGGTAGTGCCTTAGCCGGGATTCGATCCAAGCCTGTGTGATTCCAGAGCTCATGTTCTGGACTGTGGTGCCTCCTTATCTTATATGCTTCATGTGTTACTTGTTTTTCTTTTTTTCTTGTAGTCCTTATGGTACTTAGCCCTAAGTGCCATACTTGTAACGAACAGCTACACTGCCCTGTCGGAGGTCTTCTTTTGTTCAACGCATGAATTGGTCATCCACCACACTGTGTTCTAATCTCAGAAGATACTGGTCAGGGACCACCAGTTGTCAGCATGGCACCATTCCATATTTCTGATGGAGGCTTAAGCCCGTATTTTCCCTTTGTCTAGTTTGAAGGATCCAGATAGGTAAAGATGATATTCTAGATACATCATGGGCTATCATGAAAGAAATTCACCAGTGAATTGTTCCGTATGGATTAGAAGCCAGCTTCTCTGGCCTTCCTGGAGTATATCCAGTAAGGCATCTCATTCATGTCTAGAAAGCAAATATATCATTTATTGCAACTTCAGCGTGGAGCGATGTATTGGTATAAAGTATGATCGACACAATTTGGTCATTGTGAGTATGCCAGCTGGGTCCACTCTTACTACAAATATGTAACCCTAGAGATTCTTATGCCCAAGAGAGGAGATGTACTCTTGGCTGTCTAGGACAAGGGAAGCATGTGTTGTTATTCAGGAGCTGGAAGCTTCTGCATGACAGGTAGGAATTGAACAATCCTGGTCTTCTCATCACTTGACCTTGCTCAAAACTTGTTTCTTTGGCTTGCTTCATTAGAGTGTTTTCTCCCTCCTGGGGCTGACATTGTCTGTTATGTATCACGCATGTGACATGTAGAAGTTTCAGAATCCAAAATCATATAGATCAGTAAAAATGTATATATATATATATATTTATATATATTTATATGTATATATTTGAAAACGTATTGGAACTCACACAGGACATAATTCCTATATTCGAAAATCGGTTTGACCCTCTGCTCATGAGATTCTTTTTATGGTATGTCCCAGCAAATCTGGGCTTCCATCCCCAATAAATTTTGGGGTTGGAGGACACAAAAGCTTTTGCTCAGACCTAAATTCTGTCTGAAAATAAGGGAAATATTATAAGCCCGTTGTAACCTCTCCAAGAGCAGAAAAGATTTACAGCTGTGGCATTGAGCCATAATTCCTCGGTCTCATTTGAGAAGAGTTCAGTTAGAAACAGTGTCTTGATATTTGTTTCTTTTGTTTCTTCCCTCTTTTCTTGTCTTGCTTACCAACTATCCATTGTACTTCATGAGTTAGTATGGCAGCAGGCTGAGTGTTCCCTGGAGCTCATTAAATGAACTGTTTTTCCTTAAATGACGTTTGCCTCCTCGTTTTCAGCCCCTCTTCTTTCCTGTGCCCTTTACTGTAACCAGAGCTCAGCAAAAGCTGAGTGGCTTTGTGCAGACCTTACTTAGGGTCAGCCTTTTTTTCTTCATTCTTTTATTCACGGCTCCTCCGTTTCATTGTTTGCCTTCTCGAAATGTGTTGAAATCGTTCTGTGGTTGATGTCTTCCAAAATATCTTGGCTTTTATTGGTTGATTAATTTTGGTTTTTCTACAGTTTTATTTAGATATGGTTTCAGGAGGAACAGAAAGTAAATATATTTCCTAGTCTGCCATCTTGAACTGAAAATCCCTGTGGATTTTAGCATCCAACGTTTTCCATGGGAAAACACCCAACCATGGCATTAATAGATGTAATACTCAAGGTTTCAGCTTTTCTTGAGCAATCCCTAAGGATTTAATATGTGGTCATTTCTAATGGGGAAATAATAACTATCTCATGACGTTGATTTGAGGATTAAATTAGATAATGAGCACGAAAATGGTTTGTAAGATTTAAAAATCTGTAAAAATGTTTTCTGTTATTATTTGATTTGTTGCTATTTCAACTTCACTTGACAGTTGTTTATGACCTTGCCTATGTGAGAAAATGCCCTCTGGGTTACTTTTTTGAAAGCCAGAATGTATTTTTCAATAGCTCAATGGAACTGGCATCATTTGTGAAGGTTCAGGGAGAAGGGGTAAAGGTTTCTTGACACCTATCACTTTACAGTGTTTTCAGGAACTAACTGACTCATGTATTCCTCTTCCAAATTTTGTTGAGGACCTCCTACCAGCCACATGCTTTACATCAGGTGTTGGAAAGCATTTTCTGGATTTTAAATATCTTAGGCTTTGTGGACCATATACAGTTTCTGTAGCTTCTCCTCCTCTTTCTTCTTCAACAAGCTTTCTGCACGTGAGAACCATTATTAGCTCACAGTCCCACAGATCCAGGCTGAGAGCCTGATGTGAGTTGTGGCCATTATTTGCCAATTCCTGCTCTGCGTCTTCACTGAGGAGGGGGACCATGTTTGAGTCATCACTTCTTTGAATCAACTGTTGGTCTTCTGGGGCTCGTCCTTGCTCTCCTACAGTCTCTAATCAACGTGGCATCCAGAGAGATCTTGTTAAAACATAAGTCAGATCATGTCAGTCAAATTTCTTCAGTGGCTTCTTCACAGAAAATGCAAAGTCCTCAGAGTGCCTCCACAGACCTAGAAATCTGGGCCTCTGTTTCCTCTCTGACTGTTTCCTTCTCCTCTCCAATTTGCTCGCTCTGTTTTCCACACGCTGACATCCTTTCTGCTCCTTGGATACTCCAAGCCTACTCTTGCCTCATTGACTTTCTGCCGCAGGCCAGCCACAGAAAGAGGATTTCACCACCCAGGGTCAGAAGGGAAGGGGTGCAAGGAACTGAAGTAGCACCGACGAATGGGGTCAGAAGCCCATGGGGTCAGAAGGCTGCAATGAGAAGCCTACTCACCGCAAGAAAGAATAGACCCCCGCTCGCTGAAACAAGAGAAAGCTCGCATGCATCAATGAAGACCCAATGCAGCCAAAAATAAATAAATAAAAAATAAAGTATAGAATCTTAAAACAAATCTATAAAGATTATTACAAGAACAGAATCACAGGCCTGTTTCTCCTTTGAACATGCATGCAAAATGTGTAAAGAGAAGCACAAACTATATCCATGGTATGTAAAACAATCATATATCAGAATCAAAGTAGCTTTATTCTGGCAATGCAAGGTTGCTTTAATGTCCAAACATGAAACTGATCCCAGGAATGAATTAGAGTGGGAAAAATGTCATTTAAAGCTGAAATCTTGGGGCTTCCCAGGTGGTCCAGTGTTTAGAACATGGCGCTTTCACTGCTGGGGCCCTGGGGTCCAATCCCAGGTCAGGGAACTAATATCCTGCAAGACATGAGGCAGGGCCCCGAAAAAAAAAAAGGAAAGAAAGAAGTCTTAACCAGGAGAAGCACGAGATCGAATAAACATAACAGATAACACCTTACGAAAAGTAGGTGAAGATTATGGAATATTCTAAAATTTAAAAGAGAAAGAAACATTTAAAGATTCAAAAGGATGTGACAAATATTGTACATAGGCAAAAATAAAATGAAATAAAATATACAAATGATGGGAGCCCAAAATTCCAGATGCCCAAGTCCTGTCTCTGAAGATTCTCATTCAATGGGTTCAGGATTTCCTCTATATTTATAAACCTACAGGTGATTCTGGTACGATTCACAGACACAATGTAAAGCTTCTCTTTTACAGGAAAGAATACCAGATTATTTTGTTATCTTATAGTTATACTAACAGGTTGTACTATTGACGGATAAATCTGCTGTCAAAATGCACCCCCACTAGGGATCAAAAAGGAACTAGTAGTCTCTACTGCTACTTGGTGGCAGCATGCATGTATTGCAAGGGCAATTATTGTAGGAATCCAAATTAGTGGAACATTTTAGAACTGGAAGACTACATACAGATCATCTAGTCAAGCTTCCAACTATTATAGTTGTGAAAACTAAGGCCCATATAAATGAAATGATTTATCTCCAAAGAGCATTAGTGAAAGTATGAAATAAAAAATACCTCTGAACTTTTAATTTCGTGCTGTTTTTATTAATCTCAAGTATTAGCTTAAACTTCAGTGTGACAGATTTGGGATTGAATCCTTGCTCACCTTTAATGATTGCGTGCCTTTTAGTAAGTTACTAAAACACTTTTTTTTTTGAAATAGACGTATTTATTTATTTATCTTTGGCTGCCTAGGCTCTTCGTTGCTGTGCGCGGGCTTGCTCTAGTTGCGGTGAGCGGGGGCTACTCTTTGTTGCAGTATGCGGGCTTCCCATTGTGGTGGCTTCTCGTTGTTGCTGAGCACAGGGTCTAGGTGCATGGGCTTCAGTAGTTGTGGTTCACGGGCTCTAGCACGCAGGCTCTGTAGTTGTGGCACATGGTCTTAGCTTCTCCGTGGCATGTGGGATCTTCCCGGTCCAGGGCTCAAACGTGTGTCCCGTGCACTGGCAGGTAGATCCTTAACCACTGCGCCAACAGGGAAGCCCTACTAATACACTTTTAACTTTGCTTTTCACACGTATGTAACCTGGTGAGGCTTGACTGATATAGAACATGAGATAACCTAGCACTGTTCTTGACACATATATGTAGTTAAAATTTTTTGGCTCTCATCCCTCTTAAACAGCCTCTATCCTCTTAATAATGAATGTGTCTCTCAGCTAGCAGAGCACCCCAGGGCTGACCACATTCTGGCAAGAGATATAGGATTCTTTTTCTTACTGGGGGTTCTTTATACCTGGTATTTGAAATGCACTTAAACATGAACAACTCTTGTTTATACTGTATTAATGGATTTGATGGATGAATTTTAGAAAGTAATATTCAGGAATTGAGCTGCCTTACTCTCAAGAAATATAATTCAATAGTGGTGGCTAGAACGATAAACAGTGTTTGGACAGGGAGTCCATATAGGATGTGAACTTCCTGTACTCCCATTCATCTGTTAAGAATAAATAGAATCCCTTCAAAATGTGTTTTGAAGGGCAGTTATTTCTTTCTGCCTCATTTAAGTTATCTGCAAGAAAAAGACAATCTCCTGAATCCTTGTTTAATAGGCTTTTAATATAGAGCAGATAATTTTTTGCAACCTTTCCCAGACTTTTCATTATCCAATTGGCTGAGGCTTCTCAACGATTATCATTTCACAATATCTCCATCTTCAGCTTCTTTCAATGAGTTGGCCTAATAGATGTGCCATTAAAACAGAACTTCACTCTCAACGTATTTTTAATTTTTTATTCAAAAAGTATGAAGTGTTCAGCCATAACAGTGAGTGGATTTCTGATACATGCTACATGATGGATGCAACTAAGTGAAAGAAGTCAGGCATGAAAGGCTACATATTGCATGGTTCCATTTATATGAAATGTCCAGCAGTGGCACATCCATACACACAGAAAAGATTATACATTAGTGGTTGCCAGGGGTTTGGAAGAGAGGGAAATAGGGAATGACTCCTTAAAATGGGTGTAGGTTTCCTCTTGGTTGGTGAAAATGTTTTGCAGCTAGGCAGTGGTGATAGTTGCACAACATTGTGACAGTAGTAAATTCCACTGAATGGTACAGTGAATTGTAAAATGACTCAAATGGTGGATTTTGTGTTATGTTCATTTTACTACAATAAAAAGGGGAAAGAATTAGAGAAAGACTGAGAGTTTGGGAAACTAAGGTGAACTGGTCAAGAAAAAGATAGCTCTATTGTTCAGTTTTCTCTCAGCTCTCCCAGTGCATTAATCCTCAGCAATATGTAGCCTGAACTTGTAGATGATACTCATTCAACACAGTCCAGGGAAAAGTAAATAATAAAGTAAAACCCAACTCTTCTTGTTTAGCACATGTATGAAAGGTTAACTTGCTGCTCAGCCACGTGGACATTCATGAAGACGTTTCACTTTAGGTGTCCTCTACTTCAGTACTTTACTCACTTTAGCTCATTCACACATGTAGGCAACAGCATTCCTTAATTCGATGGAATCTGCAGCACTGGTTGTGATCGGTCTCATGAAAAGAAAAGGAAAGGTGGCACAGAAGCCAAGGGAAGAGATTTTCAAGGCAGAGACGTTGTTTAAGATCTAACTCGGCTTGGCGGTCACAAAGGTAAGGATTGAGGAGTAGTCCCTTGGACTTGTCAACGGAGAGATCAGTTTCACGGGAGTAGTGGGGCAGAAACCAGATCGCAGTGTAGATGGGAGGGGAGAAATGGGGGGCAAGTCAAGAAATTGATGGCAAAGGGAAAGAAGGGAGGAGTGGATAGGAGGACAACAAAATGGAATGGAGGAGAGCATTTCCTTGTGGCTCTTTAACATGGCTGTGAGGGGCCAACAGAGAAGGAGAGCGTGAAGATGTAGGAAGAGGGGGTGGCGTCCCGAGCCCAAGGAGGACTGGCCCCTGTCTTCAGCTCCCACCAGCTGGATGTTCCCTTCCTCTAGCTTTCCACGTAGGCTGTGGAAGTTGCCCCTTGCCTCCTTGGATCAGCTGCCCTTGATTCGTTCGTCCTTTTCTTATTTCTCAGCACATCTGGGTCATACGTTATGTGAAGACAAACAAGTCACCACTGATGCTTAATTTTCTTGAAAAATCCCCCAGGCAGGTACCATTTTGGAGAACTACATATTGTGACTCAGAAAGCCAAAGTAGCCCATTTTTCCTCTCTCATTGGGAGAGATTGCTGTTTCTTGTAGGACCTGATGAAGAGGGTGACTTGCACTTAGGAATAACGTTGCTTGAAAAGTGCAAAAGGTGAGGTAGTTTGGCTATGAGGGGCCTCTAAGGCCTGAGACTTCCTGAGAGATGGCAGACTCACAGCTACCGTTTCCCTCTGACCCTGGGCTATGCGCTCATCAAATGAGATGGTAAATAAAGTCACGGAGGTGGTTTAAAGGATAATTTTGTTCTCTCTTTTTCACTCAGAGAATTAGAATGGAATTTGCATACAACATATGGATGAAATATCTATACGAAGGGGCTTGACCATATCCTCATGGTTCCACTTCCCTTTTCTACATCTGGCCCCTTTAGCTCTGCAGACTTAACGCCACACCATCAGTCCACCCAGTCGGTCCGCTGAATGTCTCTTCCTCCTTCGCATCTGGTCATTGTCGTCACCTTGTTCTCCACTACCGCCTCCTGCAGTAGCTGCTAGGTCCAGAGCGGTTGGTTCACTGTGAGCAAGTAACTGTCAGCTCCATGGATGGGTGGAAGTGACTTGGCAGCCGGGATGCGCCCACCCTGAGTTCATTATACCAATGAGGGTCAAGGAGAATGGGGATGCAGCTGGTCTGCAGAGCCTCGGCAGTTCTGAGACCCATGCTCCTGGATCCACACGTTACTCCATACCCAGCCTTGCCTTTCTCTTTGCTCTCTCTTGACTCCATCCAGGTTTCTGCTCTCCTTGTCCCTTTGGGGAGGGAGGCCAGTACCAGCCCAGGTGTAGTCTGCCAAAGCTTCCTACTTCCAAGCATTACGTAGGCTTGTATACCCACATGTTTGGGTTGCCCTGGCATTCGTGCCAACAAGTTGAGTGGTTTATGCCCTAGGCTCTCTTTTCTGGCAAGAATGTGCCTAAAAATCTCCACCTCTGCTTTGATGGCCCCGAAACATTCCCAGTCAGTGTTGCTGAGGGGACACTTGGTGACAGTGTTGTCTTTCGAAACGAGTAGGTCCGTTACCAACAATGCTTTGCTCCCCATACATTATTTATAAGGTTTCCCTGTTTGTATGTGCCAACTATTTGTGTGTATATTGTGAGAAATACATTGTACAGGCCTCTTTTTATTTCTTCCACACACCCTAGAGATGTCCTAGAGGCAGTAAGTGTGTCCAACTTTTTGAGAAATTGCAACAATCAAGACTTACCTGTATGAAATGCTGTTAATGATGTGAATTCCCGCGACAGTACTTTTCATCTGACACACTTAGGGACTGTTAACAGGTTAAAAGTAGTAAAAGACGCGGATAGAGAGTATTTTCATTATCTTGTGCTCTGAAATTTTGGATTTTCATTGGTTTGAATGGGCCTGAAAATGTATTTTTGTTAGTAGGGACATAGAACCCTCTAGCGGTATCCTTAATAAAGCAAGGTGGGTTGTAAGCAATCATCTGATGGAGGGTAAATGTACCACACTCCAGTTTAAGAGAAATACAATATAAAAAGTCTTACCATGGAAGAAAATCTTTATATGATCTTTTGTAAAAAAAGAAAAAAGCTTCAAGAAACATAAAGACACGACACCATATTCAGATTAAAGTCAGTGACTTGTAAGCAAGGCAAAGCAAAGACAGTCTGATTAAGGCCGTTGCATTGTTCTGGCAGTTTTTAGGTCTCACCCATTTCTGTGGCCTTTTTAGAACCTAAGCTTCTAGGACACAGAGAACTTCATCTTGACGTAGGGCTGAGCAAATGCACGGAGCATTTCTCAATAAGTAGGCATTAAATTCTAAGTCAAGAAGGGGCCTTGAGATGCCCTCTCTATACTCCTTGGTAGAACTGTTTTAACCAGCCCCCCAAAACAGATTTTTTCCTTTAAATCTCAAAATTCAGAGATTCCACAATCAGAACTTACTTCTCATATTGCCTTGCGGTCTGCTGTGGGCATCTGTCAAATGGTGTGAACTCTGCGTGGGGAGCCTGGCCTACCCTCCAGGCCCACGGTTTGGGCTGCGGTGGTGCCATGCTGTGCTCAGGGGTTTTCTTTTGTGGAAGTCTGGGCTCCAGTGAGCCTTCGTCATGTTGTTTTATGGAACTTTGGGTGCTAGACCACTCTGACCTTCAGTCTCATTTGCAGGTTCTGGGGAGGATGAAATGAGCTCATGTGATATCCAGGTGACTGAGGCAGAGTCGGCTCGGGATGAATCTTTGCTTCGTTTTCATTAGCTGTGGAGAAGACGATGACAGCTTGGTGCCTCTCCAACTTTAATACGGGTATGCCTCTCTTGTGGATCTTGTTAAATGCAGGCTGGTATTCAGTAGTTCTGGGTGGGGCCTGGATTCTGTGCTTCTAACAAGCTCCTAGGTGACGGTGACGCTGAGGGCAAGGGTTTGGCACCTGTGTTTCTCCCTTTCCGGAAGAGCAGGATGTCTGCCCCGCCCCCACCCCGAGAAGAGAAAACATCCGCAACGTGACTATGAGGAACCAGCATCCCTCACAGGCAAGGGACCTGTACCACTGCTCCCAACCATTCTGTCTGAGGCGCAGCAAGCCAAAACACTGAGATGCTGAGGTTTGCAGCAAAGAGGAGGTTTATTCACAGGGCAGCCAAGCGAGGACGTGATGTGACAATAGGTCTCAGATCCGCCTCCCCAAAGGCAAGGGGCTTTGGGTATCTGTGGGATAAAGAATAAAGAAGCAGGGCAGTATGAGGCATGGGGAACATGAGGAAAGGTGATTGGGAAAAGGTGTGCTCATCATTGTTCTGAGCTGGCGTAACTAGGCTACAGGGCTCAGCACATTCTCAGGCTGGAGATTTCGGCCCTCTGATGGCAGGAGGTCAAAAGGCACTTGCCCAGGTGGAAGATCAGTGGTCGTCTCCACTCTAAACCAGCTCAGCCTAACCAGGCACAGCTGATTCCAAGTTCCCGGACGATCACGGGACAAACATCTTATTGCTTATGCTACATGCTACTTGGAGGACGTGCAGGTGTTCAACCTACCTTGATGAGTGAAGACGGGATTTGACTAATCATGACACATTGTTTCACCTCCAGGCGAGCAGAAGAGAGCTGTAGGCTGAGTCTGGCTCCTGGCTCCTGGTATTGGAGGCAGGTGGTTTAAAAACGGGCTCTCCCACCCTCTGTGTGATATTAGGTAGATAGACTATTGAACCTTCCTGTGCCTGTTTCTCCACAAGCAGCATGGGGACACCCAGAGTCCCTCTCTTGGGGGCTGTTATGAGGGTTCAGTGAGATATAGATGCATGCACAGGCACACGGGAGACATCCACTGTGTGTTCCCTTCGTGCTTATTTTTATTAGGACACCAGTATTGTTAGAAGATTTCTGGTTTGGACAACGAATTACATAGGTGGTCATTGCTATAGTTTATGCAACAGCAATTCACATTGCCATTTGCAAAAAAGTAGTTGGTTGTCCAATGGGGATTATAAACATCCGTTTAACATGAGCTACTGAACAGATAGTTGACACAGTAACTCCTTTATTTAAAATCAATTCTCTTTGTTTTCTTAAGCAATTGTTAACCCCCAATTTCGTGAGTACTCCCAAGTAAGTCACTTGAAAATCATCTAGAGCAATGTATTTCACTTAGCAAGCCTAAAGCTATAGTTCAACCATTTTATTTACTGTTCTATGACAAAAATTACTCTAAACAGCTATCCCCTGGATAAGTAATCAGCTAAAGCTAGTTTGACTGACTAAATCGATTTACTGAGTTAATAAGCGAGTTGTTTTAGAAAAGGTCTAATGCATATTTCTCATCCATTCTGCATTACACTATTTCCCATGCCTCAAATGTCTTTTTTGCCATTCGTACATACCCAGATTCCTACTTCTGTGCGGTAGGGCTTGGCTGAACTACACCTGCCTTCAGTGAAACTTTTCTCCCCTGCACAATTGGAGATAATTTTAGTCTCCTCATGACTCCCACGGGGTTACCTCTATTGTGACAATTGATTATTTGGTGGCTTATGTTATTTTATTTTATTTGAAAAAGCCTTCCATTCCTCCGTGCACGTCAAACAGTAAATGCTTTCTCTTCGTAAACCTGCATAACAATTTTCTGAACTCTTCTGCTCTGGGCAAGATTCATCAGTACACCAGGCAAACATAGTGAAAGAGGAGACAGTACTTGTGTTGTATCCAATTGGGTCTTGATAGCTAAGTGTGACTCTTAACCAAGGATTATGCAGTAGTTAAGGACACAGATTAAAGTTGTTTAGGGTGTGTCCCAAAGTGTCAGTGGCAGAATTTAAGTCTCTACTCTGGAAATTGTAGACCTGAGACAGACTACTTCCCTAAACGTCATTTCCTACATCTGAGAAAGATAATAGTATCTACCTTGTAGTAGACTGAATGATACCATTGCCCCCAAATGTCCACATTCTACTCTCCAGAACCTGTGAATGTCACCGTAAATGGCAGAAGGCACTTTGCCAGTGGGATGAAAGTAATGGTTCTCAGATGGGAAGATTCTCCTGGACTACCTGGACGGGCCCAAATATAACCACTGGTGTTCTCGTAAGAGAGAGGCAGAGGGAAGTTTTACTCCAAAGAGAATGTGATGATGAAGTTGGGGTTGGATTGATGTGGCCAGAAGTGAAGGAATGCTGGCGAGGAAACAGATTCTCGCTTAGAGCCTCTAGAAGGAGGATGGATGGCCCTGTTGACTCCTGGTTCCAGCCCAGGGAAACTGGTTTTGGACCTCTGTCTTCCAGAACCATAAGAAAATAAGTGTGTTTTGTTAGAAGCAAGCACATTTGTAGTAATTTGTTACAGCAGCCATAGGGAACTAATGCCTACCTCATAGGAAGTATTCCTCCAATTAAAATGTGTGACTGGAAACACACCTAGTGGCATGTGTGACACACACTAGTTATGCTACCGTAGGTCGTTCTTGGAAACCGAAGCCTTGGTTTTGAGGGATCATCAAAACCAGTACAATGGTTGCCATGTTTCTCCTTGTTCAGCCTGGTGACCAACCCGGTAGAGAGAGCTCCATCCTTTCCCACAGGACACAACCTGTGGGTACATAGAGGGGAGCGGTTATGTCTCACTTAAGGCACCTTTTTCTTTTCCTTTCTAATTTTGTCTTCGTTAATCTTCATCCAACTGACCTTTCTAAATTTTATAGGAAACAAAACCATTTCTCAATGGATTCAGATACCACCCCAAGTTAATATTCCAACAAGTTCTTGTTCTTCCGGGTCTCAGCACCAGAAATTTCTGAGCCAAAATCTTCTCTAGTTTCTAGGATCACTCATTTTCTCATTTCTCCCTTCTCCTTTTAGTTCAGAGTCTTGTCAATTTAGTCCCTTCCCTAACCACAACGTATAATAAGGTGACACAGCAAAGTGATGGAAGTCTAGATGGTCTGGTTTTAATCGCGGGTTTTGCCTCCTACTAACTGTGTGGCATTAGGTAAGCTATTCAACGTCTCTGGGCCTCAGTTTCCCCCCAAAGAGTGAACATTATGAATATTCCCTACCACTAGGGTTGCCATCATGAGGAATAAGTGAGTTAATATTTGGTAAGCCCTTAGAATAGTACTTGTTCTAGTCTAAGCACTACAGTTGTGCTTGTTAATAATAATAAATGAAATTCCAAGCGTATAACTTACTCAATTTTCTGTCATAACTTTGAAGTGTTGGTCTATCTGTTGGCTCACGTTGCAGGTAAATGAGTCGAGGCATGGGCTGAGGCATTGCTACCACTAGGTGGCGTGTTCCCAGAACTTGGAACAGCAGTGTGAAATGGGTAGTGGTTCTACTTGGAGACAGGGCAGACTGCCAAATGACAGCCTGGGAAGGAGGTGTAGTGTCCATAGCCTTGGTGTTAGAGGTGCTGCCTGCTGAAGCACCAGTGCCAGCCTAAGCGTTAAATGGGGCGCTGGGGTAAAGAGGAGCAAGATGGAAGATGACAGCCTGGGAAGGAGGTGTAGTGTCCATAGGTTCGGGGTCAGACGTGCTGACTGCGGAAGCACCGATGCCCGCCAGGGCCGTCAATGGGGTGCTGGGGAAAACAGGAGCAGAATGGAAGATGACAGCGTGTGAAGGAGGTGTGGTGTCCATAGGTTTGGGGTCTGCGGTGCTGCCTGCTGAAGCACCGATGCCCGCCACAGCCGTCAATGGGGTGCTGGGGAAAACAGGAGCAGAATGGAAGATGATAGCGTGTGAAGGAGGTGTGGTGTCCATAGGTTCGGGGTCTGTGGTGCTGCCTGCTGAAGCACCGATGCCCGCCACAACCGTCAATGGGGTGCTGGGGAAAACAGGAGCAGAATGGAAGATGACAGCGTGTGAAGGAGGTGTGGTGTCCATAGGTTCGGGGTGTGAGGTGCTGCCTGCTGAAGCAACATTGCCCGCCAAAGCCATAAATTGGGTGCTGGGGAAAACAGGAGCAGAATGGAAGATGGCAGCGTGAGAAGGAGGTGTGGTGTCCATAGGTTCGGGGTCAGACGTGCTGCCTGCTGAAGCCCCGATACCCGCCATAGCCGTCAGTGGGGTGCTTGGGAAAACATGAGCAGAATGGAAGAGGACAGCCTGGGAAGGAGGTGTGGTGTCCATAGCTTCCATATTAGAGGTACTGCCTGCCTGATCTGAGAGCAGAGAGTGAAAGTGGGAGAGCTTCTTCCTAGATTGTAACTCCTCTGAATTTATAGCACTGGCTCAGCCTGGCTTTATGACATATCCTTTGTACGTGTCACAGAGGAAAGGCGGGCCGGGCAGGGGGTGTGGCAGGGGTCACATGCAAGCCCAGCTGGTGGTTTAACCCCGGCCCAAAGGCAAAGGGCGGGGCCCCTTCTGGACTTTCTAGTGGCTGGGACTTCTCGCTGTGGGTGGCAGGTGTTTGGCACCAGATGGGCCACCCTGCGGAGACTGTTGGGGACTGTGGAAGCCTCCTCCAGAGCTCACCCTGCCTGGGGACTGGCTCTGCAGGCCCCTCAGCCCTGTGTATGTATCGGCCACGCCTTCTCCACCACGGGGCCCAGAGGCCAGAGCCTGCTCAGACCTGAGGGCAGGAGGCAGCCAGAGCTTACCAGGGTGTGGGCCACCTCGTCTGGAGACCTCCCCAGCTTCTCTGCGAGACCTAGAGACAGGATCACCTTCTCCAGGACTGCTCAGCTGCCAGCATCACCACGAGCCATGTGGCCAAGGTTTCTGAGCAGGAGATGCAGGGCCCTGATCCGACTGGATGCTGCACCCCACGATGTCCCTTCCTGGCAGAGAGGTTCTTTCTTCACTTCTTTTTTGAAATTTGGTAAAACAACATTTAAACCTTGGCCTGTCCTTCAGGGTGTATAGATGGTAGTGCCTTAGCCGGGATTCGATCCAAGCCTGTGTGATTCCAGAGCTCATGTTCTGGACTGTGGTGCCTCCTTATCTTATATGCTTCATGTGTTACTTGTTTTTCTTTTTTTCTTGTAGTCCTTATGGTACTTAGCCCTAAGTGCCATACTTGTAACGAACAGCTACACTGCCCTGTCGGAGGTCTTCTTTTGTTCAACGCATGAATTGGTCATCCACCACACTGTGTTCTAATCTCAGAAGATACTGGTCAGGGACCACCAGTTGTCAGCATGGCACCATTCCATATTTCAGATGGAGGCTTAAGCCCGTATTTTCCCTTTGTCTAGTTTGAAGGATCCAGATATGTAAAGATGATATTCTAGATACATCATGGGCTATCATGAAAGAAATTCACCAGTGAATTGTTCCGTATGGATTAGAAGCCAGCTTCTCTGGCCTTCCTGGAGTATATCCAGTAAGGCATCTCATTCATGTCTAGAAAGCAAATATATCATTTATTGCAACTTCAGCGTGGAGCGATGTATTGGTATAAAGTATGATCGACACAATTTGGTCATTGTGAGTATGCCAGCTGGGTCCACTCTTACTACAAATATGTAACCCTAGAGATTCTTATGCCCAAGAGAGGAGACGTACTCTTGGCTGTCTAGGACAAGGGAAGCATGTGTTGTTATTCAGGAGCTGGAAGCTTCTGCATGACAGGTAGGAATTGAACAATCCTGGTCTTCTCATCACTTGACCTTGCTCAAAACTTGTTTCTTTGGCTTGCTTCATTAGAGTGTTTTCTCCCTCCTGGGGCTGACATTGTCTGTTATGTATCACGCATGTGACATGTAGAAGTTTCAGAATCCAAAATCATATAGATCAGTAAAAATGTATATATATATATATTTATATATATTTATATGTATATATTTGAAAACGTATTGGAACTCACACAGGACATAATTCCTATATTCGAAAATCGGTTTGACCCTCTGCTCATGAGATTCTTTTTATGGTATGTCCCAGCAAATCTGGGCTTCCATCCCCAATAAATTTTGGGGTTGGAGGACACAAAAGCTTTTGCTCAGACCTAAATTCTGTCTGAAAATAAGGGAAATATTATAAGCCCGTTGTAACCTCTCCAAGAGCAGAAAAGATTTACAGCTGTGGCATTGAGCCATAATTCCTCGGTCTCATTTGAGAAGAGTTCAGTTAGAAGCAGTGTCTTGATTTTTGTTTCTTTTGTTTCTTCCCTCTTTTCTTGTCTTGCTTACCAACTATCCATTGTACTTCATGAGTTAGTATGGCAGCAGGCTGAGTGTTCCCTGGAGCTCATTAAATGAACTGTTTTTCCTTAAATGACGTTTGCCTCCTCGTTTTCAGCCCCTCTTCTTTCCTGTGCCCTTTACTGTAACCAGAGCTCAGCAAAAGCTGAGTGGCTTTGTGCAGACCTTACTTAGGGTCAGCCTTTTTTTCTTCATTCTTTTATTCACGGCTCCTCCGTTTCATTGTTTGCCTTCTCGAAATGTGTTGAAATCGTTCTGTGGTTGATGTCTTCCAAAATATCTTGGCTTTTATTGGTTGATTAATTTTGGTATTTCTACAGTTTTATTTAGATATGGTTTCAGGAGGAACAGAAAGTAAATATATTTCCTAGTCTGCCATCTTGAACTGAAAATCCCTGTGGATTTTAGCATCCAACGTTTTCCATGGGAAAACACCCAACCATGGCATTAATAGATGTAATACTCAAGGTTTCAGCTTTTCTTGAGCAATCCCTAAGGATTTAATATGTGGTCATTTCTAATGGGGAAATAATAACTATCTCATGACGTTGATTTGAGGATTAAATTAGATAATGAGCACGAAAATGGTTTGTAAGATTTAAAAATCTGTAAAAATGTTTTCTGTTATTATTTGATTTGTTGCTATTTCAACTTCACTTGACAGTTGTTTATGACCTTGCCTATGTGAGAAAATGCCCTCTGGGTTACTTTTTTGAAAGCCAGAATGTATTTTTCAATAGCTCAATGGAACTGGCATCATTTGTGAAGGTTCAGGGAGAAGGGGTAAAGGTTTCTTGACACCTATCACTTTACAGTGTTTTCAGGAACTAACTGACTCATGTATTCCTCTTCCAAATTTTGTTGAGGACCTCCTACCAGCCACATGCTTTACATCAGGTGTTGGAAAGCATTTTCTGGATTTTAAATATCTTAGGCTTTGTGGACCATATACAGTTTCTGTAGCTTCTCCTCCTCTTTCTTCTTCAACAAGCTTTCTGCACGTGAGAACCATTATTAGCTCACAGTCCCACAGATCCCAGCTGAGAGCCTGATGTGAGTTGTGGCCATTATTTGCCAATTCCTGCTCTGCGTCTTCACTGAGGAGGGGGACCATGTTTGAGTCATCACTTCTTTGAATCAACTGTTGGTCTTCTGGGGCTCGTCCTTGCTCTCCTACAGTCTCTAATCAACGTGGCATCCAGAGAGATCTTGTTAAAACATAAGTCAGATCATGTCAGTCAAATTTCTTCAGTGGCTTCTTCACAGAAAATGCAAAGTCCTCAGAGTGCCTCCACAGACCTAGAAATCTGGGCCTCTGTTTCCTCTCTGACTGTTTCCTTCTCCTCTCCAATTTGCTCGCTCTGTTTTCCACACGCTGACATCCTTTCTGCTCCTTGGATACTCCAAGCCTACTCTTGCCTCATTGACTTTCTGCCGCAGGCCAGCCACAGAAAGAGGATTTCACCGCCCAGGGTCAGAAGGGAAGGGGTGCAAGGAACTGAAGTAGCACCGACGAATGGGGTCAGAAGCCCATGGGGTCAGAAGGCTGCAATGAGAAGCCTACTCACCGCAAGAAAGAATAGACCCCCGCTCGCTGAAACAAGAGAAAGCTCGCATGCATCAATGAAGACCCAATGCAGCCAAAAATAAATAAATAAAAAATAAAGTATAGAATCTTAAAACAAATCTATAAAGATTATTACAAGAACAGAATCACAGGCCTGTTTCTCCTTTGAACATGCATGCAAAATGTGTAAAGAGAAGCACAAACTATATCCATGGTATGTAAAACAATCATATATCAGAATCAAAGTAGCTTTATTCTGGCAATGCAAGGTTGCTTTAATGTCCAAACATGAAACTGATCCCAGGAATGAATTAGAGTGGGAAAAATGTCATTTAAAGCTGAAATCTTGGGGCTTCCCAGGTGGTCCAGTGTTTAGAACATGGCGCTTTCACTGCTGGGGCCCTGGGGTCCAATCCCAGGTCAGGGAACTAATATCCTGCAAGACATGAGGCAGGGCCCCGAAAAAAAAAAAGGAAAGAAAGAAGTCTTAACCAGGAGAAGCACGAGATCGAATAAACATAACAGATAACACCTTACGAAAAGTAGGTGAAGATTATGGAATATTCTAAAATTTAAAAGAGAAAGAAACATTTAAAGATTCAAAAGGATGTGACAAATATTGTACATAGGCAAAAATAAAATGAAATAAAATATACAAATGATGGGAGCCCAAAATTCCAGATGCCCAAGTCCTGTCTCTGAAGATTCTCATTCAATGGGTTCAGGATTTCCTCTATATTTATAAACCTACAGGTGATTCTGGTACGATTCACAGACACAATGTAAAGCTTCTCTTTTTACAGGAAAGAATACCAGATTATTTTGTTATCTTATAGTTATACTAACAGGTTGTACTATTGACGGATAAGTCTGCTGTCAAAATGCACCCCCACTAGGGATCAAAAAGGAACTAGTAGTCTCTACTGCTACTTGGTGGCAGCATGCATGTATTGCAAGGGCAATTATTGTAGGAATCCAAATTAGTGGAACATTTTAGAATTGGAAGACTACATACAGATCATCTAGTCAAGCTTCCAACTATTATAGTTGTGAAAACTAAGGCCCATATAAATGAAATGATTTATCTCCAAAGAGCATTAGTGAAAGTATGAAATAAAAAATACCTCTGAACTTTTAATTTCGTGCTGTTTTTATTAATCTCAAGTATTAGCTTAAACTTCAGTGTGACAGATTTGGGATTGAATCCTTGCTCACGTTTACTGATTGCGTGCCTTTTAGTAAGTTACTAAAACACTTTTTTTGGAAATAGACGTATGTATTTATTTATCTTTGGCTGCCTAGGCTCTTCGTTGCTGTGCGCGGGCTTGCTCTAGTTGCGGTGAGCGGGGGCTACTCTTTGTTGCAGTACGCGGGCTTCCCATTGAGGTGGCTTCTCGTTGTTGCTGAGCACAGGGTCTAGGTGCGTGGGCTTCAGTAGTTGTGGTTCACGGGCTCTAGCACGCAGGCTCTGTAGTTGTGGCACATGGTCTTAGCTTCTCCGTGGCATGTGGGATCTTCCCGGACCAGGGCTCAAACGTGTGTCCCGTGCACTGGCAGGTGGATCCTTAACCACTGCGCCAACAGGGAAGCCCTACTAATACACTTTTTACTTTGCTTTTCACACGTATGTAAAATGGTGAGGCTTGACTGATATAGAACATGAGATAACCTAGCACTGTTCTTGACACATATATGTAGTTAAAATTTTTTGGCTCTCATCCCTCTTAAACAGCCTCTATCCTCTTAATAATGAATGTGTGTCTCAGCTAGCAGAGCACCCCAGGGCTGACCACATTCTGGCAAGAGATATAGGATTCTTTTTCTTACTGGGGGTTCTTTATACCTGGTATTTGAACTGCACTTAAACATGAACAACTCTTGTTTATACTGTATTAATGGATTTGATGGATGAATTTTAGAAAGTAATATTCAGGAATTGAGCTGCCTTACTCTCAAGAAATATAATTCAATAGTGGTGGCTAGAACGATAAACAGTGTTTGGACAGGGAGTCCATATTGGATGTGAACTTCCTGTACTCCCATTCATCTGTTAAGAATTAATAGAATCCCTTCAAAATGTGTTTTGAAGGGCAGTTATTTCTTTCTGCCTCATTTAAGTTATCTGCAAGAAAAAGACAATCTCCTGAATCCTTGTTTAATAGGCTTTTAATATAGAGCAGATAATTTTTTGCAACCTTTCCCAAACTTTTCATTATCCAATTGGCTGAGGCTTCTCAACGATTATCATTTCACAATATCTCCATCTTCAGCTTCTTTCAATGAGTTGGCCTAATAGATGTGCCATTAAAACAGAACTTCACTCTCAACGTATTTTTAATTTTTTATTCAAAAAGTATGAAGTGTTCAGCCATAACAGTGAGTGGATTTCTGATACATGCTACATGATGGATGCAACTAAGTGAAAGAAGTCAGGCATGAAAGGCTACATATTGCATGGTTCCATTTATATGAAATGTCCAGCAGTGGCACATCCATACACACAGAAAAGATTATACATTAGTGGTTGCCAGGGGTTTGGAAGAGAGGGAAATAGGGAATGACTCCTTAAAATGGGTGTAGGTTTCCTCTTGGTTGGTGAAAATGTTTTGCAGCTAGGCAGTGGTGATAGTTGCACAACATTGTGACAGTAGTAAATTCCACTGAATGGTACAGTGAATTGTAAAATGATTCAAATGGTGGATTTTGTGTTATGTTCATTTTACTACAATAAAAAGGGGAAAGAATTAGAGAAAGACTGAGAGTTTGGGAAACTAAGGTGAACTGGTCAAGAAAAAGATAGCTCTATTGTTCAGTTTTCTCTCAGCTCTCCCAGTGCATTAATCCTCAGCAATATGTAGCCTGAACTTGTAGATGATACTCATTCAACACAGTCCAAGGAAAAGTAAATAATAAAATAAAACCCAACTCTTCTTGTTTAGCACATGTATGAAAGGTTAACTTGCTGCTCAGCCACGTGGACATTCATGAAGACGTTACACTTTAGGTGTCCTCTACTTCAGTACTTTACTCACTTTAGCTCATTCACACATGTAGGCAACAGCATTCCTTAATTCGATGGAATCTGCAGCACTGGTTGTGATCGGTCTCATGAAAAGAAAAGGAAAGGTGGCACAGAAGCCAAGGGAAGAGATTTTCAAGGCAGAGACGTTGTTTAAGATCTAACTCGGCTTGGCGGTCACAAAGATAAGGATTGAGAAGTAGTCCCCTGGACTTGTCAACGGAGAGATCAGTTTCACGGGAGTAGTGGGGCAGAAACCAGATCGCAGTGTAGATGGGAGGGGAGAAATGGGGGGCAAGTCAAGAAATTGATGGCAAAGGGAAAGAAGGGAGGAGTGGATAGGAGGACAACAAAATGGAATGGAGGAGAGCATTTCCTTGTGCCTCTTTAACATGGCTGTGAGGGGCCAACAGAGAAGGAGAGCATGAAGATGTAGGAAGAGGGGGTGGCATCCCGAGCCCAAGGAGGACTGGCCCCTGTCTTCAGCTCCCACCAGCTGGATGTTCCCTTCCTCTAGCTTTCCACGTAGGCTGTGGAAGTTGCCCCTTGCCTCCTTGGATCAGCTGCCCTTGATTCGTTCGTCCTTTTCTTATTTCTCAGCACATCTGGGTCATACGTTATGTGAAGACAAACAAGTCACCACTGATGCTTAATTTTCTTGAAAAATCCCCCAGGCAGGTACCATTTTGGAGAACTACATATTGTGCCTCAGAAAGCCAAAGTAGCCCATTTTTCCTCTCTCATTGGGAGAGATTGCTGTTTCTTGGAGTACGTGATGAAGAGGGTGACTTGCACTTAGGAATAACGTTGCTTGAAAAGTGCAAAAGGTGAGGTAGTTTGGCTATGAGGGGCCTCTGAGGCCTGAGACTTCCTGACAGATGGCAGACTCACAGCTACCATTTCCCTATGACCCTGGTCTATGTGCTCATCAAATGAGATTGTAAATAAAGTCACTGACATAGTTTAAAGGATAATTTTGTTCTCTCTTTTTCACTCAGAGCAAATTGAATGGAATTTGCATACAACATATGGATGAAATATCTATACGAAGGGGCTTGACCATATCCTCATGGTTCCACTTCCCTTTTCTACATCTGGCCCCTTTAGCTCTGCAGACTTAACGCCACACCATCAGTCCACCCAGTCGGTCCGCTGAATGTCTCTTCCTCCTTCGCATCTGGTCGTTGTCGTCACCTTGTTCTGCACTACCGCCTCCTGCAGTAGCTGTTAGGTCCAGAGCTGTTGGTTCACTGTGAGCAAGTAACTGTCAGCTCCATGGATGGGTGGAAGTGACTTGGCAGCCGGGATGCGCCCACCCTGAGTTCATTATACTAATGAGGGTCAAGGAGAATGGGGATGCAGCTGGTCTGCAGAGCCCCGGCAGTTCTGAGACCCATGCTCCTGGATCCACACGTTGCTCCATACCCAGCCTTGCCTTTCTCTTTGCTCTCTCTAGACTCCATCCAGGTTTCTGCTCTCCTTGTCCCTTTGGGGAGGGAGGCCAGTACCAGCCCAGGTGTAGTCTGCCAAAGCTTCCTACTTCCAAGCATTACGTAGGCTTGTATACCCACATGTTTGTGTTGCCCTGGCATTCGTGCCAATAAGTTGAGTGGCTTATGCCCTAGGCTCTCTTTTCTGGCAAGAATGTGCCTAAAAATCTCCACCTCTGCTTTGATGGCCCCTAAACATTCCCAGTCAGTGTTGCTGAGGGCACGCTTGGTGACAGTGTTGTCTTTCGAAATGAGTAGGACCGTTACCGACAATGCTTTGCTCCCCGTACATTATTTATAAGGTTTCCCTGTTTGTATGTGACAACTATTTGTGTGTATATTGTGAGAAATACATTGTACAGGCCTCTTTTTTATTTCTTCCACACACCCTAGAGATGTCCTAGAGGCAGTAAGTGTGTCCAACTTTTTGAGAAATTGCAACAATCAAGACTTACCTGTATGAAATGCTGTTAATGATGTGAATTCCCGCGACAGTACTTTTCATCTGACACACTTAGGGACTGTTAACAGGTTAAAAGTAGTAAAAGACGCGGATAGAGAGAATTTTCATTATCTTGTGCTCTGAAATCTTGGATTTTCATTGGTTTGAATGGGCCTGAAAATGTATTTTTGTTAGTAGGGACATAGAAGCCTCTAGCGATATCCTTAATAAAGCAAGGTGGGTTGTAAGCAATCATCTGATGGAGGGTAAATGTACCACACTCCAGTTTAAGAGAAATACAATATAAAAAGTCTTACCATGGAAGAAAATCTTTATATGATCTTTTGTAAAAAAAAAAAGCTTCTAGAAACATAAAGACATGACACCATACTCAGTTTAAAGTCAGTGACTTGTAAGCAAGGCAAAGCAAAGACAGTCTGATTAAGGCCGTTGCATTGTTCTGGCATTATTTAGGTCTCACCCAGTTCTGTGGCCTTTTTAGAACCTAAGCTTCTAGGGCACAGAGAACTTCATCTTGACGTAGGGCTGAGCAAATGCCTGGAGCATTTCTCAATAAGTAGGTATTAAATTCTAAGTCCAGGAGGGTCCTTGAGATGCCCTCTCTTTACTCCTTGGTAGAACTGTTTTAACCATCCCCCGAAAACAGATTTTTTTCTTTAAATCTCAAAATTCAGAGATTCCACAATCAGAACTTACTTCTCATATTGCCTTGCGGTCTGCTGTGGGCATCTGTCAAATGGTGTGAACTCTGCGTGGGGAGCCTGGCCTACCCTCCAGGTGGTTTGGGCTGCGGTGGTGCCATGCTGTGCTCAGTGGCCTTCTTTTGTGGAAGTCTGGGCTCCAGTGAGCCTTCGTCATGTTTTTTTATGGAACTATGGGTGCTAGACCACTCTGACCCTCAGTCTCATTTGCAGGTTCTGGGAAGGATTAAATGAGCTCATGTGATATCCAGGTGACTGAGGCAGAGTCG
Organism: Phocoena phocoena; assembly: GCF_963924675.1. Classification (NCBI taxonomy): domain Eukaryota; kingdom Metazoa; phylum Chordata; class Mammalia; order Artiodactyla; family Phocoenidae; genus Phocoena; species Phocoena phocoena. The sequence continues at coordinate 320,824 of NC_089227.1, read as the reverse complement.
GCTCGGGATGAATCTTTGCTTCGTTTTCATTAGCTGTGGAGAAGACGATGACAGCTTGGTGCCTCTCCAACTTTAATACGGGTATGCCTCTCTTGTGGATCTTGTTAAATGCAGGCTGGTATTCAGTAGTTCTGGGTGGGGCCTGGATTCTGTGCTTCTAACAAGCTCCTAGGTGACGGTGACGCTGAGGGCAAGGGTTTGGCACCTGTGTTTCTCCCTTTCCGGAAGAACAGGATGTCTGCCCCGCCCCCACCCCGAGAGGAGAAAACATCCGCAACGTGACTACTAGGAACCAGCATCCCTCACAGGCAAGGAACCTGTACCTGCTCCCAACCATTCTGTCTGAGGCGCATCAAGCCAAAACACTGAGATGCTGAGGTTTGCAGCAAAGAGGAGGTTTATTCACAGGGCAGCCAAGCGAGGACGTGATGTGACAATAGGTCTCAAATCCGCCTCCCAAAAGGCAAGGGGCTTTGGGTATCTGTGGGATAAAGAATAAAGAAGCAGGCAGTATGAGGCATGGGGAACATGAGGAAAGGTGATTGGGAAAAGGTGTGCTCATCATTGTTCTGAGCTGGCGTAACTAGGCTACAGGGCTCAGCACATTCTCAGGCTGGAGATTTCGGCCCTCTGATGGCAGGAGGTCAAAAGGCACTTGCCCAGGTGGAAGATCGGTGGTCCTCTCCACTCTAAACCAGCTCAGCCTAACCAGGCACAGCTGATTCCAAGTTCCTGGACGATCACAGGACAAACATCTTATTGCTTATGCTACATGCTACTTGGAGGACGTGCAGGTGTTCAACCTACCTTGATGAGTGAAGACGGGATTTGACTAATCATGACACATTGTTTCACCTCCAGGCGAGCAGAAGAGAGCTGTAGGCTGAGTCTGGCTCCTGGCACCTGGTATTGGAGGCAGGTGGTTTAAAAACGGGCTCTCCCACCCTCTGTGTGATATTAGGTAGATAGACTATTGAACCTTCGTGTGCCTGTTTCTCCACAAGCAGCATGGGGACACCCAGAGTCCCTCTCTTGGGGGCTGTTATGAGGGTTCAGTGAGATATAGATGCACGCACAGGCACACGGGAGACACCCACTGTGTGTTCCCTTCGTGCTTATTTTTATTAGGACACCAGTATTGTTAGAAGATTTCTGGTTTGGACAACGAATTACATAGGTGGTCATTGCTATAGTTTATGCAACAGCAATTCACATTGCCATTTGCAAAAAAGTAGTTGGTTGTCCAATGGGGATTATAAACATCCGTTTAACATGAGCTACTGAACAGATAGTTGACACAGTAACTACTTTATTTAAAATCAATTCTCTTTGTTTTCTTAAGCAATTGTTAACCCCCAATTTCGTGAGTACTCCCAAGTAAGTCACTTGCAAATCATCTAGAATAATGTATTTCACTTAGCAAGCCTAAAGCTATAGTTCAACCATTTTATTTACTGTTCTATGACAAAAATTACTCTAAACAGCGATCCCCTCGATAAGCAATCAGCTAAAGCTAGTTTGACTGACTAAATCGATTTACTGAGTTAATAAGCGAGTTGTTTTAGAAAAGATCTAATGCATATTTCTCGTCCATTCTGCATTAAACTATTTCCCATGCCTCAAATGTCTTTTTTGCCATTCGTACATACCCAGATTCCTACTTCTGTGCTGTAGGGCTTGGCTGAACTACACCTGCCTTCAGTGAAACTTTTCTCCCCTGCACAATTGGAGATAATTTTAGTCTCCTCATGACTCCCACGGGGTTACCTCTATTGTGACAATTGACTATTTGGTGGCTTATTTTATTTTATTTTATTTTATTTGAAAAAGCCTTCCATTCCTCCATGCACGTCAAACAGTAAATGCTTTCTCTTCGTAAACCTGCATAACAATTTTCTGAACTCTTCTGCTCTGGGCAAGATTCATCAGTACACCAGGCAAACATAGTGAAAGAGGAGACAGTACTTGTGTTGTATCCAATTGGGTCTTGATAGCTAAGTGTGACTCTTAACCAAGGATTATGCAGTAGTTAAGGACACAGATTAAAGTTGTTTAGGGTGTGTCCTAAAGTGTCAGTGGCAGAATTTAAGTCTCTACTCTGGAAATTGTAGACCTGAGACAGACTACTTCCCTAAACGTCATTTCCTACATCTGAGAAAGATAATAGTATCTACCTTGTAGTAGACTGAATGATACCACTGCCCCCAAATGTCCGCATTCTACTCTCCAGAACCTGTGAATGTCACCGTAAATGGCAGAAGGCACTTTGCCAGTGGGATGAAAGTAATGGTTCTCAGATGGGAAGATTCTCCTGGACTACCTGGACGGGCCCAAATATAACCACTGGTGTTCTCGTAAGAGAGAGGCAGAGGGAATTTTTACTCCAAAGAGAATGTGATGATGAAGTTGGGGTTGGATTGATGTGGCCAGAAGTGAAGGAATGCTAGCGAGGAAACAGATTCTCGCTTAGAGCCTCTAGAAGGAGGATGGATGGCCCTGTTGACTCCTGGTTCCAGCCCAGGGAAACTGGTTTTGGACCTCTGTCTTCCAGAACCATAAGAAAATAAGTGTGTTTTGTTAGAAGCAAGCACATTTGTAGTAATTTGTTACAGCAGCCATAGGGAACTAATGCCTACCTCATAGGAAGTATTCCTCCAATTAAAATGTGTGACTGGAAACACACCTAGTGGCATGTGTGACACACACTAGTTATGCTACCGTAGGTCGTTCTTGGAAACCGAAGCCTGGATTTTGAGGGATCATCAAAACCAGTACAATGGTTGCCATGTTTCTCCTTGTTCAGCCTGGTGACCAACCCGGTAGAGAGAGCTCCATCCTTTCCCACAGGACACAACCTGTGGGTACATAGAGGGGAGCGGTTATGTCTCAATTAAGGCACCTTTTTCTTTTCCTTTCTACTTTTGTCTTCGTTAATCTTCATCCAACTGACCTTTCTAAATTTTACAGGAAACAAAACCATTTCTCAATGGATTCAGATACCACCCCAAGTTAATATTCCAACCAAGTTCTTGTTCTTCCGGGTCTCAGCACCAGAAATTTCTGAGCCTAAATCTTCTCTAGTTTCTAGGATCACTCATTTTCTCATTTCTCCCTTCTCCTTTTAGTTCAGAGTCTTGTCAATTTAGTCCCTTCCCTAACTACAAAGTATAATAAGGTGACACAGCAAAGTGATGAAAGTCTAGATGGTCTGGTTTTAATCGTGGGTTTTGCCACCTACTAACTGTGTGGCATAAGGCAAGCTATTCAACGTCTCTGGGCCTCAGTTTCCTCCCAAAAAGTGAACATTATGAATATTCCCTACCACTAGGGTTGCCATTATGAGGAATAAGTGAGTTACTTTTTGGTAAGCCCTTAGAATAGTACTTGTTCTAGTCTAAGCACTAGAGTTGTGCTTGTTAATAATAATAAATGAAATTCCAAGCGTATAACTTACTCAATTTTCTGTCATAACTTTGAAGTGTTGGTCTATCTGTTGGCTCACGTTGCAGGTAAATGAGTCGAGGCATGGGCTGAGGCATTGCTACCACTAGGTGGCGTGTTCCCAGAACTTGGAACAGCAGTGTGAAATGGGTAGTGGTTCTACTTGGAGACAGGGCAGACTGCCAAATGACAGCCTGGGAAGGAGGTGTAGTGTCCATAGCTTTGGTGTTAGAGGTGCTGCCTGCTGAAGCACCAGTGCCAGCCTAAGCGGTAAATGGGGCGCTGGGGTAAAGAGGAGCAGGATGGAAGATGACAGCCTGGGAAGGAGGTGTAGTGTCCATAGGTTCGGGGTCAGACGTGCTGACTGCGGAAGCACCGATGCCCGCCAGGGCCGTCAATGGGGTGCAGGGGAAAACAGGAGCAGAATGGAAGATGACAGCGTGTGAAGGAGGTGTGGTGTCCATAGGTTCGGGGTCTGCGGTGCTGCCTGCTGAAGCACCGATGCCCGCCACAACCGTCAATGGGGTGCTGGGGAAAACAGGAGCAGAATGGAAGATGACAGCGTGTGAAGGAGGTGTGGTGTCCATAGGTTCGGGGTCTGAGGTGCTGCCTGCTGAAGCACCGATGCCCGCCACAGCCATCAATGGGGTGCTGGGGAAAACAGGAGCAGAATGGAAGATGACAGCATGTGAAGGAGGTGTGGTGTCCATAGGTTCGGGGTGTGAGGTGCTGCCTGCTGAAGCACCAATGCCCGCCAAAGCCATAAATTGGGTGCTGGGGAAAACAGGAGCAGAATGGAAGATGGCAGCGTGAGAAGGAGGTGTGGTGTCCATAGGTTCGGGGTCAGACGTGCTGCCTGCTGAAGCCCCGATACCCGCCAAAGCCGTCAGTGGGGTGCTTGGGAAAACATGAGCAGAATGGAAGAGGACAGCCTGGGAAGGAGGTGTGGTGTCCATAGCTTCCATATTAGAGGTACTGCCTGCCTGATCTGAGAGCAGAGAGTGAAAGTGGGAGAGCTTCTTCCTAGATTGTAACTCCTCTGAATTTATAGCACTGGCTCCGCCTGGCTTTATGACATATCCATTGTACGTGTCACAGAGGAAGGGCGGACGGGGCAGGGGGTGTGGCAGGGGTCACATGCAAGCCCAGCTAGTGGCTTAAACCCCGGCCCAAAGGCAAAGGGCGGGGCCCCTTCTGGACTTTCTTGTGGCTGGGACTTCTCGCTGTGGGTGGCAGGTGTTTGGCACCAGATGGGCCACCATGCAGAGACTGTTGGGGACTGTGGAAGCCTCCTTCAGAGCTCACCCTGCCTGGGGACTGGCTCTGCAGGCCCCTCAGCCCTGCGTATGTATCGGCCAGGCCTCCCCCACCACGGGGCCCAGAGGCCAGAGCCTGCTCAGACCTGAGGGCAGGAGGCAGCCAGAGCTTACCAGGGTGTGGGCCACTTCTTCCGGAGACCTCCCCAGCTTCTCTGCAAGACCTGGAGACAGGATCGCCTTCTCCAGGGCTGCTCAGCTGCCAGCATCACCACGAGCCAGGTGGCCAAGGTTTCTGAGCAGGAGATGCAGGGCCCTGATCTGACTGGATGCTGCACCCCACGATGTCCCTTCCTGGCAGAGAGGTTCTTTCTTCACTTCTTTTTTGAAATTTGGTAAAACAACATTTAAACCTTGGCCTGTCCTTCAGGGTATATAGATGGTAGTGCCTTAGCTGGGGATTCGATCCAAGCCTGTGTGATTCCAGAGCTCATGTTCTGGACTGTGGTGCCTCCTTATCTTATATGCTTCATGTGTTACTTGTTTTTCTTTTTTTCTTGTAGTCCTTATGGTACTTAGCCCTAAGTGCCATACTTGTAATGAACAGCTACACTGCCCTGTCGGAGGTCTTCTTTTGTTCAACGCATGAATTGGTCATCCACCACACTGTGTTCTAATCTCAGAAGATACTGGTCAGGGACCACCAGTTGTCAGCATGGCACCATTCCATATTTCTGATGGAGGCTTAAGCCCGTATTTTCCCTTTGTCTAGTTTGAAGGATCTAGATATGTAAAGATGATATTCTAGATAAATCATGGGCTATCGTGAAAGAAATTCACCAGTGAATTGTTCCGTATGGATTAGAAGCCAGCTTCTCTGGCCTTCCTGGAGTATATCCAGTAAGGCGTCTCATTCATGTCTAGAAAGCAAATATATCATTTATTGCAACTTCAGCGTGGAGCGATGTATTGGTATAAAGTACGATCGACACAATTTGGTAATTGTGAGTATGCCAGCTGGGTCCACTCTTACTACAAATATGTAACCCTAGAGATTCTTATGCCCAAGAGAGGAGACGTACTCTTGGCTGTCTAGGACATGGGAAGCATCTGTTGTTATTCAGGAGCTGGAAGCTTCAGCATGACAGGTAGGAATTGAACAATCCTGGTCTTCTCATCACTTGACCTTGCTCAAAACTTGTTTCTTTGGCTTGCTTCATTGGAGTGTTTTCTCCCTCCTGGGGCTGACATTGTCTGTTATGTATCACGCATGTGACATGTAGAAGTTTCAGAAGCCAAAATCATATAGATCAGTAAAAATGTATATATATATATTTGTATTTATATATATGTATATATTTGAAAACGTATTGGAACTCACACAGGACATAATTCCTATATTCGAAAATCAGTTTGACCCTCTGCTCATGAGATTCTTTTTATGGTATGTTCCAGCAAATCTGGGCTTCCATCCCCAATAAATTTTGGGGTTGGAGGACACAAAAGCTTTTGCTCAGACCTAAATTCTGTCTGAAAATAAGGGAAATATTATAAGCCCTTTGTAACTTCTCCAAGAGCAGAAATGATTTACAGCTGTGGCATTGAGCCATAATTCCTCAGTCTCATTTGAGAAGAGTTCAGTTAGAAACAGTGTCTTGATTTTTGTTTCTTTTGTTTCTTCCCTCTTTTCTTGTCTTGCTTACCAACTATTCATTGTACTTCATGAGTTAGTATGGCAGCAGGCTGAGTGTTCCCTGGAGCTCATTAAATGAACTGTTTTTCCTTAAATGACGTTTGCCTCCTCGTTTTCAGCCCCTCTTCTTTCCTGTGCCCTTTACTGTAACCAGAGCTCAGCAAAAGCTGAGTGGCTTTGTGCAGACCTTACTTAGGGTCAGCCTTTTTTTCTTCATTCTTTTATTCACGGCTCCTCCATTTCCTTGTTTGCCTTCTCGAAATGTGTTGAAATCGTTCTGTGGTTGATGTCTTCCAAAATATCTTGGCTTTTATTGGTTGATTAATTTTGGTATTTCTACAGTTTTATTTAGATATGGTTTCAGGAGGAACAGAAAGTAAATATATTTCCTAGTCTGCCATCTTGAACTGAAAATCCCTGTGGATTTTAGCATCCAATGTTCCCATGGGAAAACACCCAACCATGGCATTAATAGATGTAATACTCACGGTTTCAGCTTTTCTTGAGCAATCCCTAAGGATTTAATATGTGGTCATTTCTAATGGGGAAATAATAACTATCTCATGACGTTGATTTGAGGATTAAATTAGATAATGAGCATGAAATTGGTTTGTAAGATTTAAAAATCTGTAAAAATGTTTTCTGTTATTATTTGATTTGTTGCTATTTCAACTTCACTTGACAGTTGTTTCTGACCTTGCCTATGTGAGAAAATGCCCTCTGGGTTACTTTTTTGAAAGCCAGAATGTATTTTTCAATAGCTCAATGAAACTGGCATCAT